>NC_081765.1:22251207-22851207 GCF_963082965.1 Carassius carassius
TATGATGTTATGGTGACAGACAAGTAATATCAACCATACGCCATTCTAGACAAAGAATGGGGACATGATCTCATAGTCGGCCTCTCTCATCCACTAATGACAAGGACAGGGTTCTCTATCTTTCTCTTTCTTTTCTCACTCCTTGTCTACTCTTGTCTAACCTCTTCGATTTCCACCCCCACCCCCACACTGGGGACCAGATGCCAGTGTTAGCCAGGAGTCTCCAGAGGCTTCCAGTAACATACTGGTTTATAATTAATGAAATTAGCGCTGTTATCTGTTGTGAAGATCCCAGCTCTGGAATTAGACATTCTGCAGAAAGAGAGGGAGAAAAAGCAGGACAAGGGATGGGAGACTGGTGGTCAAGAATGGGGGATACCAAAATGCCACTAATGAGGAAAAGGAATAGAGGAAAAGTGGATTTGACACAACAAATGAGTCTCTACCAAAGCAAGAAGGACAAAAACAAGGGAACAGGGATGAGCAAGAGGACAAAGCCATTTTGAGCAGAGGAGAAATGTTTTAGACCATACTTAAACTTAACTATGCCTTATCTATGTTAATGCAACACACCATTAAAAACTCAAACCAGTGTATCATATATCACAGACTAATATATACAGTAGATGGTTCTTCAAAACAGAGCTACAGTTTTACTAGTCTATATCAATATTAAGAATTGAAAATAACTGCTGAAAATAAAGTTAGGTTGAAAATGTCTTTCTAGTTTTCTATATTATTATGATTATGAATCATATTTTTTTTGTGAACGCTTTACAATATGTTTAGGGTTAGTTAGTTAATGCATTAGTTATTAAGAAATAATGAGCAAAACTTTTTAAATAATTTATTCATCTAGATTGCTTATTTATAAATATACTGTTGTTTATTGTTAATTCATGTTCATTCATGATAAATTTAATTTAATTTTAACAAATTTAAATGTTAAAAATATATATGTGAATATATACTTAAAGTATAAAAAATTCTATATACAGTATTGCATTTAATTGCATTAAATTGAACCTTACTGTTGTCACGCTGTCTAGTCTCTGTTTCCCTGGGTGTCCACTAGTGGGCTCACTTCCCCTTAGGCACTTCACCGTAGGCACTAGAATTCCTCTAGTCTTGTCCTGTCATCACAGTAATTGCACTCCTGTTAATTGCACCAGGTGCAGTCACTTTATTGTCATTAGCCTCCCTATAAATACCAGTCTTTTCCTGTTGTTTGTATGGAGTCCTTACCCTTCATGTATCCAGCCTTTTCGTTCCCCGAGATTCATCCCAGTCTGCTCGTCCTCCGAGTCCTCTCGTTTCCCGAGTTCCCTTTCCTGTTCCTTCCCTTTTGTTTGTTTATTTTGGACTGTCTTTTGGTATTGACCTTTGCTTGTTCTGACTACGATTTGGATTACCCTTGATGAATAAATACCTGCAATTGGATCTTGCTATCTCCCTGTGTCTCTCTTGGTACACGAACGTTACAGAAGGACTCCATCCAAAAGATCCAGCGGTATGTCTGTTCATATTTCCTCCCCAGTCACCGAGCGGAAGAGGAATGGTTTCGAGGGTACTCGCCTGGTCGTGTTTCGTGGGACCAGGGGAGGTCGCTCAGGAGTGAGTGGTCGAGAGGAGGTCCGGCATCACTCTCCACTATGGCCCCCCGTCGACCCTGGGATCGGGAGAAACGGTTTGGAGCCGCCGTCTCACCATTGTGGACAGAGAGGGGAAAGGAGGCACAAGTCTGCCGAGACAGCGCCCATGCACAAGATGGCCGCCAGCCCAGTGCCGCTGCCCAAGATGGTCTCCAGCCCAGCGCCGCTGCGCAGAATGGCCGTCGACCCAGCACCATTGCACAGGATGGCCGCCAATCCAGCACCACGAGGCAAGATGGAAGCCAGCCCAACACCACAGAACAAGATGGCCGCCAGCTCAGCGCCACGAGGCAAGATGGACGCCAGCCCAGCGCCACAGCACAAGATGGCTGCCAGCCCAGAGCCACTGCGCAGAATGGCCGCCAGCCCAGCACCACTGCCCATGATGGCCGCAGGACCAGCAACACTGCACAAAATGGCCGTCAGCCCAGCGCCACGAGGCAAGATGGACCCCAGCACAGCGCCACAGCACAAAGTGGTCACCAGCCCAGTGCCATGGTGCAAGATGGCCGCCAGCTCAGCGCCAACACCCAAGATGGGTGCTGAGACGTTTTTGGATTATTTCTCCATGCTGTCAAAGATCCTAGAGATTCCCAGGAGTGTTTACGTCACGTCTGCTGATCCAGAGACTTTTCACATCATGTCTGCTGAGCCAGCACCACAGTACAAAATGGCCACCAACCCAGCGCCACTGCACAAGGTGGCCGCCAGCCCGGAGCCACTGCAGAGGATGGCAGCTACAGTGGGCTTTCCAGAGTTGAGTCAGGTTCCGGTTGACCTTCCAGAGTCGAGTCATATTCCCGTTGACCCTCCAGAGTTGAGTAAGGTTCCCGTTGACCCTCCAGAGCTGAGTCAGGTTCCGGTTGACCCTCCAAAGTTGAGTCATATTCCCGTTGACCCTCCAGAGTTGAGTAAGGTTCCAGTTGACCCTCCAGAGTTGAGTCAGGTTCCAGTTGACCCTCCAGAGTTGAGTCAGGTTCCAGTAGACTATCCAGAGTCGAGTCAGGTTCCTGTTGAACATCCAGAGTCGAGTCACGTTCCAGTTGATCCTCCAGAATCGAGTCAGTTTCCTGTTGACCTTCCAGAGTCGAGTCAGGTGCCCGTTGACTTTCCAGAGTTGAGTCAGGTTCCGGTTGACCCTCCAAAGTCGAGTCAGGTGCTTGTGGACCCTCCAGAGTCGAGTCAGGTGCTCATGGACCCTCCAGAGTCAGGGTTAGTCACCGTTGACCTTCCAGAGTCAGGGTTAGTCACCGTTGACCTTCCAGAGTCAGGGTTAGTCACCGTTGACCTTCCAGAGTCAGGTCAGATGCTCGTGGACCCTCCAGAGTTGAGTCAGGTGCTCGTGGACCCTCCAGAGTCAGGGTTAGTCACCGTTGACCTTCCAGAGTCAGGGCTAGTCACCATCAACTTTCCAGAGTCAGGGTCAGTCACTGTTGACCTTCCAGAGTCAGGGTTAGTTCCTGTTGACCTTCCAGAGTCGTGTCAGGTGCTCGTGGACCCTCCAGAGTCGAGTCAGGTGCTCGTGGACCCTCCAGAGTCGAGTCAGGTGCTCGTGGACCCTCCAGAGTCAGGGTTAGTCACCGTTGACCTTCCAGAGTCAGGGTTAGTCACCTTTGACCTTCCAGAATCAGGGCTAGTCACAGTTGACCTTCCAGAGTAAGGACTAGTCACCATTGACCTTCCAGAGTCAGGGCTAGTTACCGTGGACTTTCCAGAGTCAAGGCTAGTCACCACTGACCTTCCAGAGTGAAGGCTAGTCACCACTGACCTTCCAGAGTTAAGTCAAGTCAATGGTGATCCTCAAGGACAGAGCCAAGTCACTGGTGATCTTCAAGGACAGAGTCAAGTCACCGGTGATCTTCAAGGACAGAGTCAAGTCACCGGTGATCTTCAAGGACAGAGTCAAGTCACCGGTGATCTTCAGGGACAGAGTCCAGTCACCAGTGATCTTCAAGGACCGAGTCAAGTCACCAGTGATCGACATGAACAAAGGCAAGTCACCATTGATCTTCATGAACAAGGAAACACCATGGGAGTACCAGAGTCTCGTCATTTCCCTGTGGAACTACCAGAGCCTCTTCACGTCTCTGATGAACTACCAGAGTCTGTCCACGTATCTGATGATCTACCAGAGTCTCTCCTCGCTTCTGCGGAACTTCCAGACCCTCGTCACGTCTCAGTTGAACTCTCTGATCACCCGACTGATCCTGCTGTGGCCACGGAGGCTACCCTTAACTTGTTCATGGTTTTTTTGTTTCAGACTTGCCCAATCAGACTTGTCCTTCTGTTTGTCCGGCCGCACGGATGTGGTGGTCTTCCGCACCGCCCTGGGGGTCTTCCGTCCCGACCACACGGTTGTGGTGGTCTTCTGCTCCGCCCTGGGGGACTCCGGTCTCGACCACACCGACGTGGTGGTCTTCTGCTCTGCCCTGGGGGGCTTTTGTCCCGACCACACGGTTGTGGTGGTCTTCTGCTCTGCCCTGGGGGCCTTCTACCTCGACCGCACGGATGTGGTGGTCTTCTGCTTCGCCCTGGGGGCGTCGGGTTCGGACGCTCGGATGTGGTGGTCTTCTGCTCCGCCCTGGGGGGCGTCTGGTTCGGCCGCACGGATGTGGTGGTCTTCTGCTCCGCCCTGGGGGGCGTCTGGTTCGGACGCACGGATGTGGTGGTCTTCTGCTCCACCCTGGGGGGGCGTCTGCTTCGGCCGCACGGATGTGGTGGTCTTCTGCTCCGCCCTGGTGGGCGTCACATGATGTCCTTCTTGGACTTGTGTTTTTTTTTTTTTGTTCTTCTGTCTGTGTCTTTTTTTCTGTTTCCTCCTATGGACCTGGCCCTCCGTCCCTCCCCCTGATCCTCCGCCGGTCTACCTCCCTCCTGGGTTTCTTGTCTGTGTCTTTCGTTCTGTTTCCCTCTAAGGACCTGGCCCTCCGTCCCTCTCCCTGATCTTCCGCCGGTCCACCACCCTCCTGGACTCCTTGTTTTGTGTTGCACTTCTCTTGTCTCTGTTTTTCCTATTTTACCTGGTCGTCTTGTCTCTGTTTCCCCATTCTACCTGGTCCTCTTGTCTCTGTTTTCCCCATTTTACCTGGCCCTCCGTCCCTTCCCCTTGTTCTCTGCTGCTCCACCTCCCTCCTTGTTTCTTTGTGTTTTTGGTTTTCCCTTGGGTTCGGGTGGAGCATCTGGCAGCTGCTCTGTGGAGGAGGGGGTAATGTCACGCTGTCTAGTCTCTGTTTCCCTGGGTGTCCACTAGTGGGCTCACTTCCCCTTAGGCACTTCACTGTAGGCATTAGAATTCCTCTAGTCTTGTCCTGTCATCACAGTAATTGCACTCCTGTTAATTGCACCAGGTGCAGTCACTTTATTGTCATTAGCCTCCCTATAAATACCAGTTTTTTCCTGTTGTTTGTATGGAGTCCTTACCCTTCATGTATCCACCCTTCTTGTTCCCCGAGATTCATCCCAGTCTGCTCGTCCTCCGAGTCCTCTCGTTTCCCGAGTTCCCTTTCCTGTTTCTTCCCTTTTGTTTGTTTATTTTGGACTGTCTTTTGGTATTGACCTTTGCTTGTTCTGACTACGATTTGGATTACCCTTGATGAATAAATGCCTGCAATTGGATCTTGCTATCTCCTTGTGTCTCTATTGGTACACGAACGTTACAATTGTTACAAAGAGTTACAATTTATCTTACATTATAAAATCCGCAATGTAAATCAGTTAATCTGTCTGTCAAAAATGCCGGTTTACTTGAATACATTGAACAAACAATTAAGGGCAGGCTGCATTTTTCACATAATCTATTAGTTCTGGTTTGGGTGGACAGTGTTTGGTCCTGGAGGAGTTGCGGTAATGACAGGGAACAGCACACGTTCGGCATTAAATAAGACACAGCCGTGTCTGCATATACGTCGGCCCACAGGCAGCCCTCCAACATTCAACCTCAACTGCTCCTTAGGGTCACTTTAGCCAGAGTGTGTGGGTCCTGTTCCGCCCTGTGCAGATCACTTTTCACACATACACAAACACACATGCACACATACCAGCGAAGCATTGTTCTGCTTCATAGGCACATAAACGGGCAGTCAGTGTGTTTTTAGGGAAATGTAATTAGCATATTCATAAGGAAAAACAAATCATGGGACATCACGGGAACAATTGCCACATGTATTGTTGTGCGTGCACACATACAACAGACGTTTGTTTAGACAGGGTGGGTAAATTGTTTATGTTTGGAGGATATTATTCATGCACGGCATGGCCCTGTGGTCCAGTGGCTTCTGTAATGACTCTGATTAATGGAGCCTTATTAACAAAAGGTGGATTGTTCATACCCCATAGGCGCCATGTAATGCTGCCACTCAACACTGCGGTAATGGGCTGTTTGAAGAACACTGATTAAACAACATTACACGCTTATTAAACTCTTTAATTACACTCAACAGAACTGAGTTAGCAAAGAATGATTCTTCAAGACAGATGGACGGATCAATTGATTGATGGCTAGCTGGCTAGGAAAGTGAATGAATGGATATATATGTTGGTATATACTAACTGCAACAGATAAGCAATACATAACAATAGTAAATAACACGCTTTAAATACATTCGACTATAATCTAATATTTATATTTGCGGTTGGAGGAGTCATTTATGTGTGTTGGCACATTTCCAAATGCTCTCCCTGGACAGACTCCTAATTACGGCTGCCCGAGCTGAGGCTGCCTGTGTGTGCTGCCGCTAACCTCATTCCGGTTATCTAGTCCTAGCCGTTAACTAATCCAATCAGAGCTCATTTCAAACTTCACACTGGAGCACTAATAGAATAATGCCGTCATATTAGCTCTGCACTGAAGGGGGAGGCACGTTCGACAACCTCTCGCGCACACACACACAAACACCACAGGGCTTGCAATAATAATTATTATGTAAATAAATACGCTAGCGGTAATCACATTCATGCCACTGATCCAATTAGAGCACTGATACTCGTGGGCTCTGTACCTGATAGGTAGAGTCTATATGTCTGTCTGGGCCCCTAATGCTGGAGCCAAACTTCTGAGCTCACCTGATCTATAATCATCCATCTACCTAACAATCAGTCTCACCAGTAGGATCTGGATTATATTCCCTTCAAGGCTGTTTTTTTTTTTAGGTTTTTTTGTCAAAGGCAAACATAAAAATTAAGTGTTTTATATTATTGAAATAATTAGAAATAATGATAAAAATAAAGATTATTCATAAAAAATAATAAAAAGTATATAGTGTACATTCTATACTAAACTAGATATACAAATGTATAATAACTAAATGTATATTATATTTAAAAAAATATATAATTATGTAATTTAACTGATCAAATGTGACAGTAAATTGCTGAAAAACAAAACAATGTGAAAAAACAAAAAACAAAACATGTGACACTAATGACTGGAGTTACGAATCACCGGAATAAACTGCATTTAAAAATATATTTATAATAATATTTTAAATAATGTTGTAATCATTTTTCACATTAATAATTTTTCACATTAATATTTTCTCACATTTTTTTTTTTTGATCAAATAAATGCACCCCCAAACAATCTTAATGACCCCAAACTTTTAGAACAACATACAACATAGAGACTTTTAATAATATATATTGTTTTTATACTTTATATGTAGTATTAAAAGCCTCTTGTATATAAGGTGATAATATTGTTTATGTACAGTATATGAGTTTGACTTTTGAGTTTTAGATCCTTGCTTTATTTTGTACACTGTTGTAAAAACAGATACAGTAGATACTGTTATTATAATATTATTCTATCAGCATTGCTACAAGATGACGTCAGTCTTATTTTTGCTTTTGCTTTCACATCTGCTTATAATTTTTGTGATTTTTAGTAATGTTTATAGTGACTTTGAATTGTGCCATTGCATGTGTTTCATGTATATGAGGAAACTGCTGTATTGAGTTACTCGCAGAGAGTTCCTGCAGTCAAGGAGACCAAGTGTTGCTGCAAAGGTGCTGCTTATGGCACATCAGAGTAGGCGGCGAAGCCACATATCAGCACAACAGTCCAAAAGTAAACAAGTAAAAGCTAACCCTTACAAACAAATGCTTCCGTGCCTACACAATGAATATGTAGTAATGGGAAAGGCCTATTAATTTAAGCAATCCCTGTTTAGTGTGCATAGTGCCATTGGCCCAGCTGAGAACACTATGGTTAATTAATCATTCTAACGAATGGCTCCCAGAGTCGAGTCCCTGCCTTTTACATCTCAATCAGGTCATTCCTGTTTATTTATGTATTGTACAGGAGGAGGGGGAGGGGATGAGCCCAATGAATAGTGCATATTTTTTCTCTCTATTTAGCAAAAAGCTTTTACAATGACTGTGTGCATCCATATGGATCCAAGTTCTGAAACTCCCCATGCCCTCAGAGAGAGCACATCCACACACATTCAGAAAAGAGTGGGCAAAGGGGTTAAACAGATACAAGAAACCTTATATACAGATTTGGAAAATATCTGCATGTATTTTCCCCATATGTATTCTTTATACACCCAGACACCCCCCCCCCCCCCCCGCCACTCTTTTTCAATTATAGCCTTCTTTTTCCCAGTTGGTCGCACGCTATTAAACAAACACTCTTAATATTTGGGCTGGCTGGGAGTTTGAATTTCATCTCATGGACGCATCTTGTTTCTTTCAAACATTGACTGTTTTGACATTCACTTCAATTAAGATATAAACAAGCAGGCCTCTTGATGGTGATGGCGGAGCCACTAATTTGCCTAATTGTTTGCAGTTGTCTGGGAAGCAGGGGCCTGATCGGCTGAACCAGAGAAGGGGAGACGAAGAAAGAGAGAAGGAGAGAGAGAGAAAAGGAGGGGAAATGTAAGAGAATGAGGGAGAGAGAGAGAGAGAGGGAGGGACTGAGTGATTAAGACTCTAAAGACTTCCTTCGCCTGTTTATGTGCTAGATCAGCTTCAAACATGGCCAGTAGACCACAATTACAGATTTGGACGATGCAAGAGGGACTCTGGGGAGGCAGTGGAGTGAGCATGTGGCCCTGGAGGGTGGGCATCCCAGACCCAAGGGACTAAAAGAGAAATCCAGATAAGCACCTCCAGTAAAGTGCTGATAAGAATTTATCAGCTGCTTGAACAGGCGAAAGAGTTGAATGGCTGAACTTAACCATTTTGAAGGACTTGCTCTGAGACCATGAGTTTGCTCTGATTTTGAGTCAACAAATAGGTCGATAGATAGATATACTATTAATATATACATTTTCACACAAAGAACCCCTAAATATTCAAAATATTGTCATGCATATGAATATATACCATATGGGGGAAATAGTGATACTGGAAAGACATCATGTTTACAAAATTAAATTATTAACTTCTATTTGTCATTGCACTAAATCCAAAATAAATGATTGAAATATTATCTGGAAAATATTTACTTTCTGTGAAGTTCACACTGTATCATTTTTCCTCCCATTTGTAAATATTCATACAATTTTCCTGGAGTTAAGTGCCTTCTTCAAGTGCATGTTGATTATAGCAGCTCATAAAGCTAACTTTTTGCAAAGTCCAATCCAGCAACATTGCAGTTACTAGCAATGACCATTGTCCACTATAGACCACACCACCTAACAATTAAAGATGCAAGTGTAAGGGGTCAACTTGACCAGATGATGTGGAACAGTAGTCAGTCGTGAGAGACAGTAGTGACCTTTGACTGAATGTGTCCCCTCTTCCCTGGTGAAAGTGTCCTTAATGAATAAACCAATGATTCATTCACAGATAATGATGTGTGGGTGGGTGAGTGATGACTGTTTGAGTGGTCATCTATTAGGGAGAAGTTCGTTGTCCTTAAAAGCCATCCATGGCCACTCAAACGTGGAGTCAGATTCATCATTAACACACACTTGTGCTGTAAGTGAGAAGAATCATTACCTTGAACTGTTGATAATTCAATTAAATTTTATGGCCTTTTTAGTACAAAGTACATTTTTGTAGATTATATGAATTTACATATTTTTACTTCAAAATGTAATGTTTAATTCAGTGTTTTACATGCTGTTTATTTGTAAAATTTACTAGCAATTTCTGATTGAAATTGATTCAAAGTAAATCCCGAAACGTCTGTACCCGAAAGAGCTAGAAATATCGCAACCTGGATTTAAACCTGTGTCACCCAAATTATGGCTCAGTGTATTGTATCTCAACACTACTGTATCACTTGTATCACAAAACTAAGGTTCAGTGCCAACACTATTTATATAGAAATTTTAATATTAGTATTTCACATTTTAAGATGTTAGGAGACTGTAAATAAGTAACATGAATTAGGCTGAGAAGATGTATTTGCATTTAAAGGGTACATAACATACACAGTTTCACCTAATCTCATGTTAAACTTGAGTACCTATAGAGTAGTACTGCATCCATCATATATCCAAAAAGTCTTTAGTTTTATCATATTTGTAAAAGAAAAATACAGCTTCCCGATTCTTTCCGGAAAAAGCCGAGCTCCTGGAGGTGTAACAGAGGCTTGCCTCTGGTGATTACGTTTTGGTTGCACCAGCAACTAAAGCAAAGTCTGAGGTGTGAAAAAGTTTTGACCATGTTTATAATGAGAATAATGAGTGAATAATGACGCACCATCAGTGAGCGCAGGAACGAGATGAAGCCATCTACAGTGGATTCAATAATGTTCCTCCACAAAAACATGTAGGCCTAGCCTCATCTTGGTGAATAAAGGCTTTTCAAATGATATTTATTGAGTCTTAAATGCATAATGTGGACAGAGTATTTATGCTAATGTTGGCATTATTCTTTTATTAAATGTCAGCTGCTAGTGGCGAAGCAAATCCTGCGGAGCCTTTATCTTAATTTTGTTATTGCCAAATACCCATCTTAATAAAAAATGTATCTTAAATTAATTTGTTAAAAATGACTCGTTTTTATTGGTGCGTCTATTTATAGGCTAAATCAGCCTATGTCTATTTAGAGTGCTGAGATGTTAAGATGTCACAGAGGACTTATTTTATTTCTTTATTCCAAATTCCAAGCGGTCTAGACTACGTTAGTTATGAATAAATTGTTAAAACATGTATAAATGACATTCTTGACAAAAGGCAAAAGAGCTGTGTGTGTGTGTGCACATTTGAATAATGTCGGGCTGTAAACGAGTTCGGGCTTTAAAAAAAGCTGTCATTCAAAATGACATAATATAAACATAAAAATAAACTTTCCCTCACATCCAAAAACGCACTTATTTGGAGGCATTCTCAAACAAATCCTACGCAGTGCTGCCGATGATTTTGAAGCGTGTTGATGTGCGCGGTCTCGCTCTCCTCTGGCCAACATGTGCGCGGGAGCGCTTCTCCGGGAGAAATGCTCGTATAAGGAGTTCCGCTCTATGTTCCACTCTTGTCTACGTCATTAAATCCACGATCTAAAATAACCAGCCGAAACTTGTACCAACCCGGAATTAAAGTTTAGTTATGGTCAGAGTCAAAATATCCAAAAAGCAACATACAAAACATTTTAAATTTCACAGTGGATAAATGATACCCTTTGAAACTTTGCACAAGGCATATAAACAGTAAGTACTGGAAACAAACAACGATCCTGGGATTTTACAGTGGATTAAAAGAGGATTCTTAATTGTCACTCTTCTGTTGATTAACTCTAACTAGCACTCTTTACATTGTGACCAAAGATTTTCTTCCCCCATAATGATTTTTTAATGCATCCTTAACCTTTGTGACCTTTGCTTTGGACAGGCCAAAGTAAGGCAGTGGGTGGCCGTATAAAGTTTGTGCCCTTACTTGCTTGTGCCTGGCATCGGGCCGGAAGATGTGCAGCAGATGAAAGTGTCCCTGTTCAGCTGTGAAAGATATCATCGCAGCCATCTACAGACAGAACGCTGCATGCTGGGGGTGGAGAGGAGACAGCAGCTCAATGCTATCACCAGGGCCATCGGCCAATGGCAGCAAACAAGAGAGGCAGCACTGCACGTGCTCAGTGGTGGCTAATTGAGTGTGACTGCGGAGACATGGGCATTGTGCTGCACAGGTGAGCTAATACAGCCGCCCACACAGTGTAATGCAAAGACAATGGCCACACACGATCACACACACACAAACGACATGTATGCAAGACTCAAAATAGTGAACAATTTGCAATATCTCGCTTTGAATCATAGCATGAATATGAATAAATGGACTGTGAGTAAGGTCTGTATCTTGTAGCCCTCCTCTGGTTATCATTCCCTTTTTCCATGACGGAAGATCTCTATGATTCCGCTGGCCATCTTTATGTAACCTAGACCTAGACAGAGAGTGGAAAGTTAATACCAACTGCACTGAATGTCTTAATGACTGACATTTAGCCATTAACTACTGCGGGGTCAGATATCACATACCAGCCTGGGAACTCATTAATCACTACTTAAGGGGAAGAGAGAGAGATGAGGACAGAGAATGGTGTGAGAAAATGTTACATATTGATTCAATTATGTTTCTTAATGTTTTTTTTGTCATAGGAATGCCAGGTGCCCAATCAGTAAGGCTTGTGTGCTCCTTTATCATCACCAAAGCATTATCATTAATAGAATTATTGCCTTTTAAACTGAAACTGGGGTGATCATGGAGAAACTTTTGGATGAGCTAAAAGACAGAAGCCCTGTTCCTATGTATTAACTTATATTTCATTACAGGCATCATTCATACAAATAGTAGGTAGGTAAAGAAATCAAACAAATGACTAAACCAAAAACGTAAACTTTCTCTTTTATTTCCTCAAAAAAAAAAAGAAGAAGATTTGGATCTGTCTTCAGTCTTTTTCTAATTTGCCTTAGTGTGCATAGACAGACAGAGCATGCATGACCCTATTTACATATTTTATTAAACTGATAAACTAAATAATAAACTCAGCATTGCATTCTGAGCCTGGCCAATAATATAATGTGTATAGTGTTATGTATTTACATACATCATGATGTTTGCATAGTTTGCATGGTTGATGTATTTTTTAATTAAAGAGTTGTATTACACTAACAACATTTAGGCACTTCAATACAGCTTTTCCGTTTTGAATAATCTTCTGTTATATATAATATTTTAATCTTTCTGTTATAAATAATTTTTAAGTCAAACTAACAAGAACATCAAGCTGGATTGAAAATGATTTTTTGGTTCAGTTCCATTCACCCTCTTCCCAGCATGCACTGTGACATAGGTCATTTATGTGGTTTTTATTTGACAGTTTTATTTGCAAAATTGTGTTTTTTAATTATTTAGTTATCAGTTACTTTATCCTATTGTCTTGAGTATGTTCCTCTACTGAAAATGATCAATTAACTGAGTTTACTTAACTTTTATTGCATTTCACATTCCAAGTGTTAAGTTCTGTGTGTGGCATCTCAAGTTGTCAATGTGATGTGATATGCACATCACCCAAAGAAAACATGAGATAAAGTTAATTATACCAAACACTTGAACATCATTGACATCCAGAGATCCCATATTTGGAATTATGTTCTGTTCTTCATCAGCTGATGAAAGGGTTCCCAAAATCCGTTTTCTAGGGGTTCACATCACAGAGAACCATACCTGAACTGCACAAGTAAACAAGGCACAGCAGCGGTTGTATTTCCTGAGAACAATGAAAAAGCCGGACTGCCACAAGAACTGCTGGCAACCTTATACTGCTGCTCTGTAGAGAGCATCATGACATACTGCATCTTAACGTGGTTTCTCAGCTGCACTGCAGCGGACATGAGGGTGCTTCAGTGTGTTGTCTCCAGTGCACAAAGGATCATTGGGATTCAACTCCCAGTGCTGGAGGACATACTATATACAGATCACTGTGTCTCAGGAAGGCAACTAACATCTGCAAGGATTTCTCACATCCTGGTCATCACCTCTTTGAACTACTAATCATCATAAAGCCATTTATGCTTGCTCAACCAGATTTAAGAACAGGTTATTTTTCTTGAGAGCTGTAGCTGCTCTCTATCAAACCTGAACTCACAATATCCACACTATCTGCCTATGCCTACTGTTTACATACAGTCCAGTACACATAAAAGTGAACACAGCTGACAGTTTATGAATATATGTGCAGTAGTGTTGTTGTTAGTAGGCACTGGCTCTTGCACTTCCCACTTTATAATAGTACATTGCTACTGTAGTACCATTTGTACTGCTTACTATGTATACATTGTTTACAGTCTACATACACTTTCTATGTGCAATATTGCAAGTACTGCTTTTGCACATCTCACTTGTTCTACTGTTTAGAATGTTTATACTGTTTATAGAGTTTATGTTTCTTTTATCTATTTACTTATTACTTATTGTTCTCTACTTGTTATCTGGTTTCTTAAAGAGCTGCGAACACTATTTCAATGTTCTGTACCACTGGGTGTATACATGACAATAAAGATTAATTCATCATTCAAAGGGAGCAGTTGTTGTTGTTTATTTATTTGATAGGGACAATGCATGTTAATGAACATTTGTAATACAAATAAACCGGATTACAGCATCATTGCTAATTTAGATCAGCAGTCTCTTGGCAGAAACACAGAAAGACACAAATTCAAATACACATACAACACTATATATAAATGTATGTATGTATAAAAAAATTACACATACAACACATATTTAAAAAACGGATTTGTCAAATAACACTTTTTAAAATTATCTTTTTTAAAATGATTTAGCAAATATCTCTTTTAATCTGATGTTTCAGTTGGTAATTATTACAGTTATGGCAGTTTTTATTTCATGGCAACTTGAAATTCTCAATTAAGCAACATCCATGCAAACCTTTTTTCAACAGGGAGGGCCACTGTTCTCTCAGTTTACTGGACTCTTGCTATTCTGAGCCCTGTTCACGAGCTCTGTGTCTTTTGCTCGGGATTCAGTGCTGACCTTTAATACCATGAAGAGGCACAATGAGCCCCAAGCCCATCATTATTTTCTATTTTATACACAGATGTTCCTGACCGACAATCACTGGAGCCCACAGATTGTAAACGGCACCATCCGCCAAAAATGTCCAGAGAATGTGACCTCACAGGCAATGTTTGAGACGGCTATACATAGTGCCCCTCCTAAAAAAAAACTCCATTCCACAGTGGCTGGGTTAGCGGGAGGGGGAGATCGAAGACATGGGGGGCTCTTGGGGTTGGTCTGCTCTGTCAGATGTTAACCAGCGTTGGGTGATTGAGTTGGCGGAAGAAGAGTATTATGTGACAGCTTGCTGATGAATATTGAATAATGTGTGTAAAGCTACATTAGCGTGGGATTTTGTGGTAATGTGACAAGTGTATGTGTGCAGCACACATATACAAAAGTGTGTTCAAATATATTGTGTTGGTGTGCAGATGTAGTGTTAAGACAAGCTGACCACATTGCCTGCTGCTTGACAGGTTAGAATCTCAGACTAAGTGCTTAACAAACAATATTTCATGCAATATTATATGACTCTTTCTGCAGGTTACATCAACACACCAGTAGGTGGCAATAAGTGGCTTTATGAGTGAATTAATTGTCTTTGTGAGTGAGTCATTGAATCATTCACTCAACAGATTTGTAAAAAAAAACGCTGATTCATTCATAAACAAATCAAGTTACTCTCTTGAGCGAATAATTTGATTTATTTTACTCAACCATCGATTTTTACGATTCATTCAGAAAAAATATAAGTGATTTTATGAATGAGTCACTGAATCTTTTACTCAACCGACTGGTTCTAACACACTGATTCATTAAGGAACTAAACAAGTGACTTTATGAATGAATCACTGAATCTTTTACTTATTCGATTGGTTCTTAAACACTGATTCAGTCAGGAATAAAACAGAGAAATGTATTTATGAGGGAATCATTAATTCAAGTGTATTGTTCTAAAACACTGATTTATTCAGGAATGCTGACATTACTGTGTGTGTTGCTCATGGACATGCAATAGTCTGCTCTGCTTGGAATTGTTTACAATGGTAGAGACAAAGTAACTGGCAATATTATGTGTAAAATATACTTTACATAATGTTAACTATTTATATTAATAACTATAGTTATATTAAGCAATATCATGCTCGCACCAGGAACACTATTATTTTACTCATCAAAGCTTATTATCTTTTACTTAAATTTGGTACTTCTGTTTTCTCCCTCATCATATTCCTCTAACACAAATTTGTAACCATTAACAGATTTCAAGCAACCCCATCACTGCCCTAAATGTGTTGGTGCAGGGTGTCAATCATTAGTTGTTGGTATAAAGTTTTTAAAAGAATGACAGCCATCAGTCAGGCTTTAATACAGCAAACAATAAAAGGACAATCAGTGACGGGGAGATGGGCTGCTCAGTCACGTCTGGTACTGTGGTTAATGTCTGAAGTAAGTCCAGCACTTGTCAATGTCACGTCTGAATGGGTCAATCATTCATAGATGATGTGTCACTGCATAAGGAGGATATTAGAGGGGGCATATGGAAATGCTTTGAGAGAATGACATGTTAATGGACAGCCTATTGTTTAGATACTATGTCCATACTGTAGCTTTGCTTGTTTGTGGGTGTGCTGATAGGAACTTAGCCAAGTTGGGAGTGGGATGTTTTATTGTGTTATCATGATTTCATGAACTGAAAAGTGTTAATTTAGTATCATTAAGATTCTATTATATTTTTATTAATATTTTGATGTAGTTTATATATTTCTATTTTCATTCTAATTTAGTTAACATTTCAGTAATTTAGATTTTTTAAATGTAAACATGTATTTATTTGTAATTGAAAAAGAAATGGCTACAAAGTACTTTTTTTTTTTTTTTTTTACTGTGATGAATTTTGCAGCTCTGTCTCCGTTAAGAGTGCTTGACTGTCAGAAAGCATCAGCTATAGATGGGGTGGAGGCACTTCACCCCGGGACCCCCTCGAGCAGGCCTGCTCTGCACACCTGTCATCGTGCCCTGGCCGCCTTTGGGCATGAGGCGGCTCTGATGGCATCTTAGAGAAATCCTGTTAAATGCATTCCTTTATCAGTGCCACTCACATAAATTCCTTTTGGTCTTAACTTGAGTCAGGTTCATAATCTGATAAAAAGAGTAGAAAGTTTAACAAAAGGGTCATATATTTATGACCAAACATTTTTCCCAAACACTTATACTGTCTGCGGTCCAGACTATAAAAACAGTAATTAATTTGCAAATATCTAAAGAGGTAATTACAAAGTGGAAGATCTAGCCAGGCATACTGTCTTTTTCTCCCTCTATACTCTGGTATAGTATACTTAGCAACTGTATAGATAGGGGTTATACAGTGGTGGTGAATTTAACAAAACCTTCCCTTTGGGGACATCTGTGGATGTCAACTATTGGAAAAGTATTTAAAAAATATTCATATATCATAAATAAGTGAGTAAAAATATGTTAGTAAATAAAAATTCTCTTTTCATCTTGATTAAACAGAGCATACATTAGTCATAATTGCTAATAATAAAGTGTGAATTTATTGTATTTTTTTCACCTCTTTGGGGAAGAAAAGTTTTAATATCAATTTGTTTTGCAAAATCTAATATCATAGAGCCTTTTACGAGGCTTTTCACTGACTAACATTACTATTAACATTATTAAGTTATAATTTTTTAAAATAAAGATTTTATTTAAGGGACGCCTATTTAATATGTGGACTAATCTTAATCGAAATATTGCGCTTTGTAAAGAATCCCATCACCTGTAAAACTGTAGATGAAGAGTGGGCAGCGCTGGATAACTCACAGATAGTATGTGACTGTCTAATGTGTGAGTTGGTGTGTTTGTTCAGGTTTTTGATGGATGAAATCATTACATTTCCTCTCATGTTTTTTTCATGTTACAGAGGAGATTAGTTATTCTGGGATTTAGAGAAATGTGGCGCATTATACATTTTTAATTGCAGCAGCTGTTTGGCCTCTTATATTGAATTGTGTGCTTGACAGGGATACTGATTAAATCAGACAAATCAAACCCACTGCAACTCTTGTTATTTTTTTAATTATTATTATTTTTTTATTTTTTTTACCACAAATAGCTTTTTTTTGCCAAACATATTTGACCCCCCAATGCATCTTCTGTGCGGACTCCATAAATCCAACAGATGTAAAGATCCCACTTAGTAAACAAGGAATTCCATCAGGTCCCTGCTTGTGAGGTCCTGATATCATACTTTGCGTAACATGCAATACAAATATTCCTGTGTTTGGCAGAAGCCATTTCTATTTTTGCTGTCAAGCTAATTAGGGGCACCAATCAAACGGAGACTGCTTCATGTTCGGTTGAGGTAACTGAATGTTTGTTCATGAGAGCTGATTGTGTTGTGCTCATTTGAATGTTGTTGTTGGCTGCATTAGTGTCATCGTATGACACTCTGATACAGGCCAGTGACAGATGCCCTGCTTTAGCCTGATCTCTCTCGGGAAGTCAATTTGACAGCACACATTTCCTCCCATCCTCAATCTCTCACTCAAATGATGAGCAGGAACTCCACTCAGCTTTTTGTCCATCTTAATATCTGTGCTTAAAGGGTTAGTTTTTTTTTTTTTTTTTTTCTGAGCGGTTAGTTCACCCAGAAATGAAAATTAGCCCATAAATTACTCACCTTGAAGTCATCCAAGATGTATATGACTTTCTTCTTTCATACAAATCCAGTCAGTTATTTTAAAAAATGTCTTTGATCTTTCAAACTGTTTGATACCCCTCAGTGGGTGCTGTACTGCATCGGTTCATGAGAAGTTTAATAAAAAGCGCATCCATTTAAAAAAAGTGTCTCACATGGTAAGGCCTTCTGTAGCGAATCGAAGCAAAGTTTCCTTACTTTAGCAAACTTTCACTTCTGAGCGGCGCATGTGCAAAGCTGACCTCATACGTCTTTCCCCAAGACCTGCTTCATTTACAACTGTGAGCGCAAGCCAGATTAAAGTGATTATTACATTCTGAATATGGATATTTTTCTTACAAAAATGCATCTAAACCTTTAAAGGTAACATTCATCCAAAAATATAAATTCTGTCAAAATTTCTTTCTAGACCTGTGTTACTTTTGTTTTCATTCTCCACAATGCCAAATATTTAGAATTTTTTTTTTTTAAATTGTCGCCAACTGACTTTTTTTAAAGTGTAAAAACAGTTAAAAGGTAAGTTAAAAACAGTTAAAACATTAATTGGAAAAACATGGGGGAGAGTAATTGAATCAGTGTTATTTCATCTATATAGTACTGTTGTAGAATTTATTAATATTTTCTAAAATATTTTTTCAGTTTTCAATTTAATTTTAGTTTAAGATTTGGTCACTTTGTTTTATATTTCTATTTAGCTTTTTATTATATTTTATTATCATTTATTTTTATCTCTGTCTTAGTTTTAGAAATGTTACTACTTGAATTAATTAAGTTAGTTATCAGGACAATACACATACAATATTTATGTACAATGTTTTTTTTCATCTAATAATGTGTATATATAGTGTATATAGGCCTACATATAGTTTTTATGATCTAATATTTAGATTTGATTTCAGCTTTATTTCAATTAATTAATTAATAAAATTATTTTTAATTGTTTAAATTCTATTGTTTTAGTGAAGAAAAACACTGGGCAGAACTATCTATTTAAACTTGTAAGTGAACAAAAAAAAATGGGTTGTATTTTTTTAATCTGTCAGAAAATCTGTTTTGGATGCATAAAATGCGAGAGAAAAGCCAAATGGTTTGAGAGGAAGGAGCCACTCATATGAAACTTTGCTCTGGGTATTAGTGTGTTTATCAGTGTGTGTATTAATATGCAGAAGTGAGATTAAGGGGGTGGGTAGCGAGCATGCCAACGGGAGACCACAGGTGTGTGTTTGTGCTTCACCCCGCTGAATTCTGGGTAATAACAGGCATTGGTGCACCTGCGTCCTGTGCCGCCCCCTCTCTTTCACCTCTAATGGCCCCTAATCACAGTGCCATCAGGCCCTAATACCCCAGCAGCAGTGCCCTGACAGCTGCCACCCTTCCCCTGGCAGAGAGCTGTCAATCTCAGTTAATCTGCTCTCTGTCCATCACCCTCCATTCTGTGTCTAACCGCTCAGTTTCCATTTAAGACACACAACATCAAAAGTCCATAAATCTCCAGAGCCAAACCGAGACTAGATGTGTATTTGATGTCATGTAATCCCGTAGTGTTGCAAACCATTGTTTTCCAGAATGTTTTTGTCACTTAATCAGGAAATATGAGTCCGTGGCACAATTTAAAAAGCATTAACGAGGGCTGATACAACAAACAGAATCAAACTATTTGTCAAAAAGGCCACACACAGACCTGCTCGCACACAATGATGTAAACACAAAGCAACACAGGGACACTGCATACAGCCACGACCTCACAGCTCTCCGTCACATAGAGTGCGACATCTAAACCTTTCCCACAGAAACAATGATGCCTTTTATTGTGTCCGCTTAAAGCCCTTGGCCACATGGGCCCCTTGAGTTTCCTCACATGCACTTCTTCTGTGGTTTGATAATTACAAACAGACAGCACAGTGTTAGAAAGTTTAGATGATGCTTTGGTGGGCCAGTATTTATTCAAAGGTGTATACTTTACTCATTCCCAAGAGATGCCCACTCACCCGGAGGCTCTGACCTGATTATCATGTTCACCAGTCAAACTGAAGAAGTTGCTGGGATCCTTCCAAAGTGTTCGTATCAGCGTACCATAGATCACGTACCATTTTCACTATACAAATTGTTGCAAAGCAGCTTCACAGAAAATTAAAGTTTCAACATTACATTCAGGAGTAGCTAGTCAGTGGTGACTATGTCAGTGTGATGTCTATATGCCAGATATGTATAGAAAAAAAAAATCATGCAGTTAGTTAATGACATGTATTCAAACAAATTGGGAACATTATTAACAGCAATGATATATGTTGTGATCAAACTTATAGGAAAAAGTTGTAGTTTTGCATGTTAGTTAAGGGTTGGCATCATCTGATGTCCTCGGAGGGGTTGTTTGGTCATCTCAGATCTTCCTAATGGCTGGATCCAGACTAAAGCTTGTGTAATTTCTATAGTTATCTTGGGACTCCCATCCTGTGGCAGAAACAGAGAAGCAAATAAACAAAGGTTAGCACAGCTGCTGTTCAAACCAAGCAAAAAATTATAATTTGCATTTGATCAGATATAACTGGAGTACACGTTTATGAGATACATTATATGAATGCTTGGCTAAAGAGATGTGTCTTTAATTTAGACTTAAACAGAGAGAGTGTGTCTGAACCATGCTATTCCAGAGTTTGGGAGCCAAATGTGAAAATGCTCTACCTCCTGTAGTGGACTTTGCTATTCTAGATACTACCAAATGTCCAGTTTTGCGACTTTAGGGAGCATGATGGATTGTAGCGTTATAGAAGACTGGTTAGGTATGCAGGAGCTAAATCATTTAGGGCCTTAGGTAAGTAGTACTTGACTAGAAGTCATGAATTCATAAACTAGCTTTTCTGCATCAGAAACAGGTGACATGTTCCATAGCTTGATGTTTCCAAGGTGGAAGAATGCTGTTTTTGTAACAAGTGAAATATGACTTTCAAAAGACAAGTTGCTGTCTAATATAACACCCAAGTTTTTGACTGTAGAGGAAGTAACAGTACGTTCCTCTAAGAGATTCTGTGTACTGCTTTTTTGTCCAATAAGTAATATATTTTACAAATTTAATAGGAGAAAATGATTGGTCATCCAATATTTTAAATTTTTTTAACACACTCTGTTAGCTTAGATCATTTAGAAGTTTCATCTGGTCCTATTGAAATGTATAGTTGAGTATCATCAGCATAACAATAGAAAAAACTCATCCCATATTTTCTAATAATATTACCAAGGGGCAACAAGTATATTGAAAAAAGCAGAGAGCCTAAGACAGATCCTTGTGGCACTCCATATTTTACTGGCGTTAATTGAGATGATTTCCCATTTAAATAAAACAAAGTGGTAACGGTATCTAAACCATGTTAAAGCCTGCCCTTGAATACCTGTAGTTTTGTAATCAAGCTATGAGTATGTTATGATCTAGTGTCAAATGCAATACTAAGATCAAGTTAAACTTAATGAAATGCAGCATTGGTCTGATGCAAGAAGCAAGTCATTTGTAATTTTAACAAGTGCAGTGTCTGTGATATGATGGGGCCTGAAACCTTACTGAATTGATTCATAAATATAATTTATTATATATATATATATATATATATATTATTATTATTTATTTTTTTTATTTTTTTTTGTAGGAAGGAGCACAATTGAGCAGACACAAATGTTTCAGAAATTTTAGGCATAAACAGAAGATTTCAAATGGGTCCGTAATTTGTCAGTTTACTATGATCTAGTTGTGGTTTCTTAATATGAGGCTTATTAATAACCGCCAGTTATTCGTCATGCCGGGATGTGACCTAGATATAGCGATATTTTAATAATATTGAGAAGTGGTTCTGCTACAGGTAACAGTTCTTTCAGTAATTTAGTGGGTACAGGATCTTATAAACATTTTGTTTGTTGTTTGTTGGTGTAGATGCTGTGATAAGGTTTTTTTTCAGCCCTTCCTGTCCTATAGTTGTAAAGCACTGAAATTTTTCATTGGGTACGATGGATGAAGCTGAATTTGTTACATTTGTTATTTATATTTCTGATGCTATCTATTTTATCAGTGAAGTTTATAAAGTCATTACTAACTGCTCATAGAAGTCATTACTACTAAATTGTGGCTTAAATAAGTGGCTTCATCAGCTGTAAGATGTCACAGACACTCTGGCAGTAAACCTCATTGCTAGTCTCACAGCTTATTGTATCCAATAACTGCCTTCTTAGACAGGAAGAGACCATATGACGTAAAGGGACCATTGAAAGTAAGTTTTCAGATTATGACACGGCAGTCTAAAATTGTACAGAATAAATAAAATACCTATAAATAAATAAATATCTAGAGCTAAATAAATACCTAAAACTTTCTTGTGTATAAAAAACACATTATGTATAAATATAAATATGGAATAATATGTTCATCATAATAATCAAACATGTCATTCCAGGTAAAAATGTTATATATATATCTACATAACTAGAACTTTTACATGCCAATCACAAAAATATTTCAATCAGAAGAACAAACAACTGATAAGGGGGTGTTTGAGAAGAGGCTTCAGTTATATGTTCATGTTACTATCCATTGTGCTCATATTGTATATCATTTTTCAAATAATAATAATAAAATGTATTAAATTGCTACGAGATACATCGTTTTTTTTTTTGTTTTTTTTTTTTTTTTAAGAGCTTGATTCCCATAACTGTCTTGTTTTACTCAAGTCTCTAATATGGGTAACATTCTTTCCACTGGGGGATGTACAGTACGTGGTATTTGAGGACTCCAATGTTCGAAGCAAAGTGCAAATGCTTGGATTCGTTTCTTGCATATTTTTATGAAGACTTACTGTATATGACACCTCTAGGACTGCACTTATATTCTTATCATTTGGTATTGTATGGTATCCATAAATATATAGAACCCTGTCCTATTTATATGTGATAAAGAACACACACAGATGGCCATTAAAATGTTTCATACAGATTTTATTTGACGTCAGAGAGGAAGAGACAGAGAATGAATGAGCAGAGAAAGAGAAAGAAAGATCCAGGTCGCCAAAACTATCAGCTGGGACTAAAATTCATCAACCAGAAAACAAACTGGGCCACACATCCCTCTCTGGGTGGTCTGGCTCCACTGCACTTATGGAATGAGCGCTGACACTTTTCCAGCGGATGCAACTGCAAATCCTGCCAGGGACCACGGGTTTATAGCTACACCCCTCCAGCTCCTGACATTCTCGCTATGACTGAAAAATCCTCTAGCTAATGACATACAGGCCTAGACCTAGAGGGGGAGAAAGGGTTAAAGCAAGCCAATTGAGCGAATAATAAATTCAATTTAGGAGATTGGAGGGCTGGTGTGGAATGAAAACCAGAGGACACCACTGCAAGAATGGAACCATGGAAAGGAGGGAAGCCTGGCAGGTGGCCAGAGAGAGGACTCTGAGCTCAGCTGTGGCTTTAGTGTCAAGGGCTATGTGTGGTTAAGGGACTTATGGGGTTTCACATAAAGCAATTCTCATCTTTGCACAGAATAATAAATGATAAAAATTGTCACATATGCTGAGGCAATTCAGTGGATTTAATGCGAGTGAAAGTTTATCACTTGTATGTAAATGTGCATTTCATAACCCACAATAAGCCCAAGAGAGCACACAATAGAATGAATGCAAAAAAGCCTTCAGCAAACAGGTTGTAAAATGCAATAATGTGTGGAATTATTGATGCAGGAATCTTTCCTCAGTGTAGTTCTTGTTTATTGTGTTTAAATGTCAGGTTTGGTTTCAGTTGGGACAAAACTGATATTTTGAATAATGTCCGATTCTAAGGAATTTACTTATGCAAGTCTGATTTATAGAAACACTTCAGACAGACATCGAAGCAATATGATGGAATATTACTCACTAGATTGTAGTATCAAGTGATTTATTTAATTAAAATGATCCTAAATGGATAAGCATGAAACAGTAACTTTTCCTATTATGTTTTTTTTTAGATTGCTTTGATGTACAAGTGAAACTGTATTTGTTTCTTTCCACTCATTTTTCTCCACTTCTAATCCCTCTGCTCAAAACAACTTAGCATTGTGCATTAATCACAGCTTTATTTTAACTTCTGTAACCGTAATGTGGACTAAGGATAAAGCAATTTGACTTGTGGACCACCCAGTTTAGTCAACAGTCTGCAGGTAGAACAAACCCACATGCAATAGTTCCATTTCCTTGAATGCACTTTATTTAAACAACAGCATTTTTAAAAAAAAAACTTTGTCATACAAACAAAGAAGCCAAATGATGCACATAAGTTAATTATCACTTAGTGATAATGACAATGCATTCGATTGACAAGGAATTTAGAAGTGGCAATCCTGATTCACATTGTAGGCGTTTGTGATTACGAAACGATGAAAATTATGTGATCATCTAATTTTGTAATCCCAAAGCAAAAACTGGAGCATTGTTTTTAGTTCAGAGGCACTGTATGACAAACTAAAGCATTAGCAAGATAAACAAAACATCCTTCCTCAGAAATCCATGGGGTATTGAAAATAATTATAATCATTTTATTTATTTATTTATTTATTGGTTAAGGACATTCCTGTGTATCTGTAAATTTCATATTTATATGATACAGGATAAAACTCAGGTTTTCCAAATCTAATTGTCTAAATAATGAATGTAAAAACAAGGAAGTGGCCTTAGAGGCCTTCAGCTTTTCCATTCAAATCCTTTGAAAGTCAATATAATGTTATAGTGGCTTTGTAGACACCAGATACCAAACAAATGGCTAAACTAAAGAGTCCAACCAAGCCTTTGTCTTAACCACAACACTTCTCAGACATGCCACTCTGGGATTCTGCTGCCTCTTATGGAACTAGCCTCTCCACAAAGAGACATGATCACTTCCACTTAACCTCGAAACCACAGCATGGGAGACAACGATTACTTTCCCGCCTGGTGAATGAGAAAATGAGGGAACAGATAGGATGGTACGGAAACTGAAATGACAGAATGAAAATGAAAGACATGGATAATTAGGCAGTGACCTTGACCTAGTGCTCATCAGGGACTCCTGGAATCTTCTTTGTTTCTCCTCGCCATCACACTTGTCACTAACTCTGACAAAGACGGAGAGGAGGTGGTGATGGAGAAGAAGAAGAAGTGTGTGGTTGTTCGCTCCCACTGAGTGGTAAGCCACCCCCATGGTAGGTTAAACACCAGTCTAGGACACACAGACACGTGTGCACATGCTTTCATCATTTATGAGGATAATTTGGGATGTGTATGGGATTGGACGCATCAGAAGTGCTTGTCTCCAGCTGATCTAGACTCAGCAGGGTGGCGGGATTTGGAGATGATGTTCGGAGAGTAACGAAAGGGGAGGTGTAGGCCTCCAAAACTGGTAAATGATTGGCAGGCTTAAGTAAGGTGTAGATCAAGAAATCAAACACTACCGTGTTATTAAAGACCTTTTGCAAAACCTACAGGTATCCAAGATTTCACAGTGTAGATTGTGTGTCTTGTCATTCAATAGCTCTTTCCATTATCCAACGCAACATATGATAAGCAACTTTTACCATTTGTACCATTTACTGTAAGATACAAAGACAAAGTGTTTTGGACCACTTAGAGAGAATGACGATATGTAAATGTAACTAACATTAAAGGTTTTTAATGACTAGTAAGAGGTTGAAATAACCTGAGATACTGTGGACTGTTGTCAGTGAACATGAATAAAAATCACATAATCAAACAAACAGCAAGAGTGAAATTGAAATGAGCCAATGATGCAGATGGGTAAATAGGACAGAAAATGTTAGAAGTTCAGTCTCTCTGGAGAGGTGAGCAGCAGAGAAGCACAACTTAGTCTAAGGTTGCCTAAAGTGTCAACAGTTATAGGTATAATATAGGTATAAATACCTATATATTCTGAGAAAATGTGTATGTATGTGTATCCCCATTTTTTACTAATGTTCTGCTGGAATGCAATAGTCATAGGCATGTACAGGTGTGGACACTGTGCCTATGTGAAAAAGTCAGGATGCTCAAAGTAATTGCAAAGACCACATCAGCATTTTACACATTAAAGATTCTAAACAAAACATTTCCATTTGTAATAGACAAAACATGGACATAGACCACAATTTACATTTGTTTGACACAAAAATAGTTTAAGGGTTAGCATAAGGTTAACAACAATATTTTGTCTATTTCCCATGAAAGAGCAAGTAGCAGCTGATTCTTAAAAACAAATCAGAACCCTGGATACAAGTGTTGCCACGGTGTCATGGATGATTTGCAATAGGTGGCCATGTTGCCTCAAGTTACACTGATCAAAGTTTAAATCAGAATGCTTGCTGAGTTCTGACTGGCTCAAAAGAAGGATTGTCATCTTATGCACAATAAGATCATATAAATTCCACTGATTCCTCTTATTTCTTTTGTTTTAATATTCAACATATCATCTTCCAAGTGCTGTTCTCTTTGGAAAAGCACATAATGCTGATATATCACATGATTCACTCAGTAACTTCAGTAACTGCTTCCAATTCATTCCTCTCTGTTTTGGCAGTGTTACTTTCTTTCACAACGTCTCTCATTACCAAAACATCTGCTGCAAGCCAAAAGCTGATATTAGACCATGAAAATAGAACTAAATATAACAGCAAGAACAACCATAATAACAATAATAACAATAACAACAATAATAATTGAGGGTGAAGATAGCAATAAATAGTGCTGTGGAATTGGGTGTGGTCAAGTGTGGTCAAATCAGGACATTGTGGGCATCAGTCAGTAAAAGAGAAAGCAGTGGGATGTGATGGAAGAGAGAAGGACTACCGCACTTCAACACAAGCACAGTTGCTGGAAATGGTTCTTCTCCACTAGGCTAGAGGCAGATGCAGTTAGACTACACCCTCACTGTTGTCCTTCTGTCCATAGCAGTCAGTCCTCCTGCCAATTATGTTTTATTCTTACTGTCTTTTAAATGTAGAGAGAGCAAAACTGGAATGAAACCTTCGGTCTAAACATATCTGTATAAAGCAAACCTTCAACCACTGGACAGGAGTAACTGATTGCACAGTCTGTATTGGGTGTGCATGGGTAGTGGGGGTAAAAGAGTGATTTCTTGAACTGTGTGGGACTGCTTGGAATGACGGTTGTGGTTGGGAAGGATGGCATAGTCTTCAAAAGCGCCACTGGGCTAACTGTGGACCTTTCAGCACACCACATGTTTATAGTAGTGTTCCTGGGCTGGGCTGATGTGTACACCCAAGATCTCATCTGTACCTCCAACTCAACCAACCACTTTAGCAGTCAAGCACGGCCCTCAGCTGGTGACCACCAGAATGCCCCATCATGGAGGGGAAGATGCGGACAGCCACAGCCGCCCACTAGGCTCCCTGATCGGACAGCAGTGGTGTTGTTGGTGTCCTATAGGAGATCACTGGCTCATCTAAAGCACTGTCCCTGCCATTTTAACCCTGTAAAGATAAAGAGGGGGCATGTATAGTGGTATTTTGCGAGAGACCCCCTGCTCTCAGATTAGAAATGAAACACAAAGACTGGCCTTCTTGACATTCTTAGCATGCAAGTTTGAATGCTTGAGACATCTTGGGGTTGATGCAGCTATCTTGCCTTAGTTTGATGATTTACATCTAGAAAATGAATGCTTCCCAGCTAACCAAATTATTTCCTTGTAGTACACCAAAGGGATCGCTTCCGTACCATGCCACCCATGTAAGTAACTTGTGAGGTATGAGGCCAGAAGTAGAAACAGATTTTTCTACAACAAAACTTTACTTGCCACCTTAATCAAAATGCAGATCTTGTCTGGTTTGGTTTGCCTTTTACAGGTCTTCAGAGGACACTGTGTCTTTGTCAAAAAGTTTCTAAGCTGTCCGCAACACTCTCTCATCCACTACAGAATAGCTGTAAGTGCTCACTCCTTGCCTTTCCCCCACCTACAGTATAGTCTTTGTTGAGACTGTTTTATCTCTGATATTCTGCTTGGTCTCGGGGACTTGGGGAAGAACCACAAGGGGGCAGGGAGCTGGGTCTGGCTGATCCCAGAGGCAGGTTTTTGTCTTTATTCTCATCCAGGCCTGATGAAACAGCTGTAGTTGAAACAGAGTTGGCTGCTCTGGCTGGTGCATTTTCATGCCCACTGTACATCTCCTCGTGGCCATCTTCACTGGATTCCGCATCCTCTGAACTGGAGAGCAGCTCCTCATCATGATATTCAGCAACATCTACACCGCCGCCCTCAGATCCAAGCTCCTTTAGTCGGCCATGATGCTTCACATGATAACGCTGATTCTGGAAGAACTTAACAATAGTGTGTTTGGGCAGATCTAACTGGGCTGAAAGGGTGTGGATAGCTTCCTGGTCAGGGTAGAGGCCCACATCTTGGATAAAGCTCTGTAAGATGCCTAGTGCCTCCAGAGAGATCTTGGTGCGCGAGCGAGGTTTTTTTGTGATGTTGCAAACCACTCCACTGTTGCCTGAACCTGCATTAGCCTGAGGGTTCTCTTCGGGTCCAGAACTGGGAACAGGTTCTTCTCGGATGGGAGAGTGGTCCTTCAGTGGCTGCATGGGCTGTCTGTGAAGTGCCTGGTAAGAAAGTTAAAAAGTTATTAGCTGGGTGAGTGATCTCTTTCCTAAACTTATAAACAAGCGTTAGCAGTATGGAATAATTGAAAAACTGCTTCAAAGTATCTTCTCAATGAATGTTTCTTGGAGCTAATATGTATGTGATCTCACATATTAATCCAATCAGACTGTTCCAGGCTATAAATGTTTAACTATGTATAGTGTACACATAATTCCACAAGATTAAATATATTGTCACTGTATCATATTTTGAGACCATCAAGGCAAATAAAAGCATCTGAACTGACACATCAACCACATGAAATTCAACAGAGGAAGAAGCTGAACAAATACACATCAAAACCAAAATAAATTACATCAAAAGAATCTGAGTTATAAATTATGAAGAAATGTGTTTTGAAAAAAAAAACATTTGAAGTATAGTGGTAAGTTGGTTTCATCTGTCATTTTGACAGGGATAAATTCCATCCCTGTTAGCACAAACTAGTGGCTGCTAAATTTAACAGTTAAAGTAATGCAAAAACACAGACAGCAAGACATGACACTTTTGATTTTGACATTAGACGTGAGATTGTTTTCATATGCTATTGTCTTATACAAACACAGTATAATCATTAGCATTTTCCAACAAGTTAGCAGACTAACAAAAGAACTACACTATTGTTTTTTTGCAGAGGTTCTCAGACACTCAATATGTTTGTCAATAAATCTGCCAATTTCTTCTACTGTGGGCACTGGGGGACAGAGTATAAAAAAGTGGTAAAATAGGATTAGGAGTAAATAGCAGATAGACTATTTACTAAGAGGAAAAGAATAGGTATCTGGAAAGCTCTGATACAAGAGAAGGTGCAGTATATCACAGCTGAGCTATCGAAGTCTGTGGCGCTGTCCTGCTGAGTTTATGACCAGGGTGGGGTGCCCAGTGCCTCCACACTGGAATGCTAAGCTATAAATCTGCGGTGCATTAAAATTAAAGGACCTACATAAAGATAATAGTCATGCCCCTCTCTCTCTCTGTCTCTCTCCTGCTCTCTCTCTATTCCCTAAATAATAACAGGGTATTTTTAAATAATATTGAGGGCAGGCCAGACCATGAAATTGCTCCGATTTCACTTGTGGGGGCTGTTTTGGGTTGGCGCTTTACAGGAAGTGTGTAGGTTTATTCTTTTTCTTCTCTATTTCTCCATAATGTATTACTTTCCATGTCTCAGAGAAACAAACAGAGGCCACAAGAAAGGACAAGAAAAAGAAATGTCAAAGAAGTTTGAAGATGGTGAATAACTAGATTGACCACAAGGCATAACAGTGCAAAATACCCGTTAGCTTAGCTAAAGAGACCACACACACACACACACATTCACAAACCCATTCATCCTGTATATGTTTGCTTGTTGTGTATATTATTTTATGAAATTCTGGGAACAATTTAGGTACGTTCCAAAGACATATCCAAAATGCACAGCTCAAACAATTATGCCATTGTTTTGGCATCCTATCAGATATTTTCAAATTCAGAGATGAAGTGAGTCCTCCAACAGACCATTCAGAGTAAAGAGCCTAATATTCCAGTTCCTGTGCTCTAATGGTTGATGTTAATGAAGAGCCTTTCTGCCAAGCCAGAGGAGTGACTCCATTTCAAAACCCTGCTTTAGTAATAAAGCCAACCTCCGATTTCCTCCACCATCCAATTCATTCACCTACTCAGTTCTTAAACAACGTCTTCTCAACCACAAGAGTCACATTTGGACACAGAGCCATTTTTCTCTGCACGTCTTACTTAAAAAAAAAATTCATCTCCATCGCTTCTTTTCTAATTTCAAGCTGGGACAGGTCTGTGAGTTCACTGCATTAAGAGAATCTATATTTTTTTCCCTTTAAACACAAATTAAGGCAAATTATGGTGAAGAAGTATGAAAGAATTATAGAACATAAAAAATTCAGTTGATTCTTAATGAGGACTGACCCTCATGGGGATGGAGGCAGGAATAAAAGGGGGCTGTGTTGCCACTGGAGACACCATTAACAGGCAGATAAATATGTAATGATGAGGAAGACACTTTTCTGTTGGTTTGCTTGTGCATGACTTCACCTTCTCCAATTATCTTGTGCATCATAATTTTTCTTCCCCACATTGCAATATCTCAGGAATGGGTGAGTCATATAAAGTACGTGCATGTGTGTGCGTTTGTGTTTCGATATTTTTTTGTGAATGTGTAGAGATTAGGCAGTCCACAAAATTAAAAGATTTTTACTCATGCATTAATCACTAGTCCTAGTATGTAAGCTTGTTACTGCAAATTATAATTTAATTTGATCTCAAATTTTACATTTTTGTTTTGGCAAATGTGACATCTCCCAATGTAACTTTAAATTGCACATCTGTGACTGTTTTCAATAACTGACTGTATTTTTTTAAAACTTAATCTTACAATTATCTTACTCCCCCTACCCCAGCACTCAATCGGGGTCCCATTCCACATGGCAGGGTCTGCAGCATCCAATTTCGCAAAGACAAAGGTGAAATTATTCATAAGAAATGTCTTGCCAAATGAGCAAAGGGAGGCACTTAAGACCGACCATACACATGCACTGCAGAAACAGTGTGCAGACGACATGGGACCAGGTCAGCCATCTACATGTAGAGTGTGTAAGTGTGAGTGTATCCCTGAGGTGGGGTGAGCTGTACCCAGGGTCTCACATGGACCTGTCATGGAGTGCTTAAAAAAAGAAAAAGAAAAAAAGGAAAGAATATTGCAAGATTTTTTTCCAAAAATTCTCTATAAAACTTAAAAAAATATTTATGCTAATTATTTATGCTCTATACAAATAAATATAAATCGAACGTCTTCTCTCCAGGTCAAAACCTATTCTAAATGGGTAAAGACAAGATACACTTTTAATATTATTAAAATTGTCTTACTGCACCTTGTCTTATGAGAGTACACAAATCACATTTTATTTTGTTTGACACGTGAATGTTCCTGGTTAAAACCAAAGGGGGACTTGTTCTGGATTATTGAGTGGTGTTTGGTGATCTTATAAAGGTTAGGTAAATACATCAGTGAGTTATGTTGGTCACAATGAGGTGGTATCTGCTAAATAAACCGTATACATGTATGTGCTGCATGTGTGTTCATTCATTAAGATGCTCATGTCTGCATAAGCAGCTGGGTGGCAGGCAGGCTGGAACCGAGGGGGCTGCTGGGTATTTTGATATGAGTAGAGACCCTCATTACTACTACTCCTATTACTACTACTACTACTATTACAAAAACAAAACAAAACAAAAAAAATAAAATAAAAACAAAAACACAGGACACAAATGCGCAAACATGAAATGTTTGGCCTTTTCATGTTGACACTTCTTGCAATCTTGCAATTTATGTATTTCTTTTATTGTATTTTTATTATTTGTTTTATTATGTATATATGTGCTCTGTATGATATATACAGAATCAAAATAAATAGAATTGTTAGTTGTTAGACATGTTCAACTGTACATTCTTAGTCTACATTCACTGTCAATAGAAGTCTCAAAAAGCACCACAATATTACATCACATAAAAAAACTAAATCAAAAAGAAAATGTTATATGATATTTATATTATAATGTTCTCATTTAATATTACACTCATATTTTTTTTCAATTAAAGATAACATAGGAATAAAAATACAACAATACGTGCCCAATATGATATAAACATAATACAAATAAATAAATAAATAAATAATAGAAAAGGTGTCTGGTACAGATCCTTTTAGCAACACGGTGCTTTAGTAAATGCACTGACTATCCTCAACATATGTATGCTTTTATGATCAATATTGCACAAGAGTTCATGGTCAAAGCTGTGTGGATTTACTAAAGAGACTTACTGTAGTGAAGTCCCTTGAGTCCTTACACGTGTGTGTATGTGCATATGTGTGTGTCTGTATGTGTGTTCCTTCTCTTCCTGTAATTATTAATATCAGGGCTGTGGTGGCACTGTCTGTCAGGGTGTGTCCTAATGGGGCATTTCCTTCTGCGCCCAAAACACATAAATGAGTATATTTACACACACACACATGCTGCCAGCAGACTGTTTATTCCACTGACATAAAAGAGAAAGCGAGCAAGAGAGAAACAGACATGATGGACTAAGACAGTAACTAAAAGCCATTCTGTCATATTTTTTTTTTTGAATTTAATCTTAATACAGCTGCTCAACTTAAGTTAATAAATGTTAATAAACAGCAATCATTCTGAGTTAATTAAACTGCAATGCTTTACTGGCCGGGTGAGAAAGAAGAGTAGGTTAAAAGAAGGTGGAAAGCATTGATCCAAGTGTTTGTAGATTTATGTGTATGCCGTTTGTGTGTGCAAGTATTTACATATAAGAATTAGTGTGTAGATATGTGTTTGTATACCGTGTATGAATGCATGTCTATGTTAATACTGGTAAAGTGTTTGTCCACAGTCTTTACTATAATGACCCCAGCTGGAATAGGGGAAAGTCCATTTAATCAGTAGCATGTTATTTGGAATTCTGTGTGTGTGTCCGTGTGTGTGTGTGTGTGTGTGTGTGTGTGTGTGTGAGAGAGAGAGAGAGAGAGAGAGAGAGAGAGAGAGAGAGAGAGAAAAGGTTGGGGTGTGTTGGGTTATTAGATGTTGGCAGGAATGCTGCATAAATGATGCTGATATTAAACCTGAAACATCAAAGAAGTGTTCACAATGAACACATTTATATGATCTCAAGAGAAGTTTGCTTAAAACATTTATGCAGAACTCAAAATAATTTTTACTATTTCCTCTAAGTCTTATGCATTTTTTTCAAATTATACATTTTTTACTTTTAATTTTAAACAAAGTTTCTTGTACAAAAAACCCCTCTCTCTTAGAATTAAACAGACATTTTTAATGGACAAAATAGAAATAATTTTAAAAATGTAAATAAAATAAATAGGTAAATGACATTTTACTGGACCATTCTTCATCGGAGTCAACCTTCTTTGTGTTTAACAGGGCCTTTTTCAGTGCTGTGCCTTTAAAGGGATAGTTCACTCAAAAAATAAGATTCTCTCATCGTTTACTCACCCTCCACTTGTTCCAAACCTGCACAAGCTTTTTTTTCTGCTGAATACAAGAAGATATTTTGAAGAATGTTTGGTGAGCGAACAGTTGAATGTACAGTAGCATTTGACTTCCATACAATTTTTTTTTCTATTATGGATGTCAGTGGCTTCTGTCAACTGTTTGGCCACCAACATTCTTCAGAATATCTTCTTTTGCATTGAAAATAATAATAAAAAATATGTACAGGTTTGGAACAACTTGAGGGACAAACTCTATGCAAATCCTGCGTGACACTTTGTTAGAATCATAAAAACATGCTGTAAAGTGAACACTGTTTTTGACATAAATGTGGGCATATAAATTGTGTTCATTTATTTATCTGCCTGACAACAGAAAGTTATAGAAGGTAAAAACAAACATTTCATAATTGGCCTTTCTGGAGCGGGAAGAATCAGGGAACATTTAATTTCTTATAACATGACCATTTTGCAGTTCAAACGTCATATTAAATTGCTTTCTTTTTGCACACATTTCTGTATGCAATATGAAAGTATGCAATTTGATGTTTCACAAACTCACCTGAGGGTCAGTGGGTAAGTGTAGTACAGTGTGAAGCCGTTCACTGTGGTGATGGCGGGACTCTTCCTCATACACCAGATCCCTGTCCGCTTGTGCAAGGCTCAGAAACCTCCGGATAGTACACAGGTTCTCCCAGAGTGTCCTGTTCTCCGGACTGGGACTCTCTTTCCAGCGAAGCAGCTCACAAAGCCATCCCTTGTAGAAGGGACGAGGTTTCATTACACATTTTGTTTTGCTGAAGGAATTTTTCCAACAATAACACTAAATAGTAACAATATATGCCTTGCCTGCTTAGTTCATTACCAACTAAAGTGCCAACTCTTCCATTTTTGGGGCATTTATGTCATTTTAACAGGGGGACATGATCGACAGAATGGGAAGTGAAGCAATTCACCCCTTGTCCATGTTTATTTTATGACTGTAAAGTTTACTTTAGAGTAAACAACTACCACCACAAAGCATCACAAGTGCACTGAAGGAGCTGAGAGAAAGAGAGAGTTAAATGGTGGGAGATTAGGAAGATTTGATTATCTCTGCTAGACTAGGCCAGTCTATGACACCAGCTGTTGTGTGCAGCCAACCACTTCCAGCTCACATTGTTAATGACCTGAGCATCTCTCCCTCTCTTTCCTTCTCCCTAAGCTCCTACTGGCCAGCTGCAGCAGATGGGCGCGTTCAGCCGTGACCCCCCCCACCCGACCCCAGACCTGTGAGACCTAACCGCATCTGTCTCACACACACACACACACACACACACACACACACACACAACAGCAGAGGAGCACTTTGCTGACACATACACACAAACACGCAAAGACTGCTCAAACGTATGCCACTAGATGAGGTGTCTGCACCTGCAAAGCCATCCCACAACATAATAATTTCCTTAGTAAAGCAAGAAGCAGAGATTGAAGCTCTCTTAGGCTATAATATGGAACATTAGAATTAGGCACAGCTGGGAGTGGGATCATATTTGACTAAATCAATTATCTCTCTTTTATTTAAATGAGACAGAGACAAACAAATGGTCCAAAAGCTTTAAGAAATGTATTTATCAACTCTCTGAATTGAATGCCATGTTTTTCCAGTTTACGTTAAAGAATGGGATTGTTGTTGTCCTTTGCACTAACAAAGGTATGTGGCAAGGGTCCAATTTTTTTTCCCATAGCTGTCCATGGCAGGTGAATTGGGAAATTTTAACATCCATATACACACATCTCTGATTCCTATTTTTACTCTTCTTATTATTGTAATACATACACACACAAACACACACACACACACACACACACACACACACACACACACACACACACACACACACACACACATTTATATATATATATATATATATATATATATATATATATATATATATATATATATATATATATAATATATATATTTTAGGTCATGAAAAATAGTAATATTCTGAAATAATATTACAATTTAAAATAATAGTTTTCTGTTATAAATTATTTTTAAAAGTCATTTATTTCTGTGATGGCAAAGCTGTATTTTCAGCAGTCACTACTCCAGTCTTCAGTGTCACATGATCCTGTCACATGAAATCATTATATTATGCTGATTAACAAATTGATAATTTGGTGAATAGAAATTTGAATGAACAGCATTTATTTGAAATACATATGCATATATATGAGGAAAACAGAAACTGAAATAGCTTCAAGCAAGTCCTTTTAACTGTTATTTTTGTACTCTGTTATGAATAAGTATGAAGATTTATTTTAAAAAACAAAAGTAGAATCCAGTGATATTCTTTTCATAACTGCTACTATGACTATAACTGGCTTACTATAAAACTATGTTTTCTTAAGTTAGAAAATGTTTGAGTTTTTCAAGGCCTCAAAAACATTGTCTATTACACTTCTTTGCCTTATAGTTTTAGTGACAGTATTCTGCATTCTTTATAAAGATGTCTGGGAACAGGTGTCAATGTAAATGGTTTGAGGAAAGAAGTCAAATCAATCTATGGATCACTGGATGCACGTCTATATCACAACATAAGCCATGACTCATGGGAGAGACTGGCTAAGGCACTGAAAGAAAGAGTGAGATTCTTTGGCAGGATCTGGAACGGTAAGTCAGAGATAAATAAATGTAAGGCATCTGTTGATGTTGATGTTTTTGTTTAGCAACTGCAGAGACGTGCCAGAATCAGATATAACAGTCTGCACATACGGACACCGTTACTTCCTCTACACTGACCGAGGAAAGAACATGTTAGCTAAGTGTAATCTTAATATCTTTTTAGAAAAAAACTAATCACTTTAAAAACGAAGTGTCTCAAATATTCTTTGCCTTAATATTTCAAGCACCTAGAAATATTTAATATTTATATTTATATGAATTATAAAATAATTAATAACTTATTTGTATTTATAATTTTTTATAATAAAAGGATCTCTCAAGAATCCGAAGAACCTTATTTTTACTGTTATCATACATTTCTTAAATGCATTAAATATATTATTAATAATTATCACATGAAAATACCAAGTTGTTTTAATTCTCCTGTACACTGAAATAAAATGCAAACCCGTATGCAAAATGTACTTGAATAGTAGGAAACAAAATTATTAGGTTTTTTTGTGTATTTTCAGTGTAAAATAGTTTACATAGATGAAGCTAGTTTAGAATTTGTATTTGAATAGTTTAGTATTGGCATTATGGTAAGTCCATTATGGATGGATGGAAAGGTGTCCAGTTTATTAACAATAATGAAAAAAATCCATTCTTACTTGGCTCTTGTTGGCTGCCACCTTGGCGAAAAGCGCCTGAGACACTTTTGCCCGTTTCATCTCCTGCTGGATTTCGTCATAAATGGCTGAGGTGATGTTAACCAGCGGCTCCAGTTTCAGGGGAAGGTCAGGGTTAGGACCAGAAGTTTTGGACTGTGAGGGTCCAGCGGTAAAAGCAACAAAGACATATTGGTTAGATAAATATTCATAATTACTAGAGAGAGTACACTACGAGATAATATTCATGAATTACATTTTAGACCCTTGTTCATACCAGCAATGTACAGTACTGAGATTTTAGCAGATGAATCATTAAAGCATCCCGTTAGTAAACTCTTTTTAGTATGTGTTTGAAGTATGGTGTATTGATTTTAGAGTGGTGTGTTTTCTCATTCAATGTTTGAAGTTTCCCTGCAGGCACAGACAAGTAATCTCACATTCCCCAGTAAAAACGATTGTGAGATAAACATATACAGACATAATAGTAATGATAATACACAACCACATTCCCTAAGACCAAAGAATGGGAACTTTGTTCTCATATCAGAAAGATTTTTTTATTATCAGCATGAATTCATTTACAATGGTCCTGAGGTTGAAAGCAGCTGTATTCAAATGATTCATACAAACATTCTAGAAAGTCCACACACCAGGTTCCAGGTCATTTAATATAAACATGCCATGACAAGAGCAGAGCCATGCTTTCCTGCTTTTGACATTTAAGAGAATCAAGGGCAAGAACTGTTGGACCCGATGTACACCCATGTTTTGATGGGTGTGAACCATTTAATCTTTAACAAACATACATATATATATATATATATATATATATATATATATATATATATATATATATATATATATATAGTTGTAAATCTTCAATATAAACATCTGTAGTAGCTTGACTTTTATTTTCAAAATGGGGAAAAGTTTTGTGCATACAGCTGATCTCAGAGGTCTCGGATGAGGTACACTCTGTGAGGAAATGAAGTGAGTGTTGATGTAATCCTCACCGAGTTTGTGATTTTGGTCTTATTCTTCCAAATAGATGCCCACGCGTCAGGGGTTAACTGTTCATCGAAGCTGCGCTCCCACACTTTCTGCATTGGGAGGTATGGGGTGAAGTTAGAAGTAAAAAGGTAGCAGTCAGGTTTTAGCATTGTCCCTTAGCGGCCACTGTCTTTAAAGGCAGTTTGGTTGTTTTAGGGAGTTATCCATATTATTGTTGTCAATGTCAATATGTATTAATATTCAAAGACAAGATATCATTTACATTTACTAGACAAATTGCATAACATTGTGCGCTTTAGTTAAAGATGTCAGGATCGAAACATTTGACCTTTGTTGTTGTCTTAAAGGTGCTGTATGTACGTTTTTGACTTTACTAAAGCATAAAAATACCATAATATGTTTGCAGATATTTAGGAAACATGCTAAGTTAACATACTTGTTTATCTGAAAAACAATACTACTGTCAGTTATTCTCCTTTGAAAATTTGTGTTCCGGGCCAGAATGCCGATCTTTGATTTGGTTTTTTGAAACCAGCCCACTGACAGTTTACCCAATTGTATTTTGGTTCCTTTTGGTGTCGTCAATCTTGCAACCTGCGTGTGCCTCAAGTCTGAGAGGCTGTGTGAAAAAAAACCCCTCTCCAATAATTTGAATTTGGACTGTAACACCTAGTTCAACCATTCAGTGTCAATCCTACATACGGCACCTTTAAAGCTGGAAGACTACATGACTTTAGTTGCCGTGAGTCACAGTGCTATTGAAAGTGATATTTTGAGCCAGTTTTACAACTCATATTGTTTTCATTTGTCATGCATCTCCTATCAAAGACGCGCATGTTTCTGCGTGAGTTTGTTGAGTTCAGAATGACTTAAAAGTCTGGTAGTGTGTGATCCTCAGTTGTTTAGTGTATGACGCACAGTTTCTTTTCTTTTTTTTCCGGCAAGTGTATGACAGCAAGTGCTTTAAAATATCTTAAGGTTTTAAAAGTTGAGTAGTGATTACAGCGTTTACTAAAATTCAGTGTTCTTTACTAAAGTTCTTGCTTTTTTTTTTTTACTTAGCTTTATAACATCCTGATACTGATTACAAAGAAAACAACATAGTGTAAGCCAAACTTAACAGGTAAACAGATCACATGAATCCAGACAGAAACAAAAGCAATCTCATAGGCCTACAAATAAACAATTCAGAATCAGACACAACACAAGTTTTCAGGTATTTCTACACCCAGTCAAACATACAAACAAAGCAGCAACAGGGAAAAGAGATGTTTAGGGGGCTGAACGTAGTCAAGGGTGAGAAAGTGGGGTACCTGGGAGAGGCGGGGGACACCAGGGCTGGGGTTTGTGCTTTGCGGCAGACTCACAGGGGGGTTCATGCTGCGCTCTCGCTCTTCCTGGTAAATCCGGTCCCTTTCACTCTCAGGTAAGTTCAGGAAGTTTTGCATCGCTTTGAGGTTCACTAGCAAGGACTGAGAGGCAGAGCGTGGGTCCTCCTCTTTTCGTAAGATCTCTGACAACAGGCCCTGGTGAACACACATAAAGACGCATGTGAGCACAGAGGAAGTGATTTGTGTAAGGCTCATTTTCTTGAAACACTTCCATCTAGTAACCTCACCTGCACCATGTAAGTATCCACCCACTCTTTAACTGACTGTGCACTATGTTGGATGTAATTGGACATAATTTAGACCTGCAGTGACTCTGTGAATTCACCAGGTGTGTTTGCTGCCAGGAGGGTGTATGAGAGGATTCAACCTCTGGATACTAGAGTTATCACGCTGACATGCTTAAAGCGACTCACATACCTGAAAAGTCCAACAGAACGGCTTTGACACCTTTATTCCTTGTTTAGTTCAGTGCCAAATTAAACTTGCATTAGTTCTGTTTTTTATATGGCCTGATTTCTACATATGGCCTGTGTTTGGAATACTTTACTAGCAAATTCACCCTTTCTATTTCTAAATGCATGCTATTGATTTTATTGTAAACAATTTATTAATGTATATTTTACATTAAATGTATGTTTCACTGAAAAAAAAAAGGAAAAAAAAGTGTTCATGCAATTGACTGCCCAATCCAATCAACTGGATATAAATCACAAGAAGAAAAGATCTCTCACTACTTCCGTTATATGACAATTTTAATGGTATTACAAATTCAGAATAAATGTAAATATATATATATATATATAAAATTAAAACTATAACATTTTAAAATTAATTACAAATAAAATGTTCATAGTATTTTTAATTCAATTAAATAAAAATAAGAAATACAGTTTGGTAAATGGTAAAGCAAATACATTTGCTTTGGCATTAATTGAGCTAAATTCACACTTACCAAAGTTACCTTACCTTACCAAAGGCATGTTTAAATCATTTATTTAAATATTACTTTTGCAAGCATTTTTTGTTAGGTATAACTTACAGAAACTTAATGTTCAAATAAAGAGTGCATTAAAATCATTGCAATATTCACAGTGTTACATAATTTACAAATATCATTACAAATACATCATGAATATTTAATACATAGCCATGCCCTAGTGACTGGTATGTTCTGAAAGGGCTCTTTGCTACAATATATGGTGAAGTGTCTCCTTTCTCTATTTTTTTCTTTGAACCTTTGGACCATTAACTGAATAACAAATTCTCCACCATGCAGTCTGTACTTTACCTGTGTACGGTTGAAGGCAACTCGAGCGAACACTGCCTGTGAGACACTGGCCCTTTTCAGCTCGTCTCGCACCTGCTGGTAGATATCAGAGGAGACTTCCGCAGATGAGGAGTTGGACCCGGGCTCTCCAGGGCAACCGGACTTGCTAGGCCGCGGGATGGGTGGGTGATTGAGAAACTGTTGGTTAAGAGCCTGCGGATGCTGATGCAGGAGGCGGCTGACAGCCAGCTGCTGGTTGATAAGATGAGCCATGGCTAATTGCTGCCTCACCAGCTGTGGACTGAGCTGGGGTGAGAGAAGTCCCCCAGGTGCCAAAAGAGGTTGAAGGGTGGCAGGCGGAGGTGGAGGAGGCACCTGAGCCCGTAGCGGAGGACTGTGATGGAGCTGTCCGTGAGATGATGGAGTATGTGGCTGCCCTTGGGATGGAGGCTGAGACTGGGCTGAATTCTGAGGTTCTCCAGAGCCACCTTTCACCAGAGAGCCAGCACTGTTCAAGTGACCAAGCTGCGCCAGACCAGCCAGGTGAGAGGGCGGACGCTGGGCTAGGACACAGAAGTCAGTGAGACTATCCCTTTCAACTGTGGAGGTATAGAGATGCGTATGAGCCACTAGAACACACTCTCTAGTATTCTTCTAGACAAATCAAAGACAATCTTTTACCCAAATAAACATCAGAATGTAGATGCTTACCCTTGATTTCCAAGCTCTCCCGTCCTTGCCACAAATAATCCCCTGAAGCAAATACAAGGAACTTAAGGTAAGTGACAAAAGCATTCACTCACTTACTCAATCACGCTCACAATGAATCAACAATGTTCTTTCATGAATATAAAGTTTTACAACTTGGGTTTACATCTGTATGACTGACACATGAGTCATCTAGTGGGGTCTCTCTGCACTGGCACATACATCTGGCAATGCGGGCTGAGTGTTTAGCTCTGGGAGGCAAGGAGCAGAACTAATGGAGGTGGCTCGGTGTAACTCAACACCACTTATTCTGTCAGCGTGCCGAGGATCGCTTTATTCTTTGCTGCTGCTCGCTCTCTCACTGCACTTGGGGTTTAGCCCCCACTTTGATCTGTCCTGCTGTGTAATTATTTCACTTTTTGAAGGGGCAACGAGAGGAGGAAAATTGACACAGGCATTTGGATGCTAAGAGGCTTAAACAGCAGAGCAAAGGGATGACTTCTTGCAGGACCTGTCAAGGGTAGACCCCCTGCAGCATTTTGGGTAAAGGAACAGTGGTTTGTATTAGGCTACGAGGAGGCTTAATTAAGTTACCCCATCCCAGGTAAGAGGAGTCATTAAGAGATAATTTATAAAACGTAGCACAAAACTCAAGGCTTGCTCATGACCTTGAATACCTCACCACATGCTAGAAAATTAAATTTCTGAAAAAAAAAACGAAAAAAAACACAGTCCCTGTGTCCGAATATGCCTAGTTCCCGACTATATAGTAGACAAAAATCTGTATGTGAAAAGAGAAGTATGTGTGGTTTCATAAATTCATAAAACTACAGTATGCACATTCAGTGAACACTTTACTATGGCTTAAAGCCACGGGAGAAGAGTCGGCAGTGGCAGTGAAGTGACGCAACTAATTCCATAAATCACATGACAGTGACAATGACAGGTTCTTCATCGAAAGTAATACCTACTCAAACAGTATGCGATTTTGATCAAAGCTACTTAAGAATTTAACCTGGTTTTAAAGCTGATTGGACAGAGTAAAAATACAGCCATAAAGACATCAGTGGAATCCTTACCTTTTATTTTTTTGTACTTCTTGTACCAGCGACCAAACTCTTGGCACTTGGCAGTTGAGACATTAGCATAGTAGGAACTATTCGCTATTGAGGAGATCATACTCTGGAAAAAGTCAAAGAAATTAGAGAAGTCAATAAAAGGAAAAAATGGGAATAACGACAGACGATAATGGAAATTAACACATGGTCAAAATCTTAAAATTGCAATGATAAATGGTCTATAAAACACATTACTGTGGAAAGCCACCCAGGCAAGTCAGATAGCGAATGCCGCTACAAGCTTTAAGCCACAGTGACATGAGCAGAGACAAAGAGCCACACACATATGCAAACAATTGATATGAGGATCAACACCCACACAGGCTTCCACTTAAACACAGCATGCACAGATACATAAATCTCCAAGATTGCTCGCTGGAAATGAGCAGAGCAAGGATTGTGGATGCACACCCACAGTTACACACACACGCATTCTCTCTCTCGTGTGAAGTAATTTCTGGTTTTTAGAAATGGCCCATGAATGTGAGGAATTTTTGAGTAAATTTCAAATTGATGAATGAAACACGCTAGAATATTTAGGCTACATTAACCATGCACTCACACCATTGACTGGAACATCTGCAAGCATAATGCAACACTGAGCCCAGCATTTTCATTTATGTCATACTGCTTATTATTATTTTGTTAGTTTTGGAAGAGTTGCAGCAGCAGTGCATATTTAACTTATCATCTTAAATGGTCAAATCTATGTGTGTTGGGATATGAAAACATCTGAGTGGGTAGCAACCGTACCTGGGAGAGAGGACATTCTTTGGCCAGTGTGCTCTGGTTCATCTCTTTGAGTAGTTCTTTGAGGGCATTGCGTACAGTAGCGTGATTCCACTGCTCTGATGGAAGGTCCTCCAGTTTGGCAAAGCTGTATCCGTAAAATCATTATTACTCATCCCTCCATTATTCTACAATAATCATCTTTAGTTCTGAATCAATAAACCCTACAGCAGGCCAGGTCAATAATAATATCACCATGGGAACACAGAGAAACAAACCTGGATGGTACATGACTACACAAAGACTACAGTCTATTCATCTGGACCCTATGTTTAACTCCTCAGCATCCAAGAGTAAACTGCAATCAGTGGGCATGAAAGAGCTCATTAAGAAGTGCAGATAAAAAGTTTACCCTGGCCTATCTCCTGCTGTCATGTATGTACAGGGCTTTAGAGGCTTGCTCAACTGTCTATAATTGACATAGGCAAAATAATCCCTTAATGATCTTGTCACTTGTAATGGAGTAAAATTTATAGAAAAGGGAAAATTAGTAGTTTCCTCATTACAAACACTGATAATATCTTAAATGGCATTTTATAATAAATATATATATTTTTTGTATAATTATTTAAAATTATGTTATGATGTATTGCAAAATATAATAATTATTACATTATTATAATACTAATTTTGTAATAAACTAAATTAAATATTAATATAATGACTATGAGACTCCCCAGCCATCAGAAGAATATTCAGGATTTTATAAGCTGATACCACAAGATAACCTGTTTAAATTACATAAGATATTTATCTGTTTAGTAAATAAAATAACTATTTGAGTATTTATTAAAATATTTATTTAGTTATTAAGTTATTTGGTAATTTAAACTTAAAATTGCACCTATACTTAATTTATTTTATTTATAATAATAATAATAACTGTTGTAAAAACATGTTTTATATTATAGATTTTTTAGTTATTTTAAATTCCCTCCCAAGAAACATATAACCACAAAGGTTCTTGATATGCAGAGAGTTCTCTGCTGAACCAAGAATCTATTGAAGAATCTTTATTTTTTGAAAGTGCTCTGTGGCATCATACCTCTGTAGCTGGATGCGTAGTGTGACAATGTGGTAAACGTCCAGCAACATATCAGCAACCGTTGCCTCTGGAGCATCTGTCAGGTAATGGATGGGCAGGGGGTTCCAGCGGCCCACCTTAATGATGCCTGTGAAAAGGAAGCAGAGAAAGGGGGAGTCAATTAACCCCACTTGATCTCATTGTGCCGCAAATTTGTGTAGCATATTTCCATGACATCATCAGAGATGGCCTCATGTCAATGATGGCTATAATGAAATCTCAATAAAAGAATAGGTTAGGAGGGGCTCCACTCCACTGAGTAGGCAGCTCCACCAAACCAGAACCAAACCTGGCACATTACATCACCACACAAAGACCCACTTACAGTAAAAATCAACATTAGAGGGCACACAAACTCGATGATTGAAAGACAGTAAGACAAGAATATTGCGTTATTGGAAAGAGGGGTTTGAAGTAGGTGGCAGACGAATGTAATTTACTGCATATGGTGAAACACATAATAATACAGTTCTAAAGTGATAAGTAATCGTAGTGGGAAATGAGTCATATATTTATCATTTATTAAATAATTTACACTACCTGTGGGTTATTACATTAAACACTGTGGAAATTTTGGAATGTTGTGCTATAAAAGCAGACAGCAAGGAACAATAGCACCAACGATAAGGCTTTATCTATTAAATACTTATCAGGTCAGGAAGAAGCACCTAACACACATACTGAGGGCCGCAGGGCTGCCTGCCTCTTTTACAGCCAAGGAATATAGAAAGCAGGCGCTTGTCTAGCGCATCAATGCCTCTGACAATCACATCCACCCCCAATCCCCCCCTCCATTAATGAGCCGTCATAAACACAGGTCAATGATTGTATGATTACCCAAATTGACTGTTATAAATGCCTCTTGTTGTGCAAAGGAAGAGACGAGCATTTATGGCTGAGGAGTAATCTGTAATCGGGGTGTCACTGTGAGACAAAGCCATATTTCTGAACAATGCCGTCTGATTGTTTTGTAAATACTCCAGGTAACTAAGGCCGTTCCCATATTAACCCAGTGAACGGAGGTGCATTGCTTCCTATTCAAAAGGGATAGTTCACCCAAATATCACAAGTCCGCCTCATTTCATTCTAAACCGTGATCTTTTTTCTTCTGCGGAACATAAAAGCAGTGGAAATTTTAATGGTAAATGAATGTAAAAATGCTACAGTAAAAACCTGTTAATTGGTTAACAGTTGATTCTCTTACTATATACACTGAAAACCCGTAGTAGACCTAACAGCACATTTCATTTAAATTTACAGTGAAATTAAATTAACTGAATTTTCATTTTAGGGTGAACTATCCCTTTAAATTTGTGTGGTGTTATTTCCTTAAAATATACTGAACCCAAACAGGCTAACAGATCACGATCAAAGCTAAGCAGCAGTGGCATCTACTGAGGATGCTATTTTATTTGTATTTTTTTTCAAGAACCACACTGTGCTATTAAAAATGAATTAGCTGAATCTATTATGCCCTCCGCTCTATTTATTTCCAGATGTCGCAATCATTGTCAAGATGTGCCGTACATGTAAACCGGACCCTGTGCTCATTGCATTATTAAACGTTTTCCAAACAATGCACACGTCCGTAAACACTTTTCAACACGCATGTGCAGTCAATGTACATCCCTTGCACGAATGCATATATTCAACACATCCGACAACAGGAACTAAACCTGACCAAAAACGAAGGATGTGCCATGAAAAGATACAAAACACATCCACACACACAAAAGTATTTCCCATGGTCTTAGGAGGGACTGACTGAAGCTGTGAAAACTAAACAATGCTAATCACATTACTATCCACTAAATGAGACCCAGACGCTCCCGCTCTCTTTCTTTCTCTCTAACTCTCTCTTTTTTTTCTTTTTTTTTTTGCTTTAAGCTGTTTGTGTCATCTGAAGAGCTCCAGCTGCTCAATCACACACAGACATGCCGATGGATCACTTACAGTACCTCTATCCAGACACTGTATTGTCATGCCACTGCTGCCACTAAAGCCTGACTGCATGAGTTAGTTTTGGACAGAATCTGCTTTTGCAAATTAGCAAGGGCTCCACTGTTTCTCTCAGTTCACTGTTTGTGAAATACTTTGTGAAATACTTTGAGCTGTATATTTGTGTGTGCTTCATTCTAACAGATTCAATGTAAACAAACAGCAGTTGAGAACTATGTACAATAAATTAAAAGAAATATGGTACAAAAATAAAGATAATTGATGTAGAATTATGCAAAATATTATATAAAGAAATGTTAAATACAAATTTTAAAAGTATCAATAAAACACAAAATTAAATAGGTCTTATAAATATATAAAAACACTTCAAATATATAAATATATAATAATAATATAAATAATAATTATAGACAAACATATTTTTAATGACTATATACACAGACATATTAAAGAGTGGATTTATCCAGATTTGTCGTGTTCTGTACTTCTCATCAACAGTGCTTTAATTTCTTCCCTATATTATTCTTGAGAAAGCATGACAATAATTATGCTTTAACAGATGCTGTTTATGCCATGCAAAGTGCTTTAAACATTAAACTGGAGCCAAAATAGCCTCAGAGCATTTTTATTTTTTAAACATTTCTTTTTCTGTCAAGTGTAAGCAAATGGTCAGGTTTACTACTTTTGTTCATGTTATCGAAAGAACACAATGATTATATTGGGAACATGGGCGGATCTACAGGGGGGCAAGAGGACAAGGGGGACTCTAGAGCCTTGCCCCCCCCCAGCTGCCCCCCTAACTTTAATGATCCAAAAACTGTACTAACAAAAACAACCCACCACTATGTCCAATACATTTACCAAAAGTGAACAATTTAATTTTTAATTTTAAATGTATTATTCGCCCTTCCCCCCTGCCCCTCAAATACTTAGTTACGTCCCTGATTCAAACGTGCAGAGCGGCGTTCGCTCAGTCTGGCTCATACACACAGCGAGTCTGCTTCGGTGCGGTGGCCCTGCAACCAGAGACTGAGCTGCCCCGGACAGATCCTCTGAAGGTGAAGTGAGTTTCCCCAGGTGTAGTTTAAACACACGTTTAACTTAAAGTTACATTTGTAATGAATGTATTGTATGCTAAAGACGATTCAGCATCAGCAAAAACAGCGAGTCTATTACGTTAGGCAAAATCAGCGGTTAAATCGCTCCCTCGTGATTTGTAAGAGCACTCTTCTCTTTGATTAGCCTGATTTTGATTTTAGTAAAGACAAGAACAGCTTGATAAAAAATATAAAATATTGAGGGGCAGCGCTAGGGCTGGGCTAAAGGGGCTTAAGCCCCGAAAGTTTTTAGTAAAGCCCCGAATATTTTGTTAAATTGTCTTTCTCACAGAGCAAAACAATTCATCAGAAAAACAAATGTGAATAAGATTACAGCGGCCGCGATTAACTAATCATGAACAGTGCATATTACATTTTTATTTATATTTTCCCCTTTGCATTAAAGGTACTTTTGACGTGCTTTTGCAACGTTGAGCATTGTAGCCAATCACAGACATGTCTGTTGATCACATCGGCCAATCAGAGGCGTTTAAATGAGTCGCTTTGCTGAAGATGTGTTTTGCGCGAGCTCACCGAGTTCACGTTCGCAAACATGTCATTATTATTGGCAATAAACTTAAGATGCAGATAAGAGATTCACTTGATATTATTATTGATGCTGCTCTGATGCACTACATTACGCAACGCTCTGTTTGTTGTTAGGAAGACTAAAAGTTCAGCGGTCTAGCTCATCAATGTCAAAATTATTAAATAAGTTAACAAATGCCTGGTAAAATGTAAGTAGATCATTTAATATTTGACTGTTTTACAATAGAAAAGTTCAACTTTTTTTACTTATTTATTAAATTTTGCCTTTTTGAATTGAAAATATGCTATAATTTCCTTGATTCATTTATGTAAATTACAAATAAAATATTAGTTGCAAATAGTTACAATTATTTCACTAATACAACAAGCCTTTCTTTTTCTTTATTCCCTTAAATCGCTTTAATAATTAATTAATTACTTTAAATAAAAATACCCAATTTTAGTTTGGGCTGTTACGTTACAACACACAATACAGTGCCAGTTAGGAGATCGATCATTTGATTAGCTAAGCCTAAGCAGTCCTATTAAATCCAATTCCTCTCAGATATCACAGCAATGAAACCAGGTTACAACTGGGGAAATAACAAATACAATAGAATTAAGTAGTCTAAACATAACTGGTGTGTGTGTTGTGAATTAAAAAACGTTGTAGTGTGTAAGGGCATGATTAAACAATAACTACTGTAGTTTAAAAGTGTTTTTGTGTTTTTTTTTTTTTTAAAGCAATTCATATATAGGGATTCCATGTACCCCTGCCACCCTGCCAAGACCTCTTGCCACCCCTTTGCCCCCCATGCAAAATTTTCTAGATCCGCCACTGATTGGGAAGGCTCTTGGTTTGTCATTTGGGCTCCCTTGTGTCAGAATTTATCACTTATTTATTATAAAGTCAATTATTTTGTAGGCCCTCCAGTAAGTCGGGTCCCAGACAACCACTACAAGAGGGGTCAACCCGGCTGGTGACCTCTGTAACTACAGTAAACTTCTATCCTCTTAATATGCAGGCCTCTTGTCTTTGTTCTAAAGGTATTTGTAGAGATGTGTTCCCATTTCATACAGTGATTTACAGCTCTGTTCCAATAAAAAGTGGTAAAATGTATTCCTATTTACAGTATGAGCTAGCATCATACAGACTGTGGTAATGTCATTAATGAATCATTTTTAACTTGGAAAGACTCTGTTCCTTGTCATTTTCCTCCTCAAGTACAAACCATTGTTCCCATTGCCACATTAAAATTCCTCCTCCCAGTGCTGGGCTTTCATGTGGTCGGCTGGTGGCTTGGCTAAAGCTTATGTGTATCCATCCATACACACTCACACACACAAAAACGCAACCTCACACACAGTTTGAAAATGTTCCTCAGCACCCATACGCTATTCAGCTAGTTTGGATAGAAGCGCTGATATCCAAATGTTTGCTGTTCTGAATGACTTAGCTCTGTAGAAGATACGCCCCACTAAATGAGTCGTGAAGACCACAGATTGTTATGATAAATCATTAATAATATATCTATATAGATTTAATAAATCAAGTGTTCCCAGGCAGGCCTGAGCAATACTGTCTGTCTTTCCAGAACATACTGTATTATGGTTTTTTACTATAATATCACAATATAAGCATATGCGATCAGTATTTTGGTGGAAATACTATAAATAATCTTTTTTTTGGGGGGGGGGGCATGTTTAAAGGATAGTTAACCTTTAAATAAATGAACCCAAAAGAATACTTTTTTAAATAAATGTCTATGGTTGGTTTCTGTCCAAACAATAAAAGGCAATGGGGTCCAGTGTTGTTTGAAAGAAGAAAGACAAATGCCTAACAGTCTGGAACAACATAAGAGTGCATAAATGATGTCAGATTTATTTTTTGTGTGAACTATCCTTTTAACTAACTTAACCAGCATGTCTCCCTTTGGCAGTCAGTTTCAACTTAAAGACTATGCTGTTCTATGATGATCTACCTGCTAGAGAAACAACATTTCAATATAAATCAAACAATCCTGGTCGCAACAGGTGAGTGAGTCTACTGCTACTTTTATTAAAAGTAAAATTGAAATTATTAGATCATAAAATCATCAGAAATAATTTCAACATAACATAGACTGTTTTTATTGAAATAATACTCATATTGATTAAACACTGAATTAACCATGAGCATATTGTAAGCAGAAGTGAAACTATGCTCCAGATTATAGATTTATGGATTGGACAGATTCATCTTATTTTGAGGTTAAAACGTAATAGTGCTGTCATTAAAATGACAAAACAGACAGAGCATCGAAGACCCCAGGCAACAATGACAAAACTGACTTGCTTTTAATTGGCTGCCGGGCATGTCAGGTGGAAAACTAACTCACTTTGGTCATAAATCTAAAGGATTCGTTGAGGACAGAGATATTTTTTTTATTATTATTATTGCATTTTATACCAAAAAATAGTTCACCGAAAAATAAAAATAAAATTCAGTCATTATTTACTCACTGTTGTGTTTTTCCAAGTTGCAGCTTGTTTGCATATACATTTTTGGTATCTTTATGGTGTTTGACAGTAGTCAAAATGAACAGTCATAGTACAGAAATGAAAATTATGGAAAAAAGCATACAGGTTTGGAACAACATTAGGTACTGTAAATGATGTCAGAATCTTAATTTTGGGGCAATCTATCCCTTTAAGGTATATAATCATTACATTATCTGCACATGTGAAGTGACAAAAGCACAAAGTATGTGAAGTGACTGTCCAGGAGCTATCAGGCAACATAGCTCCTGCCCCAATCAAACTGCCCCAGTTCGACCCGCTGTGGCTGCATGTCAAACGTGGCAGCACAACAATGCACTCGTGCTGTAATCCGTCACCACTGTTAATTGTCTGAAGCCTTAAAGTACAGGTCTGTTCATATGATTCTAAAAAAGTACTCAGACCCTTATAATTGAAGTAAACAATATCTCCCGGTTAATTACTGGTCAGGCTAATTAAAGAAAGGCAGCGGTGCTGGGAGAGGAGCTTAAATATACCACTACGAGAGAGCTATGCAGGACACAATTCAAACAGGGAGAAAATAGATGGGACTCTGTGTAATTTTGGTTGTGAACCACAGAGGAAAAAATGTATAATTTAAGCCAGAAATTATTCATTTAACATAAACGCTTGCTTTAAAAACAAAAAAGTATTCATTTGAGAAGAGAGCTCTCTCCCTCTTTCTTTCTTTCTTTCTTTCTTTCTTTCTTTCTTTCTTTCTTTCTTTCTTTCTTTCTTTCTTTCTTTCTTTCTTTCTTTCTTTCTTTCTTTCTATCTTTCATTCAGGAATAAACTGAAGTCAGTGCACTTCTTCATAATGAGAGAAGCTTGTTAGTATGTGTGAGCGAGTGTGGGGGCATCATTTTAGCCATAACCCTCACCCTTTATTTTATCTGGCCTCATCTGAACTGATCACTGTGAGGGTGTGTGGATTATATTCAGCCTAAACGGTTTGTTTTCCAGTGCTGTCCTGTCCTCCTCCGTGTCCTTTTGATATTGTTTTGCGACTGTACAGAAGTAACCGCTTGTGTTTCTGTGTTTAGGGGAGTAGCGTCTGGGACTTCCTCACAGATGTGGCGCCATTGTGTGGGCCAGACAGGACTATTTAGTCTTTCCAATCATAATGCCGCTTCTATCAATTTGCATACTTGTTTAATTTTATAGCACATAATGGTATTTTAGGAGGTTACACACATGGCTTGAGTCCCTGTGTGGGTAACATATTGATCAGTTTTTTTGGCTCTTCAAAGCAATCTCTAAAGGGCTCTTCGAGTGTATTTAAAGACATGCTGTTGACCTACGAGTGACTCATGTTTTTTCTGTTTTTGTTACTGTGTATATTTAGTTGTCAAAAAAGAGAGAGAGAGAGAGAATGCTTATCTAACATTATTTTTGATGAATAACAAGCTGCAGTCACACACAAACACAACCACGCAGCATTTAATTTTAAAAACTACAATCACTACAAAAACGTAGCAGACATTTCATCAGCCTGACTTAAATGATCTTTTAATTAAAGGTTGAAATGTGGCCTTCAATTTTCGCTCTCTGTTTTCTGACAATACTTTCAATAAACTGTAGCACAGCAAACTTTGTTCTAGTCAGACGTACAGAGCATGAACTGTGACTACAAACACTACAGAAAAATAAACTCAAATAAATGCCAAATGCTCAACCTATGAAGTAAATTGTGATGTCTTTTGTTACCCACGGATCAACATGAAGTAAAGACTGTTTTACATTTTCTTCATATTTCACAGAATACAAGTAAACTCTCAATCTACTGGGAGATGACATTCATGTGTACAACAATAAAGTAAAGCATTATATTGCTTCTTTGGCCCACATACTCATAAACATTCTCCATACACACACACACACACACACACACACACACACACACACACAGAAAATGGACCCATACTGTGAGAGTACAAAGACCTTAAGCAGACACAAACATGCATTCCCACAAAGTTGGACATACAACACATACACACAAATAAAGTTCACACGCATCTTTTTGTGACGTGAAAATACTGCATTCTTTGCCTCGCCATTTCCTTTGTTCTTGTTTAATGAGATTTTCAGACTGTCTGTTATGTTGAACATATGTCCTTCCTCCTCAGTGTTCTCAGACACATTATCCCAAAACAGTATATCCTCCTGTCAACATCTCAACATCCGGACCTCCTCTCTGCACTCCATGGTACTCTAATCGCATTGAACTGTAAAGGGCTTGAGTACTGCATACTGTGCAATACATATTGTACACTGCTTTCCACACTACTGTACACTAATTCAGGAATCGAGTTACATAAGAAATTAATAAGATAATTTAGAATTTCATAACACTACAGTAAGTTTAAATTCATTAACATTAATTAATGCATCAGGTATCACAATCTAACAGTGACCAAATGCTTTACAGCATTTACAAATATAGATTCATTTACATACAGTACAGACCAAAAGTTTGGAAAGATTACTATTTTTAATGTTTTTGAAAGAAGTTTCTTCTGCTCATCAAGTCTGCATTTATTTGATCAAAAATACAGAAAAAACTGTAATATTGTGAAATATTATTACAACTTAAAATTATAGTTTTCTATTTGAATATACTTTAAAAAAATAATTTATTCCTGTGATGCAAACCTGAATTTTCAGCATCATTACTCCAGCCTTCAGTGTCACATGTAACATCCAGTCTATCACATGATCATTCAGAAATCATTCTAATATTCTGATTTATTATGAGTGTTGAAACAGTTCTGCTGTCTAATATATTTGATGAATAAAAGGTTAAAAAGAACTGCATTTATTCAAAATAAAAAAAAATTCTAATAATATATATTCTAATAATATATTTTCTTTACTATCACTTTTTATCAATTTAACACATCCTTGCTGAATAAAAGTATTGATTTTATTAAAAAAGAAGAAAGAAAAAAAAAATTACTGACCCCAAATTACTGACCGGTATTGTATATTGTTATTACAAAATATTTATATTTTAAAAACATAGCTTCTTTTTTTTTTTTTTTTTTACTTTTTATTCATCAAAGTATCCTAAAAAAGTATCACGTTCTGAAAAAATATTAAGCAGCAGAACTGTTTCCAAATTTGATAATGAATCATCATATTAGAATGATTTCTAAAGGATCATGTGATAATGATCCTAAAAATTCAGCTTTGCATCACAGAAATAAATGATAATTTAAAGTCAATTATTTTAAATTGTAATAATGTATCACAATATTACATTTTTTTTCTGTATTTTTGATCAAATAAATCCAGGCTTGATGAGCAGAAGAAACGTCTTTCAAAAATATTAAAAATAGTAATGTTTCCAAACTTTTGGTCTGTACTGTATATAGGGATTTTGAAATAAATAAATTATTATGGTTTATGTATTATGAATGAACTTTGTTTTTAAAATGTGGGTCTTTTGTGAAAGATTCACATTTTACTATACTTTTACATTTAAAACATTTAAAAAGAGTACTTATTATGGAAATAATATAGTTTAAAATAATTGAATGTAAAGTTAAAAGAACTGGAAGTAAAGTTTTCGGTTACTCAATTAAATTTCATTGCAACTTAAATTTAGATTTGACTGATAAAGTAAATTTTTATGTGTAATTTCATAATTACTTCTATTGTCTTTATAATATGGTTAAAGTGTAGTGCCAAATGTGCCAACAAACATTTATGGTAAACTACAATATACTTTAATATAATTTATGTTGAATGCAAATTAGTACATAGAAAAAAATATTCATTTTAAATGTAACATCACATAAAACACTGCACATAAAATAAAATAAAAATAATATTATAATACAGTACTTTGCTTTATTATGTTAAATCAACAAGTGTACTTATTTAAAGCTCAACAAAAGATTATTAAAACATGATTTAAAATTTACTCCACATAAATTAACAGGTTTTAACTTCACATGATGAAAAAGTGCACTGTTTTAAAAGTACTTAAGAGTTAAAAGTACACTTAAGTTTTAAAATCAAGTGGCATTTTATTTCCTTGAGATCATTTAAATATATATATATAATATATATATATAATTTTTTGTTGCTTTTTTTAAGATATTAATTACACTACTACGTGCACATTCAGTACAATTAGGCACACTTCTTTTTATAAAAAGGAACGTTTGTGTAACATTTGGCAGCTCATTTAAATAGTACATCAAGATAAATGTTAAAATATCTGATATCGTTCTGGTTTGTCAAACTGGAAGAGTGAAGTTCTAGTCATTATTTATTTATTATTGGTTTTACTGTAATTTAAGATGAAATTCATTAACTGTTTTGAACAGGCACTCTGAGTCTGGGACAATGTTGAACTCACCATGTGCCTGGGCTGCAGAACTGTGGGAGTAGCCAAGAGCGAGAAGTGCAGTCTCAACCAGCTGTGTGAAAAGGATGTCTTTCCTGACCAGCACAAACTCTGCATGTTCCTCCCGGCTCTCTCCATCTGATATCATCCCTCCATCCACCTGCTCCACCACACAGAAGACTGGAATCATCAGACCTGCAATACAGTAGAGAAGTACAGTTTAGAAAACATTAGAGAAACAATGGTCAAGAGAGAAGAGCTGAATTACTAAATATATGTTAAAAAGGAAGTCCAGTGACTGAGCTGATGTTCTACAAATGGACTCTTTCCACACATTTTTTACAAATATTTTTACAAAACTCTATTTCTAAATAAAGTGTGGCATCATTATGAAAAGTCCCCATGTACTGTTCACAAGAGAAGTGTTTTCATTAGAAATCATTAATGATTAATAGTTTCATTGCATTTGGATTAAAGTCGGTCAGGGTAATTCGCTTGTCCCAGGTTTCCTAGCTCAATGCAAATAGTCAACATGAACAAACTGTTCAGATTGTGTATCATACCAACCATCAAACCAGCTACGTTATACTCCATTAAAGCTATCAGTTTTTTTATGGTGCCTCCCTTCACTTTGTCAGGGCAGCTGAGCTGATATCTCCTCAAGTCAACGGACTGCATGCTAACGGCAGGGTCACTTAATAAAATTAGTTGCATGAGCCACCAACGGATATGCAAACCTTTCTGCCTTCAGTGTTTGAGGTTACGGCTCAATGCATTGCAACTTAACACATACTTTTAGTAGTGTTGACTTTGTTAACATTTTAGTTAAAACATTTATGATTAATCCATAAAATATGTTGGCAAGTGATTCAGTGGGTACAGAGTCCCATCTTTTAATGGGATGTTGAGATGCATAGTCATTCGCGGCTTGTTGAGAAATAGTATGCAGTACCTAATGCTGCCTGAAAAACACCCCTCCCACTCAAGCTTCCTCTGGTTAATCTAGGCCTAAAATATCCATTGGTTTTTCAATTTCCCAGAAGTGCTGAAAAGCTTTCTGACTATTAATTAACACACCTTAGAAATTATAGACTGAAAGCATTAGGCAAAATCCCAGTTGTACTAATAAGAGCAGAGCAGTACAAAACTCTCTCCTAATTTATACACACACACTTCCATGCAAATGCATATACATTCGCGCACAGCTCCCAGAGCCCCTTGGTTTAATCAGTCAATTCCTATATTTCTATTTCCTTTCCATTAATCACCCTGGCTTCCAGTTCAGAATGCTCTTATGGAGTGAATTACAGGCCAGGGGCCGGTGCCAATTCAAGTAAGTGAATTTCCCCCAACAGGGAAATATAACTGTCAACACACAGCAGCTCCCAGCAGTCTCTCTCTCTCTCTTTCTTTCTTCCGCTAGCTCCCATGGGCTCATCCCTGTACCCTGTATGAGCACAGCTTCATCATAAGACAACAGCATGTGTGTGAAGCATGTGTCTGACTCATTTCTGTGTGTGAGTTTTGTGTTTTGATGTAGAGTGCAACGCTCACACTGAGTAAGTAGTTCTGTCTCTTTGATTATCTGTTTTAATGCACATTATTGCCTGAACATTTTTTTAGACTTATGCATGAATTTTGAAATGTGTCATTTAAGGGTTGTATAGGCTTGTAGAATTGTAAGCATAACTTTAGACTATACTGTAACCAGCTTTAAACTGTATATAATCGAAATATACTGTAGCAGAAAAGAACACACTGCAAAAAAATAAATACATACATAAAATAAATTAATAAATCAGCATTTTTGTCTTGTTTCTCAGACCGAATAGCCTATAACAGCCTGAAAATAATCTACATTTACTTGAGAAGCAAAATCTTTATTTAACCTAGTCAAACCTAGTCACTTAAAATTTATTTAATCAAGTCGATTAACGCGGATACGCGTTTTGAGTCATTTTCTCCTGATAACCCCGAAAAGAACTTAAATTACACTTTCAGTTTTAATCGTACAGATAAGAGCAATACATCAATCGAATCTGTAAAGGGTCTACTTTTTTTTGGATACAGACATAATAACAACAAAACTTTGTGCACTTATAAAATAAAGATAACAAACAAGGTGCGCTGTCTGCAGCCTTTGTCTGCGCTGATCTTCTTTTACAAACACGTCATTTAAATGAACTGTAACTCCGTGAATACTCAACGAAAATACATGAGAGAGATATCTATAGAAAGCTTGACATGTCTATTTTTAAACTAAACAAGTGCCGCCGAAAACAGATATTCTGTGATAAAGTAATCCATATGAAAACAACGCGATGTCTGTTTTTCATGTCTCCCTTCATTATATCTAATGTGACCACGCCCCCGCGCCGAACGCGCTATTCAGACTCAAACTGAAGCGCGCGGCTTGAATACGCCCATAACAGAAGAAAAAGCAGCGAGACTGTTCAAGTTTTTTTTTATTTTACTGTTTGCTTCGCGATGAGAGGAATAACACATAATTCACCCCAAAAAGATGTGATGTGGTTGAGGATTTGAGAAATGGATTTCCTCAGAAAAAAAAGAATGAAGCACTTTATTCAGCAGAGATCATAAACATGAGTAGGTCTCTTTTTATTTATTTATATACTTGTACTAGTTTTCACATAACGTTTAAACGTTTTACTAGTTAGAGTTTTTCCAAACTATAATTCCTGACTAAATGTATAATCAAGTGAAACATTATGAAGTTTCAATAACAATATACAACACTATACCCTTCGAAAGCTTGATAAATAATATAAATGTAACAAATAGATAATTGTAACAAATGTAAAAACAATGCTTTTCTTTCCATTTATTCCCCCTAAAAACCCAGAAAAATATTCTCGGCTATTTTCAACATTAATAATAATGATGATAATAATAACAACAAACGTTTTTTTTTTGTTTTTTTTTTGTAGAAAATAAGATTGTTAAAAGGATTTCTGAAGGATTGTGTGACTGGAGTAAGCATGCCAAACAATTTGTTTGAAAGTCAGCTTTGATTGTTTCTAATAAACTGTTTAACTGCTCCCCCAAGTGGATATTAAATTATGTTGTGGGATAATTAAATATATTCTTAATAAACTACAAACATAAAATTATATAGATTTATTTTGTTCTCACATTCTCTCTTGTAACTCCTCACTCACAGTGGCAAAGATGACTGAATGGCTCATTATGCAGCTCATTATGCAGGCCTTTGTCTTCTCAGGTGTAAATCACAATGATATTCATGGTAGTTGACGCCTACTCGCATATGACTTTTACCAACAAAAAGTGTCTTAGAAAATTTAAATCAATATATTGTTTTCTGTGAGTGGGTAAACAAGATGATTTTCATATCATTTAGAAAGAAAAATTCTAAGCTACAAGCTCCAGTTCTCAAAAATCCCGGGAACCATTGTTCTTTATGTGTTTTTTTGCCTTATTCAAGCGTTTTAACATTTTTAGTTTTTCACTAACCACGCATAATATTTTTTTTTCTCAAAAACACAATCATGTACATACATGCATTTCACATATTATTACAGCCCAGTTTGTGCTGATTACAGTGAGATTAGTCTTTACCCATTTAGATATTTATAAGAAACTGAAAAAAGCACAAATGTCAAGGCATGACAAAACTTCTCCAGGCCCCAAAAATACCCTTAGACTCCAGAGGGTTAAATAATAATAAGAAGAAGAACAAAAGACTTTTCATAAATTATATCTTGAATTAACATGAATAAACTGCTGAATGGGTAAAACACAAACTTAATTAAAACTATATTTTCTGAAAACTAGTGTTAGTCTCATGCAGATTTGAGAAGAAATTAATCTTGCTTTAGATACTTAAACAAATGCAGTCATGTATGAGTGATTCTGAGTGAGTCCATGTCTGATATGTGTGTGGCCCACCCTTTAGTGTTCCATTGTGGTTTGGAGAAGACTGTTTCAAGACAACCTCTGATTAAAACTAACCAGTTGGTCCATCTGCCAGGGTACAGGAAGAGAAAGACCTGTTACTTCCCTCTTCTACCTTTTCCAGAAAAATATTCTACTTAGATATTCTGTCAAATAAAATCTGCTTTAGGGCAGTTTTGTACAGCAGGTCATACTCACACATACACACAATCACGAACAAACTCACAGTACATGTTGTTAAGGTCTTGGCCTCTAAAAATATCTAATCTATATCTGATATGTGGCTTTATGATTGGCTACACAAATTGTTCACTTTCAAGGTGAATGCAGTTTGACCTTGGTGACATTTTGCCCCAATCCATAACATTGTGAGAGATGATAGAATATGACACTTTTGCTGAGGCTGTGTGTTACTGGACACAGTCTGTATGTTCCCTATGTGATATTTGAAGCAGTAACATCAGTATCCTGCAGTATGGTGTACAATATATCTAAAACTATATAAACAACACACACACATATATACTATATGTATACACATACATACATATTACCGTTCAGAATTTTTGTGTTGGTGTTCTTATATAATTATCCAATTTAATTATTGAAAGAGATCTCTTATACTCACCAAGACTGCATTCACTTGATCAAAATACAGTACAACAGTAACAAATATAATTCAAAATATATTATAAATATAATATATTTTCAAAAGAAATTTATACATGTGAAGGCAAAGCTGAATTTTCATATAATATAAAAAGAGCACCTCTTTTGATACTTTTAAATGGTAGTAACCATTCGACTTACTTGCACACCCCTCTATTTGCAAGCCAAATAAATAAACTTGTCTAGAATAAACATGTCCAATATCTGATGATTCTTTTTTGAAAATCTTGATGCTGAATTTAAAAAGTCCATATCCATGTTACTTGTCAACTACCCATGTGTAAAAACATATTTAAAGCCATTCAGTAATCAGAGCTGTGACCACATCACTGTATGTGGCCATTTTTGGGGTCACTGTAATCAATATGACCTCCCTTCTGACACACACTACTGTTGCGATCAATAACTGGCCAAGAGGAATAAATCAGGTCTATATGGTGCTTCTTAACTCCCTGAGCTTATAGTGACCACAACACTCCTGTGAGCAGATTTAAAATGGTGTATGGGATTAAACTGATCTGCATCATGCACTATGGGCTGGCTCTTTTAATGTCAGATAAATTAGATAGAACCAGGCAAACTGCATAGCTAGATGTTCTGTTTTAATATTTATTCATTTTTACAATTCTATAATAGTTCTCTCACTAATTAAAAAAACAAAATATTTTTTTAAAGCAGTGGGGAAGTGGCTAGAATTCAGGCACACTAAGCCACAGTGCTAGTGTGTGGTCTTTCTTCAAGATACAACTAATAAAAGAGGGAAAACTCAAGGAAAAAATATAACAAGTGTATATTATACACAAAGTTGTGAGTGTCTTACCGCAAAGAGGTCTCTGTGGGGCCCCATTGTGGCGACTGCGGTGACCTGTGGGACTGCCGTTGAGTTCCACACGACCCATCTTTGGTGGGGGGCCACCGATATCAGGACTGCTGCTCCCACGTCGCTCAGGGCTCTCCCGTAAGCGAGGGCTCTCTCCTCCGCCACGCTCCATCCCCCTCCACACTACAGGGCGAACACCAGCCAGAGGATAAGGACCTGAGACACAGAGAACACAGCCAATACAATATTGATGCATGTACTTTTTTCTGACGATCATAAATTGTATATTCAATAACCACAATATTTGGTTGGTAAATCTGTGTTATACAAAATAACACCACAACAATGCTTAATAGTCTTTTTTTTCTTTAATATGATGGTATATTTAAAAATAAATAATAAAAATGTTTGTGTCCTCACCATAACCATGATAATTCATCATTTGGTTTCAATAAACCCTAAAACGAATCAAATGCTAAAGTTTTTTAAAGAACTGAATCTAAATTAAGAATAAACTTTCATTAACATTTCTCTTCAAAGTTTGTTGATAAGGAAACTCACAAATCAAAGGATTCCCTTTTGTTGACTCGAAACACAACTAAAAGAGACAACAACTCAAAGATATCAAACTTTATGTCCTACAGTGAATTGTTTAAGAGGATGCTGGCATCTTATCAGCACCATCAGCAAACAGAAAAGCTGATTCCCAGTCTCTTGTTCTGCTTAAGCATCTATGGGGAATGTAAACTTATGTGTATGTGTATTTAAATATGTATGTGTAGCCAAAATTACAGACCTTTATGCAAATATATATGAAAGCAAAGATGCTCAAAATCTTTTAATGAATTATTAAGTTACTTTAAGTTTTCAAATGATATCTGTATGTGCATGCACATATAGTATTTTTGAATGCACATGGATGTCTGCACACATTAATCTGAGCTATGGACCTTTCAGAGGTCTTTGTTTTTCAGCCAAACCTTTAATATTGGTAATGTCCATCAGAGTCAGTGCCAGACTCTATTGAGGCCATGCCAAAAGTTAAAGACTAGGAACATATTGCTTTGATTTGCATATCACTTCCTAAATACAGAGGGATACTGATGGAAAAGATAGATGGATAGATGGATAGATGGATAGATAGACAGATAGACAGACAGACAGACAGACAGACTGACAGACAGACAGACGGACAGACAGACTGATCGATTGATCAATAGATTTCGATGTCCACTCTCTGTGCTGTTCTTCTCATAGCGGTTATGCAGAAAACATCATTCTTTTCTTTGGCCCTGACGAGAAAAACATCTTGGAACATAAAAAATTCCAAAGAGAATTACAAGCTGGAGCTAAATTTTTTAAAAGGAATAATAAATTAAAAACATTAGCCTCTGCGTGATTAAAAACCTAACGCGGGTCCAGAAATCAAGTGTCTGAATTCTTTAGTGTTTAATAAGCAGATGGGAGGAAAAACACTTTAAGGGCATTTGAATGGAAAGAAATGTGTTAGTGTGCTACTAAGGGAACAAGAACTGATGATCCACACTGTACTTACACACACGGAGACAGAGAAAAAAGATTTACAGAGCCTTTGAGACAGTTTAATAGAGCTCAAGTGTGAACAATACAGTACAACAAAGGACATGCATGCTTATGAAAACACACTCGCATGTATATATATAATTAATAGCACCCATTAAACACAAATTTCCAATTAAAACTGATATTACCCCAGTGTACATGCAGCAATTATTTCTCAATTCTATTGTTCTGTTCATGTTAAAGTTTTTTAAAATGGCACAAAGTTTGAAAACACTGCACCTCTGTAACAACAGAGGATAAGATCCTAAAATATAACAGATACAACCCGCTGCTATGTGTAAAATCACTGTGATCCACTTATGAGGCAAACAGATCTGCTTTTAATTAACAGCTCGTCTATGATGCGGGCTTGCCCATTAGACTTGCAGTCCCAGGGGTAAAATAAAATCTCTTCGCAAAAAGTATCTTGAAATGTTTTAGACTTGCACTGAGCCAAACAAGAAATATGAAGGATGTAACCGCAAATGGACACAATGGCCACTGCACTTGAGTTCATTGCCATCAGTGAGGCTGAAAGCTTTACATCTGTTTGCCTACAATTCGCACTGTAAAGTATTTTATCAGTCTTAGTTCATCTGGCACTAATGGGTTGTCTTTGTTCCTTCCTTCACTGGGCTTCACAGGTCCAAACCTGCCTGATTTTAATGAGTCTTCTGATCCCAATCAAGACCTTGTCTGAATCTCTTCTCTCATCTCTATGCTAATCTCACTCGCTCTCTCTTTATCTTTCTGATCCTTCTCCACCCCGGCAAATATTTGATGGGGAGATAAAACCAGCTCCAGTTTGTCTGCCCGTCACTCATGTATGGAGATGGCAGTGGCTAAATGCAAAGATGGCATTGTAAAAGTTTCTTCTGGTCAATACACACCTGCTGTAACAAATCAATACAAGCCTATTGAAAAGGTACACTTATAATTATGATACACTACTTTGGATACTTTTGCAACAGACTTGTGATTCAAGGTTTTGGAATTCATGGACTCAAATGCAAGGTGGAAGATATTGTGTGATTATGCTGGTAAAAATCTTGTAATTCAGCACCACAAAATCTCATCCAGATTTTACTGAGCTAATAGTGAGACCACTTCATAAAAGCTTTATTGACAGAGACTGTATTCCTCTATTTCATCAACAGACTGGAGATAAAGGACTAATTTATTTATTTCTAAATTCAAATAATCCATTAGAAGATTATAAAGCATAAACGGGACAGCTATTAATAAAAGAACTCTGCCACTGTAGTTTCAATCTATAATAACTGACTCACCCTCATATTGTTTCAAACATGACTTTTGACTTTTTTTGTAGAACATAATATCTCAATGTTTGTTTTTTTTAATGTTCCACTGAAAGAAGAAAGGCATACAAATTTGGAACATCGGGAAGGTGACAGAGTTTCACTTTTAGGTGAACTATTTAATTTACAGTCATCATAAAAGTGTGATTGGTCCTGTCCAGGGGCGGATCTAAAAAAATATTGATGGGGTGGTGAGAAGGGAGCAGGAATTTTTGAGAGGTGGCAACATATGTGTTATATGACGTATAAATACTGAATTTAGTCACAGTTATCACAGTCTGATGATAAATAGTATATGTGCACACTATAACAGGGCACAGGCTATCATTTACAAACCCTATAAGCACCACTACACTCACTAATGCATACAGTATGCATCGACATGAAATTAAGAGCATTATAAAAGGTTCAGTGTTATCAATATGTCAATTTATCATAAGAAACACAAGACTTTAACAGCCAATGACATTTACAGCTGGGGAGACTCAACTGATTTTCTACTGTTTAGTGTTAATCACCATCTAACTCAACCAGTCAAAAACTACAATTAGCCTTAGATGTAATATGAATATATCCCTGAAGCATAGGTTTTATTAGCTGACAATATTAATAAATAAATAAACATTATATGCACAAATACAAATGTACTTTTAGAAATTGTTTTTGAAAAATATAGTGTTATTGTTTTGGCAAGTTTAAATTAAAGGAGCTATGTGGAGGTTTGTACTTAAAAAAATCTTTAAGATAGAGTTTTCATTTGTACATGTATGAGCCAACCATGATGTAAAAAAAGGGAATGACATCTCGACTGTCCACCACGGTTGCCTCTATCAGCCTGTAGGCTCAATTGTGTGTGGAGGAGTCGGGCCCGAATTGGCACGAAAATTCACAAAATGTGACGTCATGCGCGTTCTCGTCTACTTGGGCTTACAACAGTACGGCACACCAGCCATTATAGTAAGCAGCGGCAATAGTGTTTTCAAATGGACTCTGCGGATGGAAAGAAGCGACCAGCCTCCAGCACAATTCAGACACCCACGGACACTCCTCGTAAGTAAAAAAAAAAGACCGTGCGCACTGAGAACGAGCATGAGACTGGCTGCAGTTCCTCTAATGGCCACTGGTGTCAGTAACGGTTAGAAATTTCAGAACCTACGCAATGCTCCTTTAAAACTTCTATGAAAACTTGTGTGATATTCCTTTAAAATAATGTATATCTTTTAGTATATCTTTTTTAAGTATTTTTTACCGTGCAATTTCTTACATAATTTCTTTGAGTTAGACCAAACTTTTATTTTGGTGGGTTGTAGACAGAGTTTCTGTGTTTTTTAATTAACTATTGTTATTAGCTAATAGGCCTAGTTGAAGTATAGCATACTCTACTGTGCAATAGTACTATATTTCTGTTAGACTTTCTTCAAGTTATACCGAAATTTTATTTTGACAGGTTGTCGTAAAGACATTGCCGTTTCTGTCAGTGTGATACCAATGAATGACAATAGTTTTATCAAATGAAATGGTGAAATGCTCTCATAGTGCACTGACGTGCAGATGTGTAGCCTACATCATGTGTCAATATAGTGAATTCAGTGTGTGTGTGTGTAGTAGTGCACACATTCCCAGAGACATGTATAACAACACCTTCAGGGCCGCTGCTGGCCAAATGTGTGCCCTAAGCAGGATTGTATTGTTGTTCACCCCTTCCTCAAATATGATGATGAAAAAAAACACCTACTATAGGGGTGAAAATAGAACTTTAATCAAATAAAAAACTAAATGAATAAATTGAATTTTTACAAATTACAATTGTAGCTCTCGATATTTACCTCTGGCTATAACTTTATTATGACTCTAATTTATTTTATAGTCTCAAGCATTAAGAAATCATGCAAAAGGAAATTAAGCAGTTTTACTATGATAAAACCATGGTTTATTTTTGTAAGGGTTGTGATATGCACGTTTTTTTTTTTAAGAAATTATAAAGGCTGTGTCATCTATAGCAAAAAGGTGGCCAAAAATGAAAGATTAAGTGAATATTTGAATTAAATGTTTGGTCAGTAGCCTAAACAAGGATTTGATTGTCCTGTAAGTGTAACAGCAGCAATAACATGGCATTTGGCGCCCTTTGCAGGCATTTGTAATAACATGTACATGAATTGTTTAGTTTGTATTTGCCTACATTATGTTTTTTAACAGTGTTATTATTAACCAATGATTATTGCCTCATTGTTTTTTATATGATGCATTTTAAGTCATTTTAAAGGCTATTGATGGCTTAGGTCTGTTTTTATAGCAACAACAACATCAAAAAAAATATTACAGTATATTAATACTTTGTAAATTATTATTTGAAGTAACAAAACCATGGTTAATTTGCAGTTACCATGGCTACAAGAACAATTATTTGTGGTGTTATTGTTAAAACCATAGGTAATTTTCGTAAGGGAACCTGAAAATTTTTTTTTTTAAATTCACAGGAATGTGCCTGAAAGTGATAAACGGGCCTAGTTTTTACCTAAATTATTTATAATTTATTTTAAATTATTATATAAAAAATGTATAAGGTGTGCATTGTAGCTGACACCTGAATGGACACATTACAATTGCTTTATGACTGCAAGTCTTTCTCCTCAAATGCTACTGATGTTAGAAAAGTGTATACCATGTAACCGGTTTTTAGAGGACCTGGTCGTTCGTGGCTACCCACTTAAGTTACCGTTGTTCACTGGGTGTGCCAATGCAACTAGGGCTGCAACTAACGATTATTTTGATAATCGATTAATCTGTCGATTATTTTTACGATTAATCGGTTTATGTACTTATATTTTATTTTTTTCCATTTTTTCCCCAAGTAAATTATTAATAAATGGTCTTTATCCTTCAGCATAGATTTTTAAGAGATTTTAACCATTTTGCACTGTCATATCCTCATCAAAATATACCTGGAGTTGTTTTATTGTGTTAGTAATCCTTTGTCGAACTCTTCTGCAATCAGAACACTGACCCATACTCTAGCAAATTTCACAAGGAGATTTAAAATAATGTTTTCACCATGGCAGTCCATAGAGCTCCTAAAGTAGTTTAACATCCCGAACAAAGCTTAAGCAATCTTTCAGAACATATTTTCACGAAGAATAAGGATAAAACAGAATAAAATTGCAGTGCATTGTATTTTATTATTTACTGGGAAACAGCTTTATAGCTTATGCTGTGAAATTGTAAACAATCCTTCGAAAAAAGTGCCAATGGCATGAAACCTGAATGGAACTCAGAATTTAAAGTAAAATCCATCAGAAGGTTTTCCAGAAAAAAAATTGGACACACACAAAAAACCTGCTGTGTGAAAAAGAGCAGTGAATACTTAGAAAAAAAGTGCATTTCAAATATCTTTAAACATTTACCTCTCTCATTCAGTCATAATTAGGCTGCACGACTGAATTATGAACTGGTAAACGACAAACTGATTACGGAACATGTTTGTAAAGCTTTAAATGTTAACTGTTAAAAAGCAATGTTATCATGTTTTACGACTTAACATTTGCAAACAACATTTTACTTGAGAATCTGCACAAATGAAAGTCTTAGGGGCCGTTCACAAATCGCGCCTAAAAACGCGTGGAAAACGATAGGCGCACCGCTTTCTCCTTCTTTCCATAGCGCACGAGCAGAAGCGCCCCTGAGGCTTCTGCCTTTGCTAAGCAACCATGACGTGCTCTCTCCTAGAAGACGCGGAAATTTCAGCAAAGGATAAATGGATTTGCAGCTCAAAAAATCGCTTGCAGTAGCTCTGCTACTAAATTTATTTCAAAATGGAAATCCATATACACCTATGATCAGCTGTTCCTTTCATCTTGACTGAGCTTTTAACGTTGTTACGGGAAAGGATGAAGCTGATTGGTTAGTTCTTGTCACATGACCCGCGGTGCGCTTGCAGCATTCTGAAAAGTTGAAATGTTTTTAACTCGATGCGGTGCGGTGTTGGAAATAACTTGAGCGCGCAAAAGACGCGATATGTGAATGTCCCCTTAAACAGTTCAGTAGTGCAGAGTTTACAGGTTACGCTTCTTTTTTAAAGGCTCAAAGTAAAGTACTCCCACACATAAACATCATATATGATGTCTATGCTCCCACATCACGCTTGAATGCTGCAGAGACGCTGTTCGGGGAGCACGTGACATAAAACGAGGCCAGCTATTGGCTATTCGCTACTTCTCCTGCTCTACTGGCTGAGTAAAACCTCCGGTGGCTCATTACTGCCACACTTTGGTCACCGCAGATTTGAAATATGCACGAAATGAGCCGCTTACGGCACATAAAAGTTATTTAGCAACGAATCGATGACTAAATTAGTTGACAACTAATTTAATAATCGATTTTAATCGATTAAATCGATTCGTTGTTTCAGCTCTAAATGCAACTTTCTAATGCAGTTGATCTATAACTTTTTATACCAAGTACCACCTCAGAAAATATTTGGCTGTCCAAGTACCACCACAATGACCAACATTACAAATTACAGTAGCGTAGTAGGCCTAACTATTCAGCTAACGTTACTGCTCTGCACAGTTAAAAAAAACGACGCCGTTTTATTCCTAATAAGAATATTTATTGTTGTCAGCCACTTTAACATTGTAAATACACAGTTTGACAAATAACACTGCACTGTGCTTAGAAAGTAAAAAAAAAAAAAAAAAATGTATTACACGAACTCGTACTTGTTCGGCTTGCCATCCGTCCAACAGCATAGCTCTTCTGCCGTCCGTCATGGCGTTCACAATTCGCGCGAGTAGAGGGTGACGTCACATGCTAAGGGTCTATACCAATAGCGAATTTTCGAATATCGAAAATTTGAGACTCTCGAATGTCCAACGTCAAGCCAAATTCATACCTGTTTTTTTTTTTTTTTTGGAGCAACTGAGATGGTGCCCCCTCTGGGAGATGGTGCCCTACGCAGACTGCGTACTCTGTGTGTAGGGAGCGACGGTACTGAACACCTTTAATATTCACAGACATTAGTCCATATCGAGATTTGATTAAATGTACAGCTCTGATTTATTTATTCAAAAATGCCGAATTCCGTGACGTTCTGCTTTATACAGCAAGTTCCATTTCAATCCCTGTCGCTTTTCAAACACAAACGGGGTGAATTTATGAATGAAAGTGTGAAAGTTCAGACACAAAATGAAGTTGTTACGTATCCTCACGCTTTTTAAAAGTGGGTAACGTATCACGTAGTAGACTTACACCACTGTAACGTTAGTTATTTATCATCTCAAAGTCTGTGGTTTCATTAAAGCTTCATTTATTGATAGATAGATAATCCGTTTTTACCTCTTTCCTCCTGTGTCCCATGGTTCCCTCGCTTCGCGCGCACTGAGAAAGTTTTACAAACAAATCAGTCTCTTGCATACTGTCTATCTATAGTCTCTTGCGGCTCTGTCCTCTCGTGCTGCTGCATTCACTGCAGTCGGACATTGGAGATTCGCGCTCGTAAATTTTCAAATTGGCCATAACTTTTAATTCGTTGCTGCCAACTGGGGTGGCAAGGCTTTCTTTTAGGGTGGCATTTGCCACCCCATGCCACCCCGATAGATCCGCCCTTGGTCCTGTCCTTCCATCTGGTTGGCGTCAGTTAGAAATAGAGATAGATGTCTAATCAGTGCAAGTTATTAAGAATAATCGACAAAGATTATGAAGATTAAAAAAAATAATTAAAGCAAGATCGATTCAAGATGAAGAAATTGCTTACAGTATGGTGATTAATAGCAGGAAGCACTATGAAATACAGAAGAGGTTGTAGCATTTAAAATAGTACAGCTATTACAAATTTGCTTACATACTAACTGAAAGATACAAAGCACCTTACATTTCAGTGTTAGGCCAACAGGTATTCACAACCAGATACACGGTTCCATTTTTATTTGTAATGCTTGCAGCCACATATTACAAACATAACTAATGACTGTTATGTTTAGGGGTAGATGAGAGAAGCCAGACGAGGGAGTGGAACAGAACTTCGATCCCATGAGACTCAAATTTCCAAACTACGACGACCACACTGCAGAGACTCTCTCCTAAGCATGCGATATACGATTTCTGCTAACCTTCCTCTCCCCTCCACATTGCACTCTTTTCTTTGGCAATGAGAGTGGCCTCTGCCAGTTGTACCACACACAGGAAACTGAGGGCAGTAAACGACACTGCTGATCTGACTATCCTCACACTGTCAGTCAGTATACACAGAGAAGAGAACGATATTGAGAGACACTGAGAAAAAAGGGGAAAAAAAGGGAATAGGGAAGCAGAAATGTTGACACAAAGATGACATAAAAAGCTATTTTACAAATTAGGTAAGGAAAAGAGTGTTTGGCAGGACAAGACTATCCAATTTCTTGCTTGTTTCCAACTCAAAGTTTACCCGACAACAGTTAATAACAACTAATAAGGATACGCATGCAAATGAGCGATGAGATAAAGCTGTGTGTTGTTCAGAACCTGGTGGTATCATGGTATCTTTGTGTTGACAACATGTTAAGGCGTTAACCTTATTGACCAGGGAATAGGCCTGTGATACTCATTTATTGCAGGGTTATTAAAGCATCGGCTCAGTCAGGGTACAGATAAAGCAGGTGAAGATGGTTGAGGGATTCATATTAAAGGCCCCTCAGTGTCTCACAGGTGTGTGCGTTGGGAAGGGAAGAATAGATAGCTAGCAGCTTATCACCCATGAATTTGATGGCAGATCAAACTGTAACCAAGACAGATGATCACAGTGGAAATAAGACAAGCTCGATACTGGGACTTCCTTAGATATGTGTAAATATACGCGTACATATGTGACCCTGGAACACAAAACCAGTTTTATGTTGCACAGGGATATTTGTAGCAAGAGCCAAAAATACATTGCATTTGTCAAAAAAACAGATTTTTCTTTTATGCAAAAAAATCATTAGGATATTAAGTGAAGATCAGATTATATAAAAATATCAAAAAAAGATAAAAAATATATTAAATAAATAAATCTCTCATGAATATATGAAATAAAATATACACTTGATATTGAGGCAATTAGACATATACATTAGGAGTAAAGTTATGTTAGATAGAAGTGGAAAAGTGTTCATGTTACGGATTTGAGAAGAATAAAGAAATAGAGTGGCAGTAATGTCGGTGAGTGTGCAAATGTACATGTGCAGAGAATATATCGATTCAGATATAAAGAGAGGGTACGACGAATCTTCCTGAAAGCACGTTTAGTTTGCTAATAAACATCTTAGACAGTAAAAGATAAAGAGTGAGCAGCAGTTTATTAAGTTCTCCCTAAATATCTTGCTCTCTGACTCACACATACACAAAAACGGACAAACACAAAGTGTACACAAACACTCAACACACAGAAACCACAAAGCAGGCTCACTGCTCTGACACTGCAAGGACCACACATTGACTCACAAAAATCACACACGGTAGACTACACTGCGCAGGGCTATCAAACACACATGAACATACACACAAAGAGAGAGAGAGTTGGTGACTGCAGTTTGGATTTAGGTATGTAGTGTTAAATGGTTTGATAATATATACATAAATATATATAGGGGCTAGCTGTCACACAGGGAGGTTGTCAAAAGGAATATATCTCAGTAAGGTTTTGGAGTCAAAAATGTGTGACTTTTCTTGCAGTGGTTTTGTAAGGTTTTAAACACCTAGTTCAAAGATCTTTTGATATGCACAATAATACCTTACTTGCATATTTAAGCAATAGTATAGGCTAATGACAGATTTTATGTGAAAGCCTGCTGTGCTCTCAGGACTACAAGACTATAATAACAAAATTAAAAATACTAAAAAATAAAAGTTTTCATATTAAAAAAAGTTAAATTAAAGTTTAAATTAAAGTTATTAAATGCAATATTTGTTGACGAAAACAATTACTTGATGTTTTCATAATGTACATTTTACATTTTTTGCTGTTTCGAGAATTATTTATGTTGTATTTTGGTTTTACTGTTCGAATTTTACAAAAATATTAACTGATAGTTAAATTAAAAACTTAGCTGATAGGTTGCTTAATATCAGCTTTAACTAACAACTTACCCACATATAACTGTGAAATGAACTGCATGAACGGTATCTTTCCATGGGCGATTCTTAACTTACTATGATATAGAAATCTACTGTGAGAAAAAAATTACAGAGGAGGAAAAAAAAGTTGTATTTATTTATTTAAAATAATAATAGCGCTTAAAAAAAATTCAGTTGTCACCTAAAATAAATGCAAGTAAGCAAGTTAGCAGGCCTTGACGAGATATTTGCGGCGAATTCATGTTAGGCCTATTCTACTAAACGAATAGGTTTGGTCCAGAGAGATGCTCGACCGGTACAGTGTTCCAATTCTGCTAAGATACTCAATAATAAAACAGCTATGACACAAACATATGTTCACTTATCTATTGTACATCTGTGAATCACTGTGCGGCACCCATGGGCCAGTTTAACCTTTCAGCGACTATGGCTATCTTCCAGCGGAAGAATGACGTTTCAAAACTTTGCATAATGCTTTACTGAATTGTCGTGAAATATCAGTAGACTATTACAAAGACACCTTTTTATAAAAACAATAAGGCAATGCCATATTGTAAATATAGTCTCAAGGAGTTGGTCGCTGCGTGAAGACCAAATGTTTTATTTATTTTTTTCTGACACTTCTAGGCACCTTGAAACTTCTGTGTCTTATTTATTAAGCAAAATAATTATCAGGTATTGTAAGTATAGGCTAAAGTAAAAATGATCTTGCGCTGAACTCTCCCTGAAGTCCCTGCAGGTAGGGCTGGAGAAAACATGCAGTGAATAAATGCTGGATTTGATCCATTGTGATGGGCTCCCCAAAGCACGAGATCCTCAGAGGCTTCCATCTATTGCAAAATTATTGAGACGTATAGAGCCTCTCTGTTACGGAGACTAATTAACGTTTAGTTTTTCCTTTTGGTCCTGGTTAAGAAAACGTCTCCGCTGGCTATGGGGGTCAAATTTGTGCAAATGAATAATGGATACATCAATGTAACTTTAAAAAGAAACAGAATGATCTCTACTGCTGATGGCAACTATATAGCAACCATACCTCCCTCTTGCACAGGAATGATTTTGTGAGTGACTCTTCAAATACATTGCTGTAAAGTTTAAAAGTGATGCATAACTCGGAGTTTGAACTGACAGGGGAAAAAATATCGCATGTAATATAATAACAAATCATGTGCACTCGGCATGTGTTTTTTATTTTATTATTTTTATTTAGCTATTTACTTCAGAGTCCAGAGTCTAATAAGAGTAGGCTACAACTGTCTTCTGGATTGTGTTTCCATTTCCATGTAATGTGTATGGTTTTCGACAACAGCAGGATAGCGATTTCTTTACTTTTTTTACTTTTTTTTTTTTGGCTTCTAGCAAAGACGATTTAGTTAACTTCCATCATCTTCATATTAAAGAGAAATTCACGGGCTCTGTAAGGAAAAGTGCTCACTCTCTTTCATTTTAAAGATTTGTACTCTTAATGAGGATTATTGTGTTTTCTGACATAAGATCTCGGACTTCTTAACGAGCAGTCTACTTCTGCGCCCAAATAATTCAGACTACCTGCTGCTGAAGCAGACGCAGGTCACAGGTTTCCTCGCATTGCCATTAAAACTTAAGAAATAAAAATATATCCCGAAACTGTCAGATGGTAATAAAAATGCATAGACTTGTTGTCTTATTCTGATTTACTCTGTGGTGCATGTCTAATCGTGTTCGATTTTACACCTAAATTAGCCTACTATTTTATAGAGTTTGCAGTTTGGCTTTTAAAAAATACCTTAATGTAATTGTGTACGTAATGTAATAATATAATTTAATCGAATTTAATTTGATCGAAAGAGTGTATCGGTAATCTTCGTTGAATAAAACAATCATAATATCATGCCCGATCTTTTGTTTCAGGTTCCCCTAATAAAGGATGTTTCTCCTCATAAAATAAATAAAAATATAAATGAAAACTCAAGTAGCAGTTGTTTAAAAACGTGAGGTACCTAAAAAATAGGAAGTACGGGGTTTTACAATACATAAACCATCAGCGAAATATTGTTTAGCTACTTTTAATGTATGCCACCACATTTGACAACCTTCTTAAACAACAGAAAAATATTGTTAAACGGAAAAAACGTTTTACGGGTAAACAAACCATGATCGTCAGTTACTCAAGACTGAAAATGATTTAACACATTGCACAGAATAATAGCTTTGTTTTTGTTTTGGTATTCTTTCATTTATTTTACTAAATAATACAACAAGCATAACGTTTTCGAAATCAAGTCTCAGATTCCTCTCTTTGACTTAGAAAATAAAAAATAGGCTTTCAATAAATAAGTAAATAATAAAATAAAATAACGTATGAAAATGGCAATCACACACACACACACACACACACACACAACGTGAGGGCGTTGAGACTACAGAAATAAAAGTCAAACACGTGTGAAGCTAAACTCGAGGCCTAACCTTGTTCCGGTGGAGTAAAAACAGCATTTCCACTCAAAATGCTTTAAGAATGTCTAATAATTTTACATAATTTATTTGTAAAAATATAAATATAAAAGCTTAAAATATTTTTTTAAACAAGCTCCACATCAAGGGTTTTACAACGCTCTGAAACACACTCGTCAGTAAAGAGTAATAATTTATTACAGAATCTCGACATGTGTATTAAATTAATGGTTTAGCTGTAATTGAATATCAACTATGTTATACTCTTCAAAGAAAAAGCATTATTAAAATTTCCACCAGATCGACAGTGCACAAGGTGCATGACTCTTGTGCTCTTGTTTGAACTTTTCTGAGTTTTGTAATTAATTAAAGCTAATTGCACGAAGCAATTATTCGTGTATTGCAATTATATTTTAAATTAAACTTAAACAAACATCTTAAATTAGTATTATTATTGATCTCTTTCATAAAAACATTAATATTCTGGTGAATATCAAAAGAAGTCTCCTCCTCATCCGCTGCATTCTGTATTTTACTTTTTCAATGTCAGTCACTATCTAATATTTTAATCTTTCACCGACATCGCTTACTCATAAAAAAAAAGAAAGAAAGAAAGAAAAGTGCTGCACGTGTCTTGGAGAAGCACGCTTTAAGTGGAAATATGTAAAACTTCCATGGCCTCCTAAACTGCTTAATGGGCCTATATATTTGTCTTTATAAAGGCCTCAACGAATGTACCCCTTATATTCAAACATAACATTTATGTTTAACTGTATTCAGAATGGTTAGCTCGATTTGAAATCCTACTTAGTTCCCCAACAGTTGTTACAGTAGCAGTAATGTAGGAAGCATCGGATGAAAGAAGACGAAAGTTATTTTCTTTTGGACTTACTGCTTATGGCGTGTCGGTACCTCGGTTGGCCGTTGAGAAGGCTCTGTCCATTGATTAAAAGTATTGAATCCAGGGCTGGGCTTCTCGCTGCCTCGGCGGAGGACTAAATACTACGGTCGGGTTCGGTGTTGGACACTTGGGCTCCGTGCTCTGCGCGCTGTGTCTGAGCTGCTGGAACTGAGAGACTCCGAGCTGAGGGGTACAGGTAGCAGGAGATAGACAGCATGAAGAGGGAGAGAGAGAGCGCGCGCGAGGGAAAACAGAGAGAAGACAGTGCACGAGACTGAACACAGCACAGAGATCCGAGAAGTTCCGAGAAGCGATCTCTCCGAAAGTAGCTACAGAATCTTGTCACCGTTTACCGCGAGTTTGAGTCACGAGTGTCCGTGGCAGAACTGAAAACCTCAGCAGCGGGCGCAAAAAGAGAGCATCAAAATCTAAAAACGTCCATCTATGTTGCTGCATGCACACAAATAGAAACCAAGCTAAAACAGACGTCAAGAATCGGCTTTGTGCGATGCGGACGTTACCTATTAAAGCGGCGCAAAATCTCAAGAGCAACAATATGAGTGTGTCACTTTCAATCTCTCCCTTGCGCGGCGCGCGGACTGACGGAGAGCCGAGAGAGGAGTGGGAGGGGAGGAGGACTGGAGAGCAAACGTGGAAGTGTGACAGGGAGGGACGGAGGGGGGAGGGAGGGACGGGGCTGTCCAAGGTAGGTAATTAATTCATTCCATGTATAAGTTATCAATAAAACAACTTAGTTGAACTAATGTTTAGCTTCTAAGTTTGACTTCTGTTTTAATAATTAGGCTTTTTAATTATTTTGGTGCCGCCTGTGTTGACATCCGTTATCAAAGGCTATTAGTTCAACCATTTGCTTGCATTTGAGAAACCGTTTCAGATCAATTGCACACCGGTTTCTGTTTTCAGTGCATTTTACGCGATATGAATGAATCGATGTCTTGTAAATGTTCACCTGTTAAACCAAACGAAATGACACAGAAATGATGACTGATCTGCCCGACAGACGTTAAACAGTGATATGGACATAGGCTACAGTAGAAAGTAGCCTATGCAACGTGAAATCTTGCGGGGGGAAAAGCTACACGGGTGGATTTGTGGGTTAATGTTCAAACGGATAGGCTAATGGAAAAACCTTGTTTTGGATGAGGCACTTTCACGTAAACACCTACTAGCCTACTTAAAATAAAACTAATTTAGTGTCTGTGTCGATGGCGGAGTTGTTACTGTTTTAACGGAATCACCTTATAATGGCTGATTTCTCTATCATAGCTATCATAGCACACTGGAAGTGACAGACTCACCTTTGGAGGTCCTGAGTCGGCCACCACAACAGCACTAATGACACCATCTCAACAAGCCGTAAGCTATAAAGACCGACAATCGTCCAGACTGTGAAGCGGTTTGTGATGTGCACTCTGGGCAGCGGTGGTGTGAGCATGGTGCATGTCGAAGCCCAATGTTTTAAGGTCTCTCTGTCTTTATATGCTCTCAAAACTTTCAAATCACAAAGTTAAACCTAAAGCTAAAAATATCCTTCGCAACCGTTTGTTCATTTCTACAACTATGACCTCAGTTTGGCAGTCTTTATCTCCGAGCTATAGCCACAAATAAGCTGCATCACATGAATATTAAAATGCATGCAGACATTCAGATTTACAGGTAGCATTCATATGTCTGTACAAAAAAAAACGTACCTTTGTGATGGTTTAATGAGACCTCAATAACTGCACAATGGTGTGTGCTGTTGGCTGCTCTGCTGCTTTGAGACACACGGGGGTGTGAGCGAACACTTCAACCTCATTCCTAGATAATGATCACGATGATGGTGTTGCAGCGTTGCGTGACAGGTAAAATGCAAAATGGAATTGCGTTGCTAATACGGACTAAATAATGCAGTCGACCAATATATATTATGTAGCCTAGAACTTGAAATTCTGGTGACTGCTGGTCAGAATGAAGCTACACGAAACATAATGAAATATTAGTTGGATGGACTTCTTAACTGTGATCCTTGTTGAGTTAGACAGAACGCAGCCATGAATAAAATATGAAGTATTGCATGATGCCTGTTCATCTCATGTAAACTTGAATAGGTGAGTGCAATTGTTCCTATTTTAATGTATAGTGACAAACGAGTTAGTGTTCACTGACAGAATGAAAACATACATGAATGTTTCCATCAGCTAAAGTTTAGCTTGCTTCAGCAACATGCTACTTTCCTTTCCAAACTCCACTAACTAAATGGAACATTTATGTCTGAAAATACGAATATTTTGTTAGATGACAGGTCTTTATATTACATGGGAAAACATTACCTAATATTTATTACTATGGGCATATTATTATTATTATGATTATTGTTGTTGCTCTGTGACTGACAATGTTTCGTTCGTTTTTATGAAAAACTGCACATTTTAAGACTTTGGAATTTTCAAGAGACAAAAAAGATCCAATCAAAATTAATAACAAAATTAAAATCTAAATATTTGGCTTAATATTTGAATTCAAAATGATCAGATCGTTGCATTTTTTTTACTTTCATCAATAAAAATAATAAACATCTTATAGTCTACCCTGAAATCACAGAACGCGCGCTTTCTCTGTTAATAAAGGCTAGTGTCTTTTGGTATATGAATGTAAAGTGAAACCGCTGACTGTAGCCTATTCCGTAAATAAGTAAGACTTCCATGAGAAAATATTTTATCGCCTGGTCCACGTATTTGCTAATTTACAGTTAGTAAATAAAATATATAATTTACCCCCAATGAATAGATAGATAGATAGATAGATAGATAGATAGATAGATAGATAGATAGATAGATAGATAGATAGATAGATAGATAGATAGATAGATAGATAGATAGATAGATAGTACTATACAAAACTGTCACTTTGCTAGAAGATATTATTACTTATTATTTCACTCATTCATATACATATGTGTGTGCATTACATTACATTGGTTAAAAAATATTTAAATAATTAACCAAAATCAATTATGCTCTCTTTGTTTTATATAAATATAACAGAAACCGTAATAATTGCTATGACATTGCTTCCCATAACAATCTTTAACCAAATGTGAATGAACATTACTAATAACATTACTGTGGTGTATTGATGTGAACTTCTTGAACTCAAAAACTTGGTGTCTCGAGCACATCTAAATTATTGAGTTCTGGTTTTGAAAACCTTTTTTGAGCATCTTTCTTACGGTTCCCATGAGCTCTCCTGTTTCCATTTCTGGGGATCTAAAATTAGCTGACTATTAAGTCAAAACAACATTCAAGCGCAAAGAGTGAAACAATTAAAAATATATATGCCTGAGACTTCAGAAATACGAAAAAATTCTGTTTGAGAAAACAAATAATTTAAAATATGTAATTTCCCCGACGAATTTGTAAAACAAGACAATAATTACGTGGCAGTTTGCAACGCGCGGGGCTACCGTCTCAGAGTAAACCAAACTCAAATTTACTCAATCCACGTTCAATCAAAGATTCAACAATATATATATTTTTAAATATGGGGTAACTAATCAGAAATGTTTGATACAAGTTTCGTCCTAATTACGTCGCAGAAATGTAATTAAATAACGACTGAGGAAGCCCTACATTATACAAAGGTTTATGGCTAGTTTATGCAGATCGACAGTGAAAGTCTCATCTAAAATCAATGATGACAATAACTAGACCAGTTTTAAAAACAAAGTATATAATAGGCTATTTAACCTATCTGGAGCAGTCACTGTGTATAAAAATATGAATGTATCTAAAGGATTTAAACTTCACCTAACAAAAGCTAACAGCAGAATCTCGAATCACTCAAATTTTAGTCGTTTTGTATAAGTTATGTCTGTGTTGAAAAGGTGATAGTGCCTCTAGGTCATTTACTCTGACTGGTCTTTGAGGAGTAAATGTGGAACTAGCATCGTCTAGTGGCCAGAAACAAACCTACACCTCCAATTACCGTGATTCCAGATGTAAGTTTTGAATTGTAGCCTATAGTAGCCTATGGAGTGTGATAGTTTATGCTTATGTACAGGGTTGAGGTGAAGTGGAGGTGGTGGGAGATTCAAGTAATAAATGAATACTGAATTTATACAGCTACTAAATTTATCCACAAACGGATAATCTGCAAAGTTTACAAAGAAACTGAGTACCGCAATCTTGAAAGGTGACGATGATGAAGCATATGGAAGAAAGAACACACATTTTGTTAACATAACGTTTAAACACATTTTACAAAATTATTTTTGTAAACGAATTTTATGATTTTATGAAGTTCATGAGCATTTGCTCGACCCATTTACAGTTTCTGATCAATTGTTTTCAGACAATATAAAGAGTAAATAATAAGTCAATAGTAGAGACAATCAGCAAAATCATTATGCTCATTCTATTCTGTTCGCTACACAGTTTCGGTAATAGCTACATATTAGTTCTGTGTGTAAAACAATAGGCTGATTGTGTTCAACCAACTGTACTATTTATATTAAACATTGCACTATTAAAGCAGATTTTATCCGTTAATATTCCACATTTATTCCTCATTAATAGCCTGTTACTATTACTACTAGTAGTATTAATAATAATAACAATAGTCTAATATTTATTCAAGTAGCCTATCCTATTCTCAGAACAGTAAAGACGTAAATGCTATTTGCGTTCAGCCTATAACAAGACTACACAATTTATGGAAGATGAATAAACTGATGCATGTCGATTATTGCAAAGCCTATGTGCATTACTTCCGGGAATCGTTACATCACATTTGCAATGATAATCTGCAGTCTGTGCATGCCACGTGACAGGCCTGAATTAAGGTATAACTTTGTCTGTTTCATTGCATATTGCATAATGGCAGTCACAAGTAGTACAGACAGTAAGCCCTTTCATTAATATGTGGTTAGATAAGCAATGTTATTTATAAAAGTCTGTCTTGCCAAATAATTATTTCATATTCAATTATATTTAATAGTCTAAAATTCTGAAATAATTTGGCCTAATTAGATCTCTAAATGCTCTCATAACGTGCAATATATTGGTTTGGGAAATAGGAGTTACTGCAATCGTAAAAGATCCGACATAAGTTAAAATTATTTTAAAAAATGTGATTTCCAGAGTTACGCAGCAATCAAAAACAATAAATTACAAAGGAAGCCATCACTAAAAATATAAAATACCCCCCCTCCCCACTCAACACACACACACACACACACACTTATTCTAAATCTAAATCTTTAATTGGTTTCTTATTGTTATATTAGGCCTAAACGAAAATAAAAGTAGTGAACGGTCTCGTTAGTTTATTAATATTGCTATATTATTAGAGGCAATGGTAGGTTACGTATTAAAAATCCGAATTAGAATTTGGTTTAAAAAAAACTAAAATAAAAAAGAAAGAAAGAAAGAAAAAGAAAAGAAAAGAAAAAAACGCAAATAAATGTTAAACCCATTTGTTTTTGTAAACGAAACACTAATAAAAAAGGGCACTACTTTAACTCAGAGGTCACGATTCCCCCCGTATTTTCTCATTCTAATGCTTGGACTGAAGACCATCTTCTTTGCATATTTTACAAGATTTTAGAACAAATTTCCGTAGTGCTAATATGCTATTATTATTATTATTATTAAAAGTGCAAAAAGTATCAGGAGAGGTTCTTAAAAAACTGGTGAAAAAACAGGATCGCCTTTTTTAAAGAACCTCTCCTGATACTTTTTGCACTTTTAATAACAATAACTATAACTATATACATATATATAACAGTATATGTTCTGCAAATCCTATATTTTTTTACGAGAAAGTTTAGCACGGAAGAAGCCTAAATCTGAAAGCACTGAGTGCTAGGATGAAATGTTCTTTTTTTTTAAAAAAAAAAAAGAAAAAAAAGCTTCTCAACCAAGACTCCACAAAACACCCTTAAAAAGTAAAAAACTAGCTACGGATTCTGCAGGTCCTCGCATTAGTATTTACCTGTAATGAAATCCGCCTGACCTGAGACATTCACGCATGGCTTTGGAAAGCACACGCGAGTTGTTAAGCGTGAGCACTCTGCACTATGTCAACGGGCAAAAGTATTTGACAGTTGGAATGATCTGTAAATACTTCATTAGACTGTGTACGAGTTCCCCCTTGTGCCTCATGGTCCAGTTCTGGTAAGATTACAAATGATAACATAAACAGAGTAAAAAGAAATTGATCCCGCGTTTGACAGCGGAGGAGGGGCCTTTGAGAATGTGATCTGCTCACTTAACATGAAAAGCACGGCGTCTGCTGGGCAAGATGAGTTTTTGACCGACCACATAACTCGCGCAGTGCTGTTAATGATTTTATTTTATTTTATTTTATTTATTTTATTCATTTCATTTAAGTTCAGCTGATAAGGAACCTCGTCAAGGGACGTCGCAGGTCTGAAGGTAAGAAGCACAGCACAATTATTAGACAAGGCAAGGGGAACCTAGAATATCAAGAGCTGTGCAATGTGAATGTCTTTGTCGATCTAACAACCCTTGCTCAAAATGGAAACTATATATATATATATATATATATATATATATATATATATATATATATATATATATATATATATATATATATATATATGAAGTAGAGCTTAAATAATGTTGCTTTTTTAAAGTACGATAAACGTCACATGCGTACAAGTATTTAAATTATACATGTTTTGTAAAATAATATTAACAAGTAATTATTCTTTCGAATTTTATAGACACCTTGATGCTGACGTCGTTTGTCATGCCACTAAACTAAACAGGGACTGCAGAGGAAAACTAGCGGTATGGTATAAATCTGGCACATTTACATGATGGACACGTGCTCAATAGGCTACATGTACATTCTCCCTTTAGAAATAAAATAAAAAACAATAATAATAATAATAAATAAGGTAAACAAAAATTATTGTGAAATATATTTATTAAAATTACATTTAAACTGACAAATTTACAAATTATTTTAGTAACGAATAGCCAAAGCTTTTCAAGCAATATAATCACAAGTATGACCATCCTTATAATGAATTTTATTTTGCAGTTTTACTGACAAAATACATTTATTTATTTGATTTTAAATTTATGTTACAAAGGCTTAATCAATGCAACATTTTTTATGGTATACTTTGCTAATAGAGAGATCCGTTTTGTATGAGTTTGTGTGCGAATGAATGTATGAATGAATAAATGAATAAATTTGAACAGCAACTTGTGCCTATAAAAATGTAATCAATATTTGAAGCAGCGTAAAACTGGGCCCACCAAATTCTACCAGGTTTAGCCATGATCTTGTTTCACTGGCTAATCCTTTTCCCTCCCTGACAGTATCCTTTAAATCCCAACAATTCAACCTGAGTCATCTTAAGACAAGTGGATCATTTCATCACTAGCAAAACCAAAGGTAACAGGAGAACAGGCAAGCCAGTAGATGTCTAGACAAAGAATCAACATTTACATAGACACATTCACAACACTCAAGGAGAATGGGCTCTTATCAAAGGTTCGTCTCAGGGACTTAGGTGATGGAAAGGACGGATGGGAGTAGTTTACAGCTACTGGTGCTGATGCCATTTGTGTCGTCACCAATGCAATAGGGACCAAAGTCCACTTTCTAATAGTGACCAGGACAATAAACAAATTCCTAAGAATGAGGCCCACAACCAATCACACATCTCAAACACACCTTTGAGTACACAAAAATACACCGCTGCAGCAATCAGTAAAACCCATTTGTAAATTTGGGCTTTTCAATTAATGCAATGGTGAATGCTTTCCGAAAAACATTTAAACAGATATCCGTAGACAAGTCTCTGAACTGATAGATATCAAATGAAATGATCTTACCCTTTTTACTCACCACTTGTTCAAGCAGAATGTAAAGGAAGATGACTCTGGATGCTCTTCATCGGGCCATCTGGCTTTTCCAACTCTCACAGCCTTCACTGACAGCAGTTTGGCAGAAGAACAGCCTAGTCAATCAATGAAAGCGGCCTGCACAAGTTTGGTTTCACAACTGGGCGGAACTATGACACTAAGTGTGAATCATTTACTGCTACTCACCAATGAAGGACCGTGCCATTGCCAGCTATGTCTTTGATTGGCTTGTCGTCTGTCAAAGAGTCTGATTTACAGTTTGCTTTCGGTAGCAAATTGATGTTTTATTCTTGACGAACGTCAATACAACTAAGGGTTAAGCCAAAGGAGGTTTAAACTCAGACAAACTGAGTTTTTTTGTGGAACGCGACCTCCGTGTGAGCTGATGTGTTTGTTAAAGAAGGGAGGGTTATAGCAATAGAGTAGAGTTACACATCACTGATCCACCTTCTCAGTTCTGAATCGTCTCTAGCTCCGTGAAGTTTCCCAAAGCTGGAATATATTTGTGTGTTTCTGATGCACTAAAACGTGAAAGGACAGAGAAAATACAAAGAAAGTGAGAGAGCGAGAGAGAGAGAGAGAGAGAAATGGGGACTGGAGCCAGGTCAGATTACTTTTACTTATTAAAACCTCAATCAGGTCTGAGAGCTCTGGACTCGAGCAGTCTGTCAGACTCGGCTCAGAGCAGTACCACAGAATTTGATCCTTCTCTTTCTCTACGTGACATGTTTGTAGTCTACATTTCAGTTAATTTACAATTATGACTCAGTGGCATGCACAAGAGACATGTTTTAATGCAAAGTATCACAGATTTGAAGAAAACAGCTACAGTATTTGGCTGCAAACCACACAGTATCCTTCATTTTGCATTACTCTAGAAAGTCTAAAATGGATATTTAGCATTAGTCAAGTTTTAGTTACTAAAGAGACCTTTCCCACCACTGTCCTAAAACAGTAATTTAATATTAAAAGTTGAAAAAGAATGTTTTAGTGTTTGCATTAAATCAACAAATAATGATATATATATATATTAAAAACGAATAAAACAATAAATATAAATACTTTCTTTTGTGTTTCTGTTTATTTCCTCCTCATCTTGTTTGGGTCTCTTTGAAGCCATTCCTTTGATAACAATCTATGTAGTGTTGGGCAAGGGCTGTGAGGTCAGGGGTCGCACTGGTTCTGTGATCCTGTGTTTGTTATTGCTATGCTGCCCTTGTTCAGGTTAACACAGCGCCATCATCTCAGACATCTCACTGCGCGCTATGGAGGGGGAAGGTGGAGGTCACCCTCTTAAATGTGTTGATTGGACCTGGGGTGGCTAATCTAAAGTGGTGAAATGTTATCCCACTAAAGAGGGGGTAATGACATTTCAAAGCACACTTACCACCATTGCGCCCGCTTACCTTGTCAGAAAGACTGCTTGCCAAGTCTTTGCACTGTTGAACTCGATAAGTGACAGCTGGAGGTAGCTCTCACACTTCAGTGGCCAACTGTAGTACTGAAACTTGTAAAATCACAAGTAAAACTGAGTTGAAATGAAAAAGGATAAAAATTAAATATACAGACCATCTTAAAATTGAATGGATTAAATTTGTGAACCTCAATATTTCAACAATTACTATGCATATTTTAAAGAAAACTTATGTCAGGAGCTAGTTATTTGTATAATAATAATAATTCATATTATTATATTGTTATTATACACAAAATTTTGATCTAAAAAATAATTCATTACCAATATAGGCAGATAATTATGTAATTATGTTATTTGTGCAGAAAAAACAATAATAGGCAGATTATTAAAAATTTTATATTATTTCTAAATAAATTAAGTGATATATCACTATAAATCACCAAATCATTTCAATGCTACAAGTGCATTTAGGCATCACCACAATTTCACGTACAGTAAGAAAAAAATTACTTACTTTTCTTTCAAGAGTTGCTAAGATTATGTTTTAAAAAGTTATTAAATTACAGTATTTTTAAAGATTAACATTAAGTTACAAATTGTCTAGTAACCAATATTTATCCTCAAACAACAATGGCTACTCTTGTATGCCACTAACAGCAGCTGGATTGTTGATACACAATGCAAAAAGTGATTGACATTAACAGAGCAGTTAGAGTGAATGTACATTTATTTGCATCTAAAACATCAGACTTCTGTAACTAATGAGTTTACTTAGCGTGACATATTTATGACTGCTCATGACAAGAATGTCTCTGCCATGTTTCCTTTGAATCAAGGCACAGTTTAGGTCTGCTCAAATGATTATTAAAAGATGTTTTAATCTATTAAATCCTCTTTCATTTAGAGCTTACTCCAGCTCATGGGACCAGTCACCCTGCATTCCCACTCCTCTTCAGTAATACTAATGCAGAACACATTTAGGGCCACAGTGCTTAGACCCAGGCAGCGGTAAATTGGGCTAAGAGAGCTGGCGCAGCCACTTAATCAGCCATTATTTATGGGGCTCAGTGGTTTAAATCAACAAGAGCAGGAACTGGGGCCAGGCCTTATGGGTTTATAACTGCTGTCAAAATAATCACATACAGATATATTCATCAGAGAGCAAACCAGATCAGTTTAACACCCTCCCCCCTGATGTTAACTTCACTTCCTAGTGCCCTCTTGCCATGTATTGGTTTGGACAATCACAGCATACCAACATTTCATTGGAGAAAAAGATGTTGGCAGGATTAAGCAGCAAGAGGAGGGAAGGTGGAGCCAGAGCCATATTTACAAGGAATGGAATCTCTGAATGAGTAATACATGACCACTGGGTCTGCCTGGATTGCGAACAGAGGTATTTGGGGTACTGGACTGGTCTGACACTGAAGAAATGAGAAAAGAAAGAATAAAGAAGAAACAAGACAATGGGATAAAAACTGCATGAGACTGAGATTCTGGGTGATCCTCATTCTTCATGTGCCATTAATTAACTTAATACCCTTCAAGCTATTTAGAGGATAAAAACTCTCAGATGAAGGGTGGGGTCCAACAGCAAGTACATTAACGGTTATCCATACATCTTGATTTCAGTTCAGCACAATCTATGTAATAAAATTAATTGTATGAGTGATGGCACTGAAAAATAGCTTGGATTTTTATACTCTGTAACACACGTATTGTCAAAGGAAAATGTAATGGTTTCTTATGCAAGACATTCAGAATTAAGCATTTGGAAATGACAAACACTTCCAGCAAATGGCAAATATAATCTCAGAATGGCAATTAGGAATAGTCATTAGCATGAACCTGGCTTCAGTTTTTGGCCAGTGTTATGCAACTACAAGCATTTTGATAATCATATCTGACAAGTCACCTTCTTCATTTGTTCACTCACATATCTGGTGATCTATTTCTCCACTGTTACTGAAACGGTACCATTTAACAAAACGGCACATAGTTCAAAAAATGTGGTTTGACTAACTGTCACATTTTTAAGGCTATTAAGTCAGCTGCACTATATTGTTCAGATATTGCATGTGAAAATGTGTCAGAACCATTTATGGAGACAGTGTTCGTTAGTTACAATCAATGCCACATACAGTTCATAAATAACACAACAACTCAAGTGACAAAGATGCTGTTATAGTTGCTAAGTAGAGTCTGAAAAAAGACTGCATTATCACTTTAGGGAACACATTCACTATTACATAGTTGCTTATTATTAGTATGCATATCACTAGCATACTGGCTATTTATTAGTATTTATAAAGCACATATTAATGCCTTACTCAGCATGACCATATCCTAGATCCCTTATCCCCACCCAATATCTAAAAAGAACTACTAGAATAATTACCTTACTTAATATCAATAAGCAGTAATGAAGTTTATTAAGGGAAAACCCTTAGTAAATATTTGTTACCAAAAAGTGTTATAAAATGTTCAAATTGGGGGCAATGCAAAGTCAACAGAAAACAATCCAGAGCTAGCCTGGGAAATTATAAAATATATTGACTTTGCATTTTGATTCCATTTTTATGCTGGATACACAACAGACAAAACATCATGTCCTCATAATCTGGAGTTGTCATAAATAATTGCCTACTCGATAAACCGAGCTGGAACTTTTCCACATTCTAATTTGCACAGTTCAATTTTGGCATCTCTGAAGTGACTTACAAATGAAGCCTAGCGGTTTGAAACTGGAAAGCAAGAAATTGAAAAATCAAGTGGAAAGGTGATAGTGCAAATGACCCATGAAGTCGTGAGAAATGGTGTACCAGTTCCAGGGGTGAAAGGAGAAGAACAGCCAACACTATTTCAGCCTCTGTAGCACCTGGTTTCTCTCAGGAAGAGTCTGTGGGGAGAGGAGAAGGGAATGGTGGTGAGCTCAGGCGTCTTGTCAAGGACAAGGCCAAAGCTGTCTCTGCTTTGTGCAGCTCTAGGTGAAATCAGAGCTGTGTGGTGGCTTGTGTGTGCAGGCTTGGGGGTCTGGCTAGAAGCAGTGTTCAGGACTGTCTAACTGATTGGGATTTAATTTGTTGGCCTGACTGCATGGAACTTTTTCCAGCCTCCACCCAAGGGAGTCTGATACAGGAGCCCTGGAGCACACTGACTGACAGCCTGTGCAGCAGTAACCAATGAAGTGATCTGGGAAAAGGGGCTGCGGAAAGGTGTGGAAGGGATCAATGAGCTATGACAAGACAAAAATACTACACTTTCCTTAGACCCATGAAATGGCGGTCCAAAAGCTATTTAGGGAACACTTGCTCAATCTCACATTTCTACTCATGCTAAATTATATATTTAAAATTATGTCAAAAAGTAACATACTACTGTGTTATTGTTGTGTCTTTCAAAGTGCTTCATAAACCTCAGCAACTGTACACATAATGTCTAGCTTTATTCAATACAAAGAAGTCACCTGGTTATCTGTACCAGGATCAGAGGCTAGAATGGAACCAAGCAAGCAGCATGCACCTTTATCTAATCTACACACTTCAGGATGAGCTGGACTTTGAATCCCAAACAGACAGCGTATATATAGCTTGCTTTGTTTGACTACAAAATAAAAGCCATTGGAGTCTGGTTTTCCTTACCGGCATTTTCTGCCGTTCTCTACTTTTTCTGATTGCTTTCAAATACAGGTACCTGCACTGGTTACATAATAATAATAATAATAATAATAATAATAATCGATCATATATATATATATATATATATATATATATATATATATATATATATATAACATTTAAAATGGTCAGAAATTTATGATTACAAAAATTTTGGTCACAATGTAATGGGTATTAGAGGACAGCATTTTGTATCCTCTACAGGTGCCTGTATATAATTCAACCTTTAATCTAAACTTAAAACATAAGCTTAAACTACATAACAAAAAATTATTGCACAAAACACCCCAATGCACATAAATGATAAAAAACTAAACTATTTAAATATAACAAGTGATGCATGTTGCAGGATTATTCTTACTTACAAAAACAACAATTTAAACTTTCCTATTGAGTTTTATACAGATTTAAACTTTAAATTAGTTGGTAAACCATACATTTATCATTTATTAATTACTTTATAGCTAAATTACATCAAATACTATGTTTTCATGGTATCATTCTATCAGGTTTTCACTGTAATGATAAGGTAATATTAAGGTAAATCAGTTAACAAGTTTTTACTGAAGCATGTAAAAACATTTATATTTATTTATTTTATTTTATACACTTTTGGACACTGATTTGATTCATTCATTTATGAATCATAAAGTTTTAAAGCAATCTGTAACTGTAGCATGCTGCAGAGAATACAAAATGCAAATGCAAGAAGATACCTTTATATTGATAAACTTTATATGCAAGTTTTTTTCTCCTCTGGTTTAAGGTCAAGATACTGGTGTATACATGGGCTTACATTCACACACACACGTGCACTCTCAATCGGCCAGAGGAAGCTCTGTTCGTAGGTCCTGCCTGCCCAGCATCAGGCTAAGTGCTCTTGACAGCCAACCACACAGTTATTAACTGTGATCTGCCACCACAGGACCCGGGCACCACGGCTGTGGGGAGGGTGTAGGATGGACTTCACACCCACACAAAGACTGCTTTCAGCGCTCTAGTCCTCAAGCATCTCTAATACACACTTACTGTACTTTCACATACATACATTTAGCCTTATTTGAAAAAAAAAAAAAAAAAAAAAAAAAAGAAAATTCCTGCTGAACTTGTGGGTGTTTTTGAAATTCAAAAGTGGGAAATTCCACCAACAATTCATGCAAGAGCAACCTAATCCCTTACAAAAAAATACTGTGGCATACCATGGTACACTGATTGTATCAGATAGTGTTATCGATGGTCATTTTGTATATATTATGCATATAAACAAATAATTTTGTATATATTATTGCTGGTTGTGTACCCAGCAATTATTACCATATTCATGTACCATGGAATTTATATATTACTTCAAAATCATGTCACTGGTGATAAAAGCTGAGGGAGGTTAAATTGGACCGAGTGCCTCACTTAGTTCCAGTTGAACGCAAACCATTATGGGATATTAGTACAACATGACTCTTTAAATATCTGTACAGTAGCCCATATATGCATTGAAGCAACAAATGCTCTGCTTAACCTTGGGAAAAATGTAGCCCTTTTAATCAAGACTGGTGGTCTTAGCACTGTTTGTGTCTCTGGCTTCACATGACTCTACCACCTCTTCCTGAGGATGTGGATGCCGAAGTTTCAGCCCAGTTTTCAGATTCCAGTTTCAGCCCTCGCAGCATTGCATTAGCCTGTGAAATAGGGATGCAGTATATTTGAGACATTCTGAGGAGACCGTCCATAATGACAGTTGTCTATGTTTAGCTTTGAAAATATTTCAATAAACAGCATCTCGTCCTCACAAACAGACGGATTGAAAAACCCCAAGCCACTTTTTCCTGCCTGTGTTTCCCATAATTAGAGCCCACAACTCGCTGTTAAATATAGTAGCACAGCGTACACAGGCTTCCCGCACGTGGGACGGTGCTGGCCGTCCACAGCCGCCTTCAAATCAGCAGTGGGCTGAAGACAACTGACATGTATTATCCCATACAAGTGCTGCCTTTTGTTCACTCCAGGCTTTTGGCCACAAAATAGCTGGATTTATCCATCAAGTACTGCTATTTTGGATACCCTGTTTATCCCCCACTATGTGTTTTCTAAATGCAGTTGGAGCACTAATAACCACAAGCAGCTAAACATTATAGAATTGTTATTCTCATAGCTGAACCCTTCGGAAAACATAATGTGGTCATTCTATTGCACGGCAATGTATCAGGTGGAAAAAAGGGTGGAATTTTAGAACATTCCATAGTACTGATTGATGCATTCACATACCGAAGAGTAAATGGTATGCCAAGGTACTAAAAAAATACATTAAATATAATGATATTACCTTAATATTTGTAAAATTAACCAATTAAAAATATTAAATTATTAACGAGATGTTCAGCAAAGTCAGAGTAAGTGGAAGTGCTTTGACCCAGCACTGCCAGCCTTTCTAATTGTGCCATTAAGATAGATAGATAGATGGATAGATGGATAGATAGAGTTAGCCCATTCAAATTGAACACCTCCTTATCCTGGTTCAGAATGAAAATGAGCAAAATGAATGAAAATTAAACAATTAAAACCGTAAATAGAGCAAACTCAGTGTAAGCAGGTGGCTTTGACCCAGCACAGCTAGGAAGTCTCTGCAATTATGCCATTAAAATCTACAGCCTGACAGGATTGTTTTGAACCTCAAGGATCTGCTCAGAAAGTGTTCCCAAAAGCAATGTGTTCAGGCTTGTTCCCAGACCTCATCTCAGTGGCACACATCCCAACCCTGCGTGACAGATGGTTCCTGCATTACCATTGGAAAGAGAACACTGCCCTCATGAGGAAACTATTGTGCTTATGTGTCTGTCATTAAAATGTTAGGACAGATTAAATCAAGCATTCGATCATTAATTAAGCAATTAATAAAGTTTGTCCAAACCTGTATGTCTGCATATCTTCTGTGTAACACAGGAGGAATTCTGCTGTGATGGTCGTTTTTTTTTCATTCCAGTGAACGAGGACGAGACTTTCAAGTTTCAAAAATAGGCTATTCCAATTTCATGTCATTATTCACCTACAATCTTGCCCTGCAATGGTGACTGGATCATTCCGAATCGTATCAGTCAGATTCGTGTATGGTATGATTTGTGATTTGTTTGTAGGTACAGAACACGACTGTCAACCCTGTGGTGGACCACCAGTAGAAACTCGCCCGCCTTCAGCATTAATACCAATGTGGGAGTTCAAAACATACAAATATACCGTACATACAGTGTGACCCATAAACCCAAAGGAACAATTCAAATCTATTCTGGAGGCCATTTAGGAGGGGAAACGGAGGAAGAGCGATAGAAGTCTTGGCTGAGAATGATTTGAAAGTAAACCTAAAGCAGGGTAAATAGCTGTGAATGGAGAGGTTTGTGGCTTGGAGTAGTGGGGTTAAGGGAATGAATCTCCAAAGCAGATGCTAAGGGAGACCCCCCATGTACTCCACGCAGGCACATTTTATCCTGCTTACAAGACCCTCAAATAAACTCCTTATTTCATCACTTTAATTACAAATGCTGTAACACTTATATACACATTTGGTTTGACTGTCCTTTACATTCAGATGAATTCTCTTCATCCTTGTCACTCCATCTAACAAACATGCGTAGAGTGTTCACACACAACCTCACAGATACACAGAGGGAAACTCACAACATGTAAAACCACACTGTAAAACAGTCATACAAACAGATGCCTCTAATAGTTCCAGGCTACACCCTGACAGACGACCTCACCCAGAAGGGCGACCACCCGTCCTCTCGTCCTGGACACTCAGGGCGGGGCTCAGGCCTGACTCAGCACAATGGTACCTCCACCTCAGCTCATCGGCCTCCAACACAGTTTAAGTAAAACCACCAGCAGTGCATTCAGAGGTCATAACCAAGATGGAAACGGGTGAACTGTGTCAGACAAGCAGACACTCTTTGCCTTCAACTCTGAATGACACCAAACATGACAGTGATTAGCAAACACACACACACACACACACACCAATCTCCATATGGGGTGTTCAGTATATGGAGCTTATTCCTTACCAAAAGGTCACAAGGCATTCACAAGCAAAGTAGATCTTATGAAACTGGGTGGGATTTCACCGCATGATTAAAGAAAGCAAATACCTTTGATCTGTAATGAGGTGTAATTAATGCATCCTATAATGTGGGCATTAATAACTCGGTTCTAAATATGTTAAGAGTTCTGAGAAACAAATGTGGGTTTGCCTTACTTTTAAGGTCATAACACTTTATAATTTATAAATAAAATATGTATTATATATTTTTTTTTCTATACATAGAATATACATATTTAAATGGCAATGTCACCACACGCACAGAATGTATCATATGACACATTATAAGATTTAAAAATTCTATATAATATATACTGTATAATATCATGTAATAGTTATAATAGTAATACAAACTTCTAGTCTCAAGAAACTTTAAAAGAGCACTAATCCTGAAGATCATCTATTATTTGCTGCCCTCTAGTGGACAAGTATGTTACCGCCTAACTAACCGCTGCTAAAACTACACCAAACAGCCACTGAAAATTCAGAGTTCAGAATTTTCGTAACCATTAAAGTTTAAAGAAATACATTAAGTTGTGGAGCCACATGTCAGAAATCTTCTAGAGTAAACAAATAAATCTGTTTTCATATCAAACCCGTGTTTAACCATAATTAGAAACTTTTAATTTTCATTTGAAAATTACAAATGATATTTCCTTCACTTGTGCACAAGTAATCCTAAGAAGTTGTTCTTTTTGTTCTTTCTGGTACTGTCCACAAATGAGCAAAGGATAGTCACAAACTAGGAAGAGACCCAATGAGCTGAACATCAGGAGGGGTTGTGAAAGAAACAAGAACATTAGTCTGTCACATAAAAAATTCACAGGAAAGTGTTGAGATGTACAGTTTAAGAGGTCTACTGTTTGAACTTCAAAACCCAAGAAAATGCCTCAAAGGACACAGATATGTAGCCTGATGGCAACACACAAACCTAACATGATTCTGTTCTTTAAAACAAGCAGACCAAAAACTGAAGAGCCCAAGCTGGGAAAGATCAATGAACTTACATTCATATAACTGTTTCTTTCCTAAAGGATCTGAAGAAAATAATCTTGGTGACATATAATGCTGAGGAAGGTATTTAAATAGTCCTCTGGTTTAAAGATTCAGTCCTCTTGCTGTTTTTGTGGTGCAGTAGGTCTCAGTTCAACTGGCACTAAACAATATGCTGATCCATGAGTGTATGTTGTTTACTGGTCATAGCAGAAAGTTAGCGTCCAAACATATAACTGATGAAAAATGTCTTGTACTACTTACTCCAAGTATGACAACAGGGACTATACAAGGAAAACTTGTCATTTGGAGAGAAACATGTTGAGTCAAAAAAAAAAAAAAACTTTCCATGAGAAAACAAGGCCTTTAAAATGTAAATGAAAGAAAATAATAATAAAAAAAATGATAAAAACATTCAGCACTTCTTGAGAACAATCAGAAAAAAATAAATACAACCCATTGCTTGTTTCTCAGTGTGCATGTGTGTGAAGGGCAGACAGGGACAGGGCAATCAGTCCTAAATTACTTGGCTGATTTGTCAGTATCCCTGCAGTCCGTTATAAATCGTCTGAGATGGTGCCTGTTTCAGAAGTTGCCTTATACCTAAGGAAAAATAAATTGTTGCATTTATTAACACACAAATGCACAACAATATACAGAAAGTCAACAGTACTCACACAGAAGAGTCTGTCCACTAAGAAAAGCCCATTGTCCATATTGCCTAAATGTTCTCTTACCATCTTTCTGCTGGTCATCAAGCTGCTCCTTGGGGAAGTCTACATCAAAGGTGACTATGAGCGATCCACGGATATTGTTGTTGTCAAAATTTGGTAAGCCCTCACCCTTCTTCCAAATACGAGCTCCTGGCTTAGTGATTTTATCTCTGACAATGTGCACCTACAAGACCACAAGACAAGTCTGTGTGAGTTTATGATGAGTCTTTTTTATACAGAAAATACTTCGACATATGGCAACAGGAAGATATTAAGAAACCACAGAAATATATTAATAAATTCATTTAAAATCTGATACATTATGATACACTATTAAGTCACAGCTTTTAGATGCACATGTGAAATGAAATATAAATATACATTACAAAAATTAAACTAAACATACCTTGTGACCATCTAAATGAGTGACGTCCATCTCAAAACCGACCAGAGCCTCTACCAGAGAGATGGTGACGTTTGTATAAAGGTCGTCACCTCTGCGCTCAAACACCAGATGCCTGGACAAGAAGATAAATTTACAAGCGATGAACTGGAAACAGTTCATAAATTCTCACTCTTTAAGACAGAGAATAAATAGAGGTACATACATTAACCTACATTAGAATATACATTAAGAAAAAAAGTTAAATTCACTGTTCTAATTGCTATAATTTAATACTCTTACTTTAAAACTTTGATGCGGAAACGCAGATCTCCAGGCTCACCATCAATGTGAGGTTCACCTGCAGTCAGTTAACCAACAGATATGTTGCATTCTATAAATAATATGTTGCATCACCTAGCTCAATCATAAATATATATATTACTGCATTGAGTTATGCATATAATTATTTTCTATACCTTCACCAATGAAAGGGTATTCCATCTCATCTCTCACACCCTGCTCGATTTCCACTTCTAGTGTTCTCTCTTCATTCACAAGCCTGGAAAAAATGATACAGTCTTTAACAGAAGATCATAGTATGTCCTAGAGAGTCAAAGTGAGAGCGATCACTAGGCAAGCTTACTTTATATTGGGGCATTCATCACAGACCACTTCTTGTGTCATCTGGAAGCGACCTGGTCCTAGCTGCGTGGTTCTCATTTCCTGCCGGCAATTGCATTTTCGTTTGCCTGGGGCTTCTTTTGCTACAGGTTTGTTTCGCACCACCTGCATGGTGAAGAAGAGAGGAAACAGAAGGACAGGAAAAAGGAAAGGAGAGTGTCCATATCCATGTGACTATGCTTATACACTGCCAGACAAAGCCAATATGGTGGCCAAAGAAATGGAGAGGGAGCACGAACAAAAAAGAAGCTCACCTCTACAAAATTCCCTGAATACACCTCTTCTAGGGTTACTTCAAGATCCAGTACTATGTCATTACCCCTCGGAATATCTCGGCTAGCTGGCTGCCTATTTCCACCAAACATGAATCCAAAGTCGCCAAAGAAACTTGAAAAAAAAACAAAAAAAACATTTGAATATCAATGCAGTCAAATACTGTAAGAATGCGCAGTGACAGTACCAACAGTTTTGGTTCAAATGGACATGCATCTCAAATGAGTATACCAACTACGCATCAGACATTTGCAAATCTATACTAAAATCATACATTCATGGGAAATTTCACAAACATTTCAGTGGTTAACTGATGAAGAAAACTCTTAAGCTGAGGTTCATTTACCTGGAGAATATATCACCATGTGAACTTTGATGGCCTTCTTTTAACCCTTCCTCTCCATATGCATCATACTGTTTTCTTTTCTCCTCATCGGAGAGCACCTGTTATTAAAAAGAACCTTCAGAAAATAGTCTTTTCACCCTGAAAAACACAGTGAACTCTTAAGGAGCAATATTTGAATGTTGAAGTTGTTTTTAGGGGGAAATTTCTGTTCAACACAAAACACAGGTTAATATTGTGTCTAAAGCCATTATTAGATGTTATGAAATGTACAAAAAAAAAAAAAAAAAAAAAAAAAAAAAGGCATTTTTGGCACTTCGTTTATCAATTTTAGCACCCTGATTAATTTATAATTTCTGATATGGTTATAGACCAATTCAAATGACTTTTTTAAGCAATCTGCTTGAAAAAAAAAATTAATAAAAATAAATAAATAAAACTGAGAAAAATCTATTATATATTGAAATATAAAAATGAATTTAAATCCACTTTAATGTAATATATTAAATATTTATTTATATATGAAAGCTATACATACAGCTCAATGACAACATTGTTAATATTATAATAGAGCCAGCCACTGACTATTTGCCATAAAAAATAAAATAATTTATTATGCAGCAAGAATTAAATTTTGTACACATCAATACAAGCTACACCAGAGGTTCACGTCATAAATATCCTGCATAAAAAAATAAACAGATGCTTCAGCCAATCAGAGGCGGCCACACATTTCTTCCAACCAATCAAATCGCTCCATCGGTTCGTTTCTAACAACAACGGTCGTGCCGGTCAGATTTACTTGCTTTCTACCATTCTATTGATGTTTTGTGCAAAAATGTATGATAAATCTGTAAAGCAATGATTTAGTGACACAAAACATCGCCATAGATATTTGTATTAAAGTTACGCATAATATTCGTATAGACACTAAGTCAGGTCATCCCCTAATGCATAACGTTACTTATATATGTAAAGACATTATCTTTGTTCAACACATGAAGCGTAACACTGAAAACGACAAAGATCCCACTTGAAAGGAGTTGTTAAAGCATGAACAATCGTACCTCGTAAGCAGCTCCGAGGTCGGCAAATTTGTCTTGGGCATTTGGGTCATCTTGGTTTCTATCCGGATGAAGCTGCAATGCCAGCTTTCTGTAGGCTTTCTTAATATCTTTAATTGATGCGGTTTTACTAACTCCCAGAATTTTGTAGAAATCTCTCCTGAAAATATAAGTTACTTTAGAACTTTTCATTCGTATACCAGTTCATTCATTCAAACTAATGATGAATATAAACCGATATATTGATACTGACGTATAATTATTTAACATCTAATGGTATACAAATTGATGAGGAAAATCAGCCAGAGGACCACAGTATGGAGCTTAAGATATTTCTGAAAGAAATTAACATTTATATAAACGTGACAACTTATCAGCCTTGTTACAGGACAAGCAATTTTTGGTAACGTACTTAAAAAAATACTGTCCTATTTCGAAAAAATATATAATAATTTGGAGTTATAAATTAACGCATGAAAGTATAATAAATAAGAGAGGTGATATTAAGTATTGTATGGCGAGCTTCATCGGCATGATGCATGGACAGTGGCGTAGACCAATCACAGTGAAACATGTGTACCAGCCAGAGTACTGAGTTTATAATGCACTAAACATAAAACCCTGAAACTAACACGACATTCACTTACCCAGCCAGCACTGTCAATATCACATAAAAAAGAAGAAAACAAACACTCGACAATTTCATTCCTCTAACAGCCATGGGTCCTTCTTTCTTTCAGAAGTCCAGTAAAATACACCGGCTTTCTGCGATGTCTATCAAAAAGCCTCTTCCTGCTCTGTCATAAGTCCCGCCTCATTTTAAAAAGGAAGTGTTATAAAAGTACAAACAAAGTGTCATAATAACGCATATTATATTATATTATATTATATTATATTATATTATATTATATTATATTATATTATATTATATTATATTATATTATATTATATTATATTATATTATATTATATTATATTATTAGAACTGGTAAGCTAAATAATGTTGATGTTTAACACAGACGAGCGAATACAATTCAACTGCAAATCATACAAGGGCTACAATTAAATACAGAAATGTTATCTATCTATCTATCTATCTATCTATCTATCTATCTATCTATCTATCTATCTATCTATCTATCTATCTATCTATCTATATATCTATCTATATATCTATCTATCTTAATGGCACAATTAGAAAGGCTGGCAGTGCTGGCCAAAATCTTTTTTTTTTTTTTTTTTTTTTTTGCACCAACTGCTACTTTTATTTTGTTCTTATACACGGACAGAGAGACAGTGTAGTTACTTCCGGAAAGAAATGGCATCTTTGGATAGGGTGAAGGTGTTGGTTTTGGGAGATTCCGGTAATACGTTTTATCTAAAATATCTATCGACCTTGTTTTTCCTGTAATCTCCTCAAAATATATTGTGAATGTAAATTTAAACTAGCGTGATGTCTAATATTCGACTCGAGCTAGAAGTATTAGCCTGACACATTTGCTTGGATTTCTACAATATTACTATTTGAGAATATTAAACATGAGAAACCACACTTCGGCGTTTTTTTTTTTTTTTTTAATACTTCATTACTATTCTTGTTGTGATCATTGTGACTTTATGTTTGTTTACAGGAGTAGGGAAGTCCTCTCTTGTACATTTATTCTGCCAGAATCAAGTTTTGGGAAATCCGTCATGGACTGTGGGCTGCTCAGTGGACGTCAGGGTACAGTGACAATTCGCAGTGATTATTATTAATTTACTGTGTTATTATCATAAACCTATATAGCAGTCATTTTCTTGCTTTTTATCACAGGTTCATGACTATAGAGAAGGCACTCCAGAAGAGAAGACACACTACATTGAACTCTGGGACGTTGGGGGATCTGTTGGCAGTGCCAGCAGTGTTAAGAGCACCAGAGCTGTGTTTTACAATTCTGTAAATGGTTAAGTATCAGACACAGCATTAAAGTTGTTCTCACATGTATAAAATGTAAAAAAAAAAAAGCATGCTGGGATATTTATAAGGTGTCTACTTTAATGCTAAATCACTTCTCTTTTATTTCCTTTCTAGGCATTATTTTAGTTCATGATCTGACCAATAAGAAATCCTCTCAGAATCTGTACCCCTGGTCACTGGAGGCACTAAGCAAAGACTCCTCTCCAACTGGCATCATTGTATCAAATGGGTGAGTAAAGGTTACCTTTATATATAAGAATGCAGTGAGAGAATACTTTATTTTGTCTAATAGGTCCTAGATCTGTTAAAAGGAAATAATTCTGATGTTTTGCACTTGCAGGGATTATGACCGAGAACAGTTTGCAGAGAACTCAGTTCCCCTTCTGCTAATTGGCACCAAATTTGATCAGATCCCGGAAAACAAGCGGAATGACGTCCTGACCCGCACTGCCTTTATATCTGAAGACTTTAATGCGGAAGAGATTAATTTGGTGTGTGCTTTTCAGTGCTGTTGTAATGTCTCAACCCAAACTAGAATGATATTAAGCAAAAAACTTGTTTCAATTTGTTCTATTAAATCTCCTTTGGGGATTACGCACTTATGAATTCTGAGCTTTGTCCTGCTTTTCTTCTCAGGATTGTACAAATCCACGTTATCTTGCTGCTGGATCATCAAATGCTGTTAAATTGAGCCGGTTCTTTGACAAGGTAGAGACTTCAGTGAAACACAATGTGTATTTCCATGTGTATGATTCTCTGTCCTAGTGTAAATGTCTGATATACTGTATCTCTATGCAGTGTATTAACATATATTCATTTTGTGAAAATTGTTATTTTGTCTCTTTAGGTAATAGAAAAGAGATACTTCACAAGAGACCCTAGCCAGGTAAGACTGTAATTTCTCTTTTTGTGACCACATTTGTGTACATGTTACTTTAATACAATTACTTGTTGCTAGATTCTAGATCAAACTGTAGATGTAATTCATTTATAATTTAATATAGAGCAATGCATTTTTATAATTTTTTTGTTAATAGTATTTTTTTTTCCTCCTTAGATGCAGAGTTTCACCGACAGGAGGCGCTTTAATTTCAAAAGTCTGCACAATGATTGAATGTACTGTACAAATACTGTGGGTTGGTGGGATTAGAACAAGCATATGAAGAATCTTCTGTCATCATGTTCCTTTGCACAGACCTATCAGTTGGAGGGTTGCTTTTGATTTTTTTTTTTTAACATTAACATCAGCTTAAGATGACAGAAGGGTTTATGTGAATTGTGTGAACCTGTATTCTGATATTTGCATTTTTATATTTAATGGAAAAATGCCCTTTCTCTTCCCTTGTCATGTTTGTTTACAGTTTGTAAAGGTGATTTTCATGAGTTGATTTTTTTTGTAAGTAAAAGTTAATGTAAACAGTTTCTCTGTTTATAGTATCATTTCAGAAGATGAGTTTTTATTTTATTTATTTTTTATTAAAAGAACCAGTTCTGCTTAATCTTTCGGATTAGTTACCAGTTATCTGAAGGAAGAAATTAATATTTTCACAGATCCCTTTTTTTTATCTTTGTAAATTATAAATGATTCACAATTCTTTGCTATATTAGCAAGTTAATTATAATATTTTATTAATAGTTAATATTGTGCATGTACAAAACTATTTACTTGAGACATCAACAATAAAGATACATTTGAATAAACTGTTTGGCTCTTCTTTTTCCACTTCATTATACATATATTCATGTATTTCTGAACTTAAGCACCGCTGCTACAAGAATCTGTATTCTGAGGTGAGCAGCAGTTTGCAAGTGACTTCCTGCGGCCCACTTGATACATTTTCACAGTTACATTATAGCTTCTTTTTTTTTTTATTCCTTAGTAACGTAAAAATTTAATTTCTGGAAATCTAAAACATAGTTAGTCAGAATATTTTTAAATAGCAAAAGGTTGATATATTTTATTTCGTGTTAATAAATTATCAACCTCAAAATACTTTGGTGTGATTCAGACATCTAGCATTTAAGAAAGCATAAGATGCATTTTACTTCCTATTAGCCCCAACTCTAATGATCTCTGACATTTATCTGCCATAAGAGCTCTGGTCATTGCCCAAATAGGATTTGAACTCGTGTATTTCAAATACTGAAAATATTCTGTATTTACAAGTGTAGTTGGTTGTCACTGAAAGGATCTACTCTTGATAAGACAGACGGTATATAACAGACATATGGACGCCTTAATAAAATTCTCGGCTTTGGCTCTAATACACCTCCCCTAGTTTTCATATCACTCACCACAGGTTTGCCCACAAACCGGGGGAATTTACACAAAGGGGGACTTTTCACAACAACACTCAGGAAGCAAGGGGTTTTGGCAGGAACAGACTAATTACACAAGTATCAAGCAACACCAGCCCCTGCACAGTTCAAATATCCATTATTTAAAACTAAATCTGTGAAATATAGTTGTTGTGTTCTGCCAGTTTAAAAGACCAATGAGTGTGTGAGTGTAAAGTATGCAAAACTGCAGTCAGGCTTCATGGTTTCACTGTTGAATTGACTCGCTTTTCCTTATTATATATTAAGATTGATCTGATTGGCTCTTGCATCTATTATGACACATATATGGAACATATATGTAAGAATACATTATATTCTAAGCAATTATTAATAAATTAGTTTCATTTGTGATTTACATGTGGTCTTCTAATGGTTTAATTAATATTTTAGTGAATGTTATTTCTAGTGATTTCATGGTCATTTAATTAACACTTAATGGAATTCAAGTCTTGTCACCTGTTCATTAATAAACTCAAACAGGCTGAAAAATAAATTTGGCTTTTGACAGTTGCAGCAGGGAAAACAAAAGTCTTAAAAGTCTAAAAAAGAAAAACGTTTAATGTAAAAATTCATTCATTCATTTTCATTTTAATCCAAGGAAGGAAGTAGGAGAACATAAGCTGCCACGTTTTTTCACATTTTGCGTTCTCATACAGTTTTGGACTGCATCACATCTGATGCCTGGTTTCCTTTTGGGGTTTTCGTCCCCCAACTCATAATGGAGCAATGAACATTAGTTGGTGTTTTTCCATTCTTCTTAAAAAGAGGCATAACGTTCACAAATTTGCTCAGTTTGGCTTTGTTCTTCAACTGCAAACAGCAAAATAATTTATAGAGAGCAAACAAAGTGCATAGTATAGATGAAGGTGAAAATACCTTTAGTAACATGATATCATAACTGTAGTCCATCTCCTTGTTCCGTTCAAACATAGCATGTTGAATGTATTTCCTAACTGGGACTCACTGCTGGCTCTTCTCCTTCTTCATGATGTTGTGAGCTCCCAGAACAACCTCAAAGTGATCTCTTCTAGAGAAGACACTACGGCTGTGGAAAAAAATCTAAACTGTTTAATGAAGGTATTTTGGTCTTAATGTATTTGAAGAGCTAACAGATTTACACATGAAATAAAAGTCTCAAGGCAAGGCAGGTCTCAAATCATTTTGAAAAGTATTATAATGCAGCCTGGGCCACTGTCAGTACACAATCCTCTCTGATCAGCATCCCTCCACATGTGTGATGTTTGTTGATCTGAATAGACACCATGTATTGGCTTAGCCTATAAATGGGCGTTGGGATGCAGTCTCAAATAAATGTCTTGATGGTTTGGAAGTTTGGTGGTGTAGGAGTCACGATTACCTTCTTCCGGGTTTGAACATGGTATGGTGATTTGAACATGGCATGGTAATTTGCATATGGAACTCGATTGGGTGTTGATGCAAAATTAGTAAAGATTCTTAGAACACTAATATATTGCCTATGTACAAACATATAATATAAACTCTCTTTTAGATCATCAGAAGACGAATTCATAGATACTAAACATGGTAAGATTAAATATAGGTAAGATTACATGAACGAGTGGTTCTATCATAAGCTTGCATAATACAGTATACGATACAAAAGACAATATACAAAAACAGTAACAACATACACAATGACCTGAAGTATACTGTATGTGTGTCCATGCTAAGAAAGGTTTTCCTATGAAAGAATTATTGAAGAGTGCATTTTTGTGGGCATTATGTGTCTGTTTTAGAGAGACTTAAGAGTTGCTCTGCCCGCATTCCTTTGAGCAATAAAACTAGTGTTATTCGATGGTTTGTCTTTGGTTGCTATGGAATTAATTATTGACTTTTTAAGTTACCGATTTATTTAATTAAAAAATAGTTAACAGCAAATAATTTATGATGACTTATTTGTCAATAAAACTGACCACACATGTATATTTCTGAACTGAATTATCACTGCCACATGATTCTCTAATTCTGAGGTGAGCGGCAGATACAGAGTGACTTCCTGCATCCCTTGATGCACTTTCTCCTTTTTATTTAGAATCCAGCCAGCGACAGTCACATTAGCTAAAATGTTTAATCTGTCTTGGGTAAGACAACATAGTTCATGTAATTTGATTAAATCTAAAACAAATTTAGTCAATTTTTTTTTTTTATTAACAAATGGTTATATTTTTAATTTCATGTTATTAAATTACCAACCACAAAATGCTTTCTAATTTATTCAGTCATCTATCAGATGAGAAAGCATGAGATACACTTTACTTTATGTGATCACCTACAGTTTGAACTTATAATTTCTGATAGTCATCTGCCAGATAAATAAAGAGGTGTCAGAGACCTGGTCATTGCCCTAATAGGATTTCAACTTTTTATTTTAAATATGGAAATTTAAATGAATAGAATCAATAGTTTGTTGTCAATTAATTGATCCACATTCAATAAGACGGACCAACATGTCAAAATGCTATTCCTTGAAAGTTTAGAATATGACATATTGACATCTAACTAGAACGTTCTCAACATTGGCTCAAATACACCTCTAGTTTTCATACCTCTCACCACATGCTTGCATGCAAAGAAAGGGGCTTCATAGGTGGAATTTTCACAAGAGCACTCAGAGAGCAAAGAGGTGTGAAATGAGTTGAGCAACAACAGGTTTCTGCAGAAACGCAACACAGTTAACATAACCATTATTTAAAGCAAAATGTGTGCAACTTATTTTGCCCATTTAAAAGTAAAAAGTGTGAAAGTGTGAAGCATGTAAAACTGCAATCAGGCTACACAGGTTTTTCGCTGTTGAATTGACTCTTTTTGTCATTGCTATTTTAGGTAACAAGATTGATCAGATTGGCACATGCAGCTATGATGGCAAATATATGAAGCCTACAGTGGGTGCAAAAAATGGTAGCACTTTATTTTACAATCCTGTTCCCCATGTACATACTATGTACTTATTATAGTAATAACAATAACTATGTAATAACTAGGTACTAACCCTGAACCTACCCCTAAACCTACCCCTACCCCATGTAATTACCTTGTATTACCAGACTTTCTTAGATAAATACACTGTAAGTACACTATAAGTACATGTAAGTACACGTACTGTAAAATAAAGTGCAACCCAAAAAATAATTTAAACTGTGATCAGATGTAGTCAAAACAATGTTTCCTTCAAACTGGTTGTCTTTAAAATACAAATCTTGTGTAATCCCAGGCTATCTGTAATCAGAAGCACATTTAAAACTGGAATATAATTTCATTTCATTCAAATGTTTCATATAATCCTTTCTGGATTACAATCCGCCATTAAAATATTTTTTTTTTGACATTTAATTATTCTAGCTGTTGTGAGAAAAGGCTATATACGATGCACCACTTGCACCACCTCACATGTCATAGCCTAGTAGCCGGAACAACTTCTTTGTTTACAAAAAAAAGGTAAAGTAAGGTGATAGTTTTGAACACTGGCTGGTAATGTACTTGCTCAAATATTGATTTTAGATCATTTTTAACCAAAAAAAAAATTATGGACTGCAGCTTTAAAGGAGAAAAAATTGAATGTCCTTGCATGGAGTAATGAGAGACTTGACCCAATGAAAATCTGCAGAATGACTTGAAGACTGCAGTCCACAAACGGTCAACATCAAATTTAACTGAACTTGAGCAGTTCTGCAAAGAAGAGTGGGCAAATATTGCAAAGTCTAGATGTGCAAAGTTAGTAGAGACAGAACATATCTCAACAGACTGAAGGCTGTAAATAAAGCAAAAGGTGATTCAACAAAATGATTTTTCCAACTCTGTGATTCTGCTGTTGTTGTTTCTTTTTTCTAACATGTTGGTGTTATATATTTCACTTGTATGTTCTAAGTTGCACTGAGTGAATAAAGCCTGACCAAACAAAAACTGTGTCCGACTCTAAGACTGCAATTTAAGCAAAACTATTTTTTATATAATTTTAAAGGGGGGTGATTCTTTTTTATACCCACTGTGCATGCATTAGCAGATTTAAATGCAGATTAACAAGTGGTTAAACATGCTAAAAAAAAGTTTAAAAGTTAAATAACAACAAAAACACCTTTAATGCAAGAACCCAGATTATTTATTTATTTATTTGTTTGTGGAATTTTAACCAATTTTTTTTTTAATCCAGGGGAGGAAGTAGGAGATTTTAACATAAACTTGAGGATATGATTCATTTGTACAGTCGCCATTAAAGGTATATGAAGCAATTCCTTGTGGTTTAGCATTGCAGATAAGAGGACTCCCTGAATCCCCCTATGAATAAGATGGATAGAGAAATACATTGATATAATATAATATGATATGATATATGATATGATATATGATATGACATGATATGATATGATATAATATAATACCAAACAAAAAGCATGTTTCCCATCTGAAACACTGCAGATCATTCTCTCAGAGTTGAAGTAGTGCTGCCACTTGTTTTCACATATTGAGTTCTCCTCCAGTTTGAGACTGACTTCGTGCATCACATCTGATGGCTGGTTTCCATTTCGGGTTTTCAACCCCCAACCAGCAATGGAGCAATGAACATTAGCTGGTGTTTTTCCATTCTTCTTAGGAAGAGGCTGAACTTTCACATATTTGCTCAGTTTGGCTTTGTTCCTCAGCTGCGAATAGCATAATAATTTAAAGAGAGCAAACAAAGTGCATAATACAGAGTTACAGTAGACAAAGGTGAAAATACCTTTAGTAACATGATATCATAACTGTAGTCCATCTCCTTGTTCCGTTCAAACATAGGATGTCGGATGTATTTCCTCACTGGGATTCTCTGCTGGCTCTTCTCCTTCTGCGTGAGGTTGTGAGCTCCCAGAACAACCTCAAAGTGATCTTGACGAGAGAAGACACTACGGCTGTCGAAAAAAATCAAAAACCATAATGAAGGTGTTTTGATCTTTAAGCAATTGAATAACTAAAACACATATTTACAGATAAACTAAAAGTACTGAGGCTACAACAGTCTTTTTGAAAAGCATCATAAGTATTCCTTCACATGCAGCCTGGGACATACTCACTTCAAACAGTGGGCCGCTGTCAGTACATAATCCTCTCTGATCAGCATCCCTCCACATGTGTGATATTTGTTGATCTGAATAGATGCCATGTATGGCCTGGAATGAGGTTTAGCCTCTTTTCCTCCAATAATATCACTTTCCATCCCAGCTGTAACAAAAACATGAGAAACTCACACCATTACAAGACTTATACTTGTAGCTTTAAATATTTATTATTTTTCCAACATTTTTACTTTTGAAAAAAATAAAATAAACAAATACAATACAAATTCTGGCACAATACAAATATTGGAAAAAAAGGAATGAATGATATCTTACCAGCCAAAGAGATAACAAGGAGAAGAAAAGAATAATGAACCATGGTTCCAATTTCCAACCAACCAACAGCCTGTGCTTAAGCATTTATTGCTGCCAAAATACTCAAACCTACTCTTTACTCTCACTAGTAGTAACCCCTCCCTCTCTTACCTCAAACCACAAATGTGTGTTCAAAAAAACAAGTAGGCTAGCCATAATTCAGAAGGTAGTAGTAGACCGACTAATAAGCGAGAGTTACAGGAAAACAGTAAGTTATCAAGTAAAGTGTAAGTTGTCGGGTTGTAGTTGTACCCAAAGAAACACACATTCTTTTTAGAGGAGGTGTTTGTAACAAGAAGTGAGTGATTTCTAAACCCTAAATTGAAGATCACTGCATTTGTGCTTTGTATTACTTTTGTAGGACAAATTAATAATTGCAGTTACTAACTTTTCTGTCATTTCTTAGCATTTTATATATAATGGTATGATAATCTATAACCTTCATCAACAAGAATCAACAATGTTCTGTAACTTCCTGTGGACCAGGAAGTTCTACAGCTGCTTTTATTTTTGACTTGGGACTGTACAGGTTTTGCTTCAATTTGCATTATGCATTTCAATATGTTTGTCTTTTCAATATCTTTCATTTTGTGAGATGTAAATTTGCTTTTTAAAATTTATATGCAAATTAAGTAGGTTATATCATAGAGGACTGAGAAAAAGAAAAAGTAAAAATAAATTGTTTTTAACCATTTGCACGACATTCCATAATTCTGGATAGAGCATCAGGGAATAGCCAAGAATTAGTAAAAGAGCTTTTTAGGCTTAAATACATGATGGATAATTTGTGTGCGTAAATTATGCTATTTCGATCACTTAATGTTTTGTTTAATCCACGGGAGGAAGGCAGATATTTTCATATAGACTTCAGGGTATTTCTTGTATGTACAGTCATAAGGATATGTGTATGCAGCCATTCCTTTAAGTTCAGAGTCACAAAACAGAGGACCGCCAGAATCACCCTAAAGAAACAAATGAAAGACTTCAAATGTAGCTGCCACAATGTGAAATTATGTGAAATATAAGATGACATCATTTTTTTGTTAATTATCAAAAGTGATAGTTGCAGTAGTACCTGACAGAACGCCCTTTTCCCATCTGAGACACTACAGATCATTTTCTCAGAGTTGAAGTGGTGTTTCCACTTGTTTTTGCATTCAAAGCTAAACTGCAGTTTGAGGCTGACTTCCCACAGAACATCTGAGGCTCTTCCTCCAGGTTTTTTCATGCCCCAGCCAGCAATGGAGCACTCCACATGGGCAGGAATACCCTCATTGTTTTTAGGCAGCTCAATAACATCCACAAACTCATTTCGCACGGCTTTGGTCTTCATCTGTAACATTTCAGGTAGTGAATAGCTCTGAGTTTAAAAAACAAATTATAAACATTTATGATCCACCCAAAAAAGGACCATTTGAGCACCAATAATACCTTTAGTAACATGATATCATAGGTCAAGCCATCATTCTCATACTTAGGATGTCTGATGTACTTGTCTACTTGGATAATCTGCTGGCTGTCCTCGTTCTGGCTAATATTGTGAGCTCCCAGAACAACTTCTAAGAAGTTGGTGGTCTTGCTGTGAAACATACATTGTTGAGGTTATTTTAATTGGTTTTAACTGCAGAGCATCATGTTAGTACACCGTTTAAAACAATCCAGATACAGTCTACAATACCTCATCATAGTCAAATATTTTTGAATACTTATTAATTGTATATACTCACTCCAAACAGTGAGCCGAAGTCAGCACATAATCATCACTTATCAGCATCCCTCCACACTTATGCTGTCTTCTATACTGAAGAGATGCCATGTATGGTCTGGAGTGAGGTTTAACCTCGTTGCCACCTACAATTCCACTCTCTAACCCTCCTGTGTGATCATGATACAAAAGGTTTTGATTTAAATTTTTCATAAATAAATCACTGAAACTTCTTGCAAGGCATTGATTAACACAAATAATGTGCGGATACATACAGAAATACGTCTGATAAATGAATAGCATTCAATTAAAACATTCCTCCCAAAAGAATCAGCCTTATTGATGTAAGACATGAATGTCTTACCAGACAGAGAGAAGACAGAAAGCAGGAGACAGACGGTGAGCAGCATGATGTACGACTATGCTGATGCAGGAATGGAATTTGACCCTTAGTGTGGTCTACTTATATGTGACAGAGTATGTAGGTCAGAGACTCATGTCACCTATATACCCCACACATATGAAAGCACACAATGGAAATTTGTAGGGGAAAGATCTAATTTGCATGTATTAATAATAGTGAGTTCTCAGAATTTTTTTGTTTGTTTGTGTGTTTGTTTTTTAAAGTACAGTGAACATCTAAAAACCAAAAATGTCCAGTCGTCATTTACTGTCCCATATCATTCCAAACCTGCATTATGTGCTTTCGTCTGCAGAACACAAAAGGAGATATTTGAGGAATGTTGGAAACCAAACAGTTTTGGTGACCATTGACCTCCATTATATGGACCAAAAATTTTATTTTTCAAAATATCGCCTTTATGCTTGACAGAAGAAAGTCATATAAGTTTGAAACAACATGAGGGTGAGTAAATAATGACAGAACTGTAGTTTTATTTGGTTGGAGTATATGCTTAACCATATGCATGACATTCCATAATTATGGAAATACCATCAGGGAATAGGCAGTATCTCTATGTGAACAATATAACCTCCACATGAATGCTCTAGAGATAGATTAGAGATCTAATTATCAATGTCTGTAGTATAAAACCTCCCACCTTGTCATGTTGCTTATTGTGTGTCAGTCAGTAAGTTGTGAGATGAAGGCTGTGATGTCGTTTTCTTTTGGCCCACAAACCCATTCATACTCTGAGTCAGTTTGCCCATTCTGGTGAATCATTTGAGTGTGTTCTCAAGTTTCCACCTTTTTTTTCAAGAGGGTCTGGCTGCAGACTTGCACTTGCACTCTCAGACACTTGCACTTCCGCTAGTGACATCACTTGCAGTCTTTATTTTTTATTTTATTGAAATTTTTTTTTTTTTACTTTTTGTTTGAATTTCCCAAAATTTTATAACAGTAGCCAGGTGGTGAAGACAAGAAAAAATAAACTAAATTACAATGTCACTTGCAATCGCTAGTTGCACTCTCTGACAAGAAGCTGTGGTGGTGAATAAACGCAACGCGCAAAGTTTCGCGTTAAGCATTTTTCCATATAGAATAAACTGTCTACAACTCGTTTATATTACTGTCTTTGTCCATTAAGCTACATTATGTGTTTTATTTATAATGATTTTCTATAGGAGGAAAACGTTTAATGTACAATTTAACGCACTGCGTTCTGTACTCGTCTGCTTGCCTGTGCAGAGCTGGTCCTTTTAAAATCGCTTAATGCATTTCATAATGCACGTTCATATTTGCTGGTCTGTATATACGTTGAGTCAACAACAAGACATATAGGCTAGGCCTACTGAATTGTCTTTATCATCTTAGTCTGTTATTAGGCCACATTAAACGTTCGCATTGTGTTCATAGCCATCTGCTTGCCTACAGGAGGACTACTAATTTAGTTTTAATCGTTTAATCACCACCACAGCGTCTTGTGTATTGATCTGATTGGCTCTTGCCGCTATTATGGCACATATATGGAACCTACAGTATATGTAAAAATGCATTATATTCTAAGCAATTATTATTAGCAAATTACTGTTTCATTTTGTGATCTACATGCGGTCATCTAATAGTTTAATGAATATTGCAGTGACTTTTATTTATAGGGGTTTCAAGGTCATAGACTTACTTACTTATCACCTTTTTATTAGTAAACTCAAACAGGCTAAAAAATGCACAGAGGTTTTGACAGTTGCAGCAGGAAAAAAAAATAGAAAAAAAAACTTAAAAGAGAAAAAAATAGGTTTAATGCAAAAACCCAATTTAAAATTAATTAATTCATTATTGAATTAATTTCATTCAATTCATTCATTCATTTTAATTTTCTTTTTAATCCAGGGGAGGAAGTAGGAGATTTTAACATAAACTTGAGGATATGATTCATTTGTACAGTCGCAAGGTATATGAAGCAATTCCTTGTGGTTTAGCATTGCAGATAAGAGGACTCCCTGAATCCCTCTATGAATAAGATGGATAGAGAAATACCTTGATATGATATAATATAATATAATATAATATAATATAATATAATATAATATAATATAATATAATATAATATAATATGACAATACCGTACAAAAAGCATGTTTCCCATCTGAAACACTGCAGATCATTCTCTCAGAGTTGAAGTAGTGCTGCCACTTGTTTTCACATATTGAGTTCTCCTCCAGTTTGAGACTGACTTCGCGCATCACATCTGATGCCTGGTTTCCATTTCGGGTTTTCAACCCCCAACCAACAATGGAGCAATGAACATTAGCTGGTGTTTTTCCATTCTTCTTAGGAAGAGGCTGAACTTTCACATATTTGCTCAGTTCGGCTTTGTTCCTCAGCTGCAAATAGCATAATAATTTAAAGAGAGCAAACAAAGTGCATAATACAGAGTTACAGTAGACAAAGGTGAAAATACCTTTAGTAACATGATATCATAACTGTAGTCCATCTCCTTGTTCCGTTCAAACATAGGATGTCGGATGTATTTCCTCACTGGGATTCTCTGCTGGCTCTTCTCCTTCTGCGTGAGGTTGTGAGCTCCCAGAACAACCTCAAAGTGATCTTGATGAGAGAAGACACTACGGCTGTCGAAAAAAATCAAAAACCATAATGAAGGTGTTTTGGTCTTTAAGCAATTGAAAAACACATATTTACAGATAAACTAAAAGTACTGAGGCTACAACAGTCTTTTTGAAAAGCATCATAAGTATTCCTTCAAATGCAGCCGGGGACATACTCACTTCAAACAGTGGGCCGCTGTCAGTACATAATCCTCTCTGATCAGCATCCCTCCACATGTGTGATGTTTGTTGATCTGAATAGATGCCATGTATGGCCTGGAATGAGGTTTAGCCTATTTTCCTCCAATAATATCACTTTCCATCCCAGCTGTAACAAAAACATGAGAAACTCACACCATTACAAGACTCTATATTTATAGCTTTAAATATTTATTAGTTTTCCAACATTTTTACAAATACAATACCAATTCTGGCACACTACAAATTATGGAAAAAATAAATGAATCATATCTTACCAGCCAAGGAAATAACAAGGAGAAGAAAATAATAATGAACCATGGTGCAACAGCCTGCGCTTAAGCATTAATTGCTGCCAATCTACTCGAACCTACTCTTTACTCTCACTAGTAGTAACCCCTCCCTCTCTTACCTCAAACCACAAATGTGTGTTCAAAATAACAAGTAAGCCATAATTCAGAAGTAGTAGTAGACTGACTAATAAATGAGAGTTACTGGAAAAGAGTAAGTTATCAAGTAAAGTGTAAGTTGATGGGCTGTAGTGGTAACCAAAGAAACATATTTTGTCTGAGTCTTTTTAGAGGAGATGTTTGTAGCATACATGGAGTGATTTCTAAACCCTCATTACATTTATACTTTGCATTACTTTTGTGTGGACATTTTAATATTTGCAGTTACCTAGCTGAAAGCACAACATTTCTGTTATTTCATAACATTTTAGATGTAATGGTATGATAATCTATACCTTTCAACATCAAGAATCAACAATGCTCTGTAACTTCCTGTAACTTCCTGTGGACCAGACACGCATCCAAACTTTAATTGAGGACAGTAAGAATGTTAGGGCTCTAGATACGGCTTTGGATGCGTCTAGCTCAGGGATTCCTATACATTGTTCGGTTCCGGAAACAGAGCCCCTGCAGCAGGGCAACTGGGTGACGGTGAGGCAGCGTAGTCGTGGGTCAAAACACCGCTCTTCTGTTCCGATCAAAACATTAAACAGGTTCTCCTCACTCAGTGATGCACCCACTGAGAAACCTGATGAAAGTGCTCTAGTTATTGGTGATTCTATTGTACGGAACGTGAATATAAAGACACCAGCCACCATAGTCAAATGTTTACCGGGAGCCAGAGCGCCTGACATCTTGGCAAATTTAAAAGTGTTGGCGTAAATACAGTAAGATTGTTATTCATGTTGGCGCTAATGATGTTCGACTTCGCCAGTCGGAGATCACTAAAAATAACATTAAAGAGGTGTGTGAACTTGCAAGCACGATGTCAGACACTGTAATATGCTCTGGTCCCCTCCCTGCTTACCGTGGTGATGAGATGCATAGCAGATTGTCATCACTCAATTTCTGGATGTCTAAGTGGTGCCCACAGAATAACATAGGTTTTATAGACAATTGGACGAGCTTTTGGGGCAGACCTGACCTGTTGAAAAGAGATGGTCTTCATCCCTCCCGGGGTGGCGCCACTCTTCTCTCTAGAAATATGGCAAATAGTCTTAGTGTTTATACTTGACTAACTGGGGCCCAGGTCAGGAAGCAGACAGACTGGCTAAACCGACCGTCTGCTAGCTGCCTCCAGTCACAGAGGTCAGTTAATTCTCAGCACATAGAGACTTTTTCACCTAGATATCACACTATAGAGACGGTGTCTGTTCCCTGAACTAGAAAATACAAAAAACGTCCAAACCAAGTTAAGATTAACAATTTAATTAAGGTTCAACAAATAAAAAACAGAAGCAATATGGATAAACAAATGATAAAGCTTGGCTTATTGAATATCAGATCGCTTTCTACGAAAACACTTTTTGTAAATAATATGGTCACTGATCATAATATATATGTACTCTGTTTGACAGAAACCTGGCTAAAACCTGATGATTATATTATTTTAAATGAGTCTACCCCCCAAGATTACTGTTATAAACATGAGCCGCGTCTAAAAGGCAAAGGTGGAGGTGTTGCTTCGATTTATAACTACGTTTTCAGGATTTCTCAGAGGGCAGGCTTCAAGTATAACTCGTTTGAAGTAATGGTGCTTCATATAACATTATCCAGAGAAACAAATGTTAATGATAAATCCCCTGTTATGTTTGTACTGGCTACTGTATACAGGCCACCAGGGCACCATACAGACTTTATTGAAGAGTTTGGTGATTTTACATCCGAGTTAGTTCTGGCTGCAGATAAAGTTTTAATAGTTGGTGATTTTAATATCCACGTTGATAATGAAAACGATGCATTGGGATCAGCATTTATAGACATTCTGAACTCTATTGGTGTTAGACAACACGTTTCAGGACCTACTCATTGTCGAAATCATACTCTAGATTTAATACTGTCACATGGAATTGATGTTGATAGTGTTGAAATTATTCAGCCAAGTGATGATATCTCAGATCATTTAGTTCTGTGCAAACTTCATATAGCCAAAATTGTAAATTCTACTTCTTGTTACAAGTATGGAAGAACCATCACTTCTACCACAAAAGACTGCTTTTTAAGTTATTTTCCTGATGTATCCAAATTCCTTAGCATATCCAAAACCTCAGAACAACTTGATGATGTAACAGAAACTATGGACTCTCTCTTTTTTAGCACTTTAAATAAAGTTGCTCCTTTACGCTTAAGGAAAGTCAAGGAAAACAGTTTGACACCATGGTATAATGAGCATACTCGCACCCTAAAGAGAGCAGCCCGAAAAATGGAGCGCAGCTGGAGGAAAACCAAACTAGAGGTATTTCGTATTGCTTGGCGGGAAAGTAACCTATCCTACAGAAAAGCATTAAAAACTGCTAGATCCGATTACTTTTCTTCTCTTTTAGAAGAAAACAAACATAACCCCAGGTATTTATTCAATACAGTGGCTAAACTAACGAAAAATAAAGCCTCAACAAGTGTTGACTTTTCCCAACACCACAGCAGTAATGACTTTATGAACTACTTTACTTCTAAAATTGATACTATTAGAGATAAAATTGCAACCATTCAGCCGTCAGCTACAGTATCACATCAGACAGTGCACTATAGACCCCCTGAGGAACAGTTCCACTCATTCTCTACTATAGGAGAGGCAGAATTGTATAAACTTGTTAAATCATCTAAACCAACAACATGTATGTTAGACCCTATACCATCTAAGCTCCTAAAAGAGGTGCTTCCAGAAGTCATAGATCCTCTTCTGACTATTATTAATTCCTCATTGTCACCAACCTTCAAACTGGCTGTTATTAAGCCTCTCATCAAAAAACCACAACTTGACCCCAAAGAACTAGTTAATTATAGACCAATCTCGAATCTCCCTTTTCTGTCCAAGATGCTAGAAAAGGTGGTATCCTCACAATTATATTCCTTCTTAGAGAAAAATGGTATATGTGAGGATTTCCAGTCAGGATTTAGACCGTATCATAGTACTGAGACTGCTCTCCTTAAGAGTTACAAATGATCTGCTCTTATCATCTGATCATGGGTGTATCTCTCTATTAGTTTTATTGGATCTTAGTGCTGCGTTTGACACAATTGACCACAACATTCTTTTGCATAGACTTGAACACTTTGTTGGCATCAGTCGAAATGCATTAGCATGGTTTAAATCGTACTTATATGACCACCATCAGTTCGTAGCAGTGAATGAAGATGTATCATATCGATCACAAGTGCAGTATGGAGTACCTCAAGGCTCAGTACTAGGGCCGCTACTCTTCACGCTTTATATGTTACCCTTGGGAGATATCATCAGGAAACATGGTGTTAGCTTTCACTGTTATGCTGATGATACTCAGCTCTATATTTCTTCGCGGCCTGGTGAAACACACCAATTTGAAAAACTAATGGAATGCATTATCGATATAAAAAACTGGATGATGAGTAATTTTTTACTGCTAAATTCTGAAAAAACAGAGGTGTTAATTATAGGACCTAAAAACTCTGCTTGTAATAACCTAGAACACTGTCTAAGACTTGATGGTTGCTCTGTCAATTCTTCGTCATCAGTTAGGAACCTAGGTGTGCTACTTGATCGCAATCTTTCCTTAGAAAGCCACGTTTCTAGCATTTGTAAAACTGCATTTTTCCATCTCAAAAATATATTTAAATTACAGCCTATGCTCTCAATGTCAAATGCAGAAATGTTAATCCATGCATTTATGACCTCAAGGTTAGATTATTGTAATGCTTTATTGGGTGGTTGTTCTGCACGTTTAGTAAACAAACTACAGCTAGTCCAAAATGCAGCAGCAAGAGTTCTTACTAGAACCAGGAAGTATGACCATATTAGCCCAGTCCTGTCAACACTGCACTGGCTCCCTATCAAACATCATATAGATTTTAAAATATTGCTTATTACTTATAAAGCCCTGAATGGTTTAGCACCTCAGTATTTGAATGAGCTCCTTTTACATTATAATCCTCTACGTCCGCAACGTTCTCAAGATTCAGGCAATTTGATAATACGTAGAATATCAAAATCAACTGCGGGCGGCAGATCCTTTTCCTATTTGGCGCCTAAACTCTGGAATAACCTACCTAACATTGTTCGAGAGGCAGACACACTCTTGCAGTTTAAATCTAGATTAAAGACCCATCTCTTTAACCTGGCTTACACATAACATAGTAATATGCTTTTAATATCCAAATCCGTTAAAGGATTTTTAGGCTGCATTAATTAGGTAAACCGGAACCGGGAACACTTCCCATAACACCCTATGTACTTGCTACATCATTAGAAGAATGGCATCTACTCTAATATTTGTCTGTTTCTTTCTTATTCCGAGGTCACCGTAGCCACCAGATCCAGTCTGTATCCAGATCAGAGGGTCACTGCAGTCACCCGGATCCAGTACGTATCCAGACCAGATGGTGGATCAGCACCTAGAAAGGACCTCTATTGCCCTGAAAGACAGCGGAGACCAGGACAACTAGAGCCCCAGATACAGATCCCCTGTAAAGACCTTGTCTCAGAGGAGCACCAGGACAAGACCACAGGAAACAGATGATTCTTCTGCACAATCTGACTTTGCTGCAGCCTGGAATTGAACTACTGGTTTCGTCTGGTCAGAGGAGAACTGGCCCCCCAACTGAGCCTGGTTTCTCCCAAGGTTTTTTTCTCCATTCTGTCACCGATGGAGTTTCGGTTCCTTGCCGCTGTCGCCTCTGGCTTGCTTAGTTGGGGTCACTTTATCTACAGCGATATCATTGACTTGATTGCAAATAAATGCACAGACACTATTTAAACTGAGCAGAGATGACATCACTGAATTCAATGATGAACTGCCTTTAACTATCATTTTGCATTATTGACACTGTTTTCCTAATGAATGTTGTTCAGTTGCTTTGACGCAATGTATTTTGTTTAGAGCGCTATATAAATAAAGGTGCCTTGACTTGACTTGACCAAAGTTCTACAGATGCTTTTATTTTTGTCTTAGTACTGTACAAGGTTTCTTGCAAAATCTGATAATTATTTGCACTTTAATTTGCATGTCTTTTTTAATAACTTTTATTTCGTGAGACGTAAATGTTTTTCTTTTCATTATTCATATGCAAATTAAGAAGGCCAGTCCAATAAGTAGGTTATCATAGAGGACCTTAGTGGGCCCACCTGAAGACAGCCCTGTAAGCAATACAGAGAAAAAAGGTCAAATATATTATTCTTAACCATTTGTATGACATTCCATATGGAAATAGCATCAGGGATCAGACAAGAATTAGTAAAAAAAAAAAAAAAAAAAAAAGGTTAATTAATAATTACTCGGTTTCACTAGTGTCACATAGCCAGACCTTCAGACTGATGGCTGAAGGTCTGGAATCCATGACAGCTTTCTTTGGCCAAGGCCTGCCCATGAGGCCGTTTGACAGACATGTCAAACAACCAATTACAGTTCGTTTTGTTTAGCGGAATGTTTCAGGCCGTGGAAATGTCACCACAATAACAAATTGGTGTGTAAAACTCTCTGACATATTTTAAAGGGTTCATATGATGCAAATATTTTTTTCCCTTTTATTTTTGTGTGTTATTTAGCTATTTGTGCATAAGTTCTGCAGAGTTACAAAGCTCAAAATCTCCCAAAAATTGATTTATTCTATCTAAAAGAGAAGGCTGATCCAGACCGGGCTAAAACGCTCATTCAAAAACGCCCCCACATGTCTATGTCATTATGTGGAAATATCTGCGTAATGCTGCCTAAATGTCCATGCAAAGAAAGAAGGCATGGTTTCAGGAACCGCAGTAGTCTTGATGCAGACATTTCAGGGAGATGCTGTGTTTCTGTGCGAAAGTAAAAGCACTTTATTTGACCTTGCAAAAGTAGATGCAATGAGGAATCATTTAAGATTTAAGATTAACAGAACAGAACAAGCCAGATTGTAAAATATTTTTTGTTCGAATGCATTTTATGGATGGCAGTTTTGTGAGCCTAGGAGAGGCTAATATTGAACATTCAAGGCTACAAACTTTGCAAGCTACATGGGTGGCTGTGGAAAGGCTATTTAAAAAAAAAAAAAGAAAAAGGGGCAATTCCGACTTTCCTATGACAATCTGGTGCTTATTCTGAATCAGCTCCTGTAAGTATGCTTTCTTAATAGTTTAATTATTTGATATTGACTGTTCAAATGTGGAGTTTTACGCCGTGTAGAGTATCGCAGACAGTGTCACTCACAGTGAAGTAAGCATATCCATACGAGCATCATCACTGTGTCTTTCACTCGGCTCTGTTCCCTTTTCGGGCTTGAACTGATGGTAAAACTAAGGACATTATGTAGGAGCGGCTTTGTAGAAAACAACGCGTTTGAGAGAAGCAGGACATAGAGGAACTACAATAATGTACAGTATTTAAAAAAAAAATTTGTTTTTGAACATTAAGGCATGTCAACGTAATCGGTTACAGCAAATGCACAAAATAATGATCTTTAAATAGCATCATATGACCCCTTTAAGGATTCTGTGCCATGAACTTTAAATATTTTACATATTTTTGAGAATCCAGCATTTAGTTGATCCTGATAAGTGCTCTTCATCACAGTTGTAAACACCACAGCTTTCTTCTGTTGTGAGGGAGTTTGGCGGCACAGCATCTGTTTCCAGGCGGAACCCTAAAGAACGTGACACAGATGTCTTCCAGATATCCTGTATAAATCAACCAATCCGATGACTACTTGGAAACACCTGAAGTGTTTCCACTTTTGTTTTGCCATATGCATCAGACGTTCAGCCAACGGCTGATGCTGAGAATACAGTTTCACAAGACAGGGCTTAGACTAAGCCAGGATTAAGTTTTAGTTCAATTAGGGAATTTAAGTAGCTTTTATAAATGTGATTTGAAAACAATACTGGTGTGCATCTTGAGACAAAACAATAACACTGACAAATTTTAAGATATCTCAGTGCAACTGGCTTTTAGTCGAAACAGCTCATGCAATTTAGTCCAGGACTAAAATCTGTGTCTAAAATCTTAAGCTTAAAGGAACATTTTCCAACTTCCCTAGAATTAAACAGTTGAGTTTTACCATTTTCAAATAGATTCAGTCGATCTCCGGGTCTGAGCATAGATCATTGAATCTGATTAGACTGTAAGCATCTTCCTCAAAAATGACCAAAGAGTTATATTATTGAGTGATATTACTGTTAGGAAAAGCGATTAGGACGTTGAAGATCTTGATGAAGATTTTTATTACAGCATAGCAATGACAAAGTACATGTTGTACCTTGGGTTCAATGGAGTCAGAATGAACCAGGAATATCCTAAGCTCAAATGTTTTATACACTTATTACTACCCTTAATGTAAATGAAGTTGCTCCTGTCCTTACAGTTATGCTCTTACGTTAATTAAGTTCTGACATCCCTTTTGTCTGAGGTAGTTCTCAGTGTCCCACACCTGCTACCATTCTACAATTGGTAACCATTTCCTTAGAATGTGATCATCCCAAATGGTCTACAAACAACATAACTGTTGACTTCTTCTCTATAATAATTAAGCCATTTTGGGAAATGAGCATGATCAAACATATTGTGGAGTGGAATCTGTGTCGGGCAGACTATAGATTCTTACACTACACAGTGCCTGAAAATAGTCCCAGCAACTCTGCAACTACACGAAGTAGCTGGGCACAATTTTCAGACACTGCGTGATATCATTGTGCCAGCTGCATCCATCATATGCAAGCAAAGTTTATTTACATTTACATTTATTCATTTAGCAGACGCTTTTATCCAAAGCGACTTACAGATGAGGACAGTGGAAGCAATCAAAAACAACAAAAAGAGCAATGATATATAAGTGCTACAACAAGTCTCAGTTAGGTTAACACAGTACACGTAGCATGGGATTTTAAATTATATAATAAATAAAAAGAAAACAGATAGAATAAAAAAAAAAAGAATAGAGCAAGCTAGAGGTCTTTACACACACACACACACACACACACATACAATTGCATAATAAATGAAAAGAAAATAGAATACAAAAAGATTAGAAAGGTAGTTCGATTTTTTTAAGAATAGAATTAGAATAGTTAGTGCTAAAGTTAGAGGGGGTCAAATAAAGATGGAAAAGATGTGTTTTTAGCCGATTCTTGAAAATGGCTAAGGACTCAGCTGTCCGGATAGAGTTGGGGAGGTCATTCCACCAGGAGGGAACATTTAGTTTAAAAGTCCATAAAAGTGACTTTGTGCTTCTTTGGGATGGCACAATCAAGCAACGTTCACTTGCAGAACGCAAGCTTCTAGAGGGCACATAAGTCTGAAGTAACAAATTTAGGTAAATGGGTGCAGAGACAGTGGTAGTTTTGTAGGCAAACATCAATGCATTGAATTTTATGCGAGCAGCTACTGGAAGCCAGTGCAAATTGATAAACAGAGGTGTGACATGTATTCTTTTTGGCTCATTTAAAATTAATCTTGCTGCCACGTTCTGAATTAATTGTAATGGTTTGATGGAATTGGCTGGAAGACCTGCCAAGAGGGCATTGCAATAGTCCAGACTGGACAGAACAAGAGCTTGAACAAGGAAAGAAAGGGCTCCATCTTCTTGATGTTGAATAAAGCAAATCTGCAGTTTATTGATTATTAAATTGATTATTAAAATTATTAAATCTGTTTATTGATTATTATGCTGGAATGAGAGTATTGGGGAAGTCGTGGCCCAATGGTTAGAGTCGGACTCGCAATCGAAAGGTTGTGAGTTCGAGTCTCGGGCCGGCAGGAATTGTAGGTGGGGGGAGTGCATGTACAGTTCTCTCTCCGACTTCAATACCACGACTTAGGTGCCCTTGAGCAAGGCACTGAACCCCCAACTGCTCCCCGCGCGCCGCAGCATAAATGGCTGCCCACTGCTCCGGGTGTGTGTTCACAGTGTGTGTGTGTGTGTTCACTGCTGTGTGTGTGCACTTGGATGGGTTAAAAGCAGAGCACGAATTCTGAGTATGGGTCACCATACTTGACTGTATGTCACGTCACTTTCACTTGTTCTTAGCCATATCTGCCTAAAAAATCTCAACTTTTCATTTTCCGTCGGTCTTAGTACACGATGTAACTACAGAAGAGTCAAGTTTTAAATAGGATAAATACTGTACATAAACTCTTTGGTCATTTTTGAGGGGGATGCTAACGGTCTAATCAGATTCGATGATTATGCTAAGCTAAGCTAAAAGTGCAATCACCAGACCTGGAGATTGGCTGAATGGATTAAAAAACGGTGAAACTCAGCCTTTTAACTCTAAGAGACTTGGAAAATGAGCCTATTTTCAAAAGAAGTGGAGTGTTCCTTTAAGCCTTGTTTGTGAAACGGTATACAGGTTTAAAAAATAAAAAAAATAAAAACCTTTTTTAGGAAGGCAGATATTTTCATATAGACTTCAGTGTATTTCTTGTATTTACAGTAATAAGGAAATGTGTATGCAGCCATTCCTTTAAAGGGGTCCTATTATGCGCTTTTACAAAGTCGATTTTGTTTTGGGGGTGTACTAGAACAGGTTCATTATTATTCAGGCTCAGAATTTTTTATTTATTCATTTTTTATATTTTACATTATGACACCTCTCTCTCCCCAGTCTGGCCTGAACGGCTCGAATAGTTCCTGTATCAAATGAAAGCCTGCCAAATTAAAAGCTTACAGAAGCAGTAGAATCTAAAAAACAATAGCGTTTCTAAAAGTATGAGACAACAACTAACAAACATACAATTAAGAGCGGGGCTTGCACAGGTTCTGCATGATCCTCTTCATTAATATTCTCTGAGTCTCAATCAGGCTCAAATTGATAAGCAATATAGTGGACGTCATTGTTTACAATACAACCAGAGCACATTCTGAGCTAGCTGACCAGTCTTAGACAATCGCGATTTCTGAGGGAGGGGCTTCATAATAACAGTAAATAATTTGATGCATTTGTCAGAGAAGGGACAGATTGGTGTGGAATAAAGGTAAATTATGTGAAAAATTATAAGTTTGTTAAAAAACTAAGCAATAACATATTAGACTGCACCCCATAAACAATCAAGAAAAAATTTAAAATAAAAAAGTAAACCACCCCTTTAAGAGGGGTGCATCATATTAGTACACTGTTTAAAAAAAAATCCAGATAAAAACTACAATACCTCATCATGTTCAAATATGTTTGAATACATATTCATTGTATATACTCACTGCAAAGAGTGAGCCATTGTAAGCACATAATCATCACTAATCAGCATCCCTCCACACTTATGTTGTTATGTTGTTACCTCCCACCTGGCTTGTTGCTTGTTGTGTGTCAAGTCAGTAAGTTGTGAGATTAAGGCTGTGATGCACTTTTTTCTGTGGCAATTGAGATGGCAATGAACCTTTGGCGCACAAACACATTCATACTCTGAGTCAGTTTGCCCATTAAGTCTTATTATGTTAATTATTAATCATTTGAGTCTGTTCTAAAGTTTCCACCATTTTTTTTTTAATTGTATGACAAGTTGCAATAAGAATCATGGAATTATTATAGAATATCCCCTCCCCCTAAAAGAACAACATAACAATTACTGCAAAACAGTGTTGAAATTTATTGAATTGAACACACAATTTTTTTTTTTTGTTACTAAAATGTTAACTTTGCCTCATCATACTGAGTCAGACTGAATTTACAGAATTACAAAAGCAGGTTGCACTTTTTATAAAAATTCATTAAAAAAAACACTGCATTTATGGCTGTTTATGACCTAATTAATGGCTGAGACCATCGCAGGCCAGCGACCCTGAAGCCTCCAGTTGACCTTATATATGGCCCCAGAACTTACTTTAGTTACTCTGTTCTAAGACAGTTAGTGATTTCAAGAAAAGCAGTATGGCTTTATCAGCTTTCCTTCTTCTTGGTTTTTATGAAGGGCTGGTGCAGTACATCGTAAAGCCTTCTTGCCTAAATGAACCACAAACAGGAAAGGAAATTAATTCACATACCTTTGGACACGTTTAAAGGGTCAAATGAACTTACTGTTAAAATTTATGAGCCATAATAATATATGTAAAACTATGTAACAGATGTAAACTCATTTCATATATCACATGCACAGGGTGTCTGCAAGATTTTAAAGCTCAAATGTAAGTATTTTTAAGACCTGCACAAATAAAATTAATACCATATGAGCAGGGTAGGGCAATGTCTATAGTACCACATTTAACTGTTAAATTACTGTAAAAAGCATAATTTACAGTTCAGATACAAGTTTCAAAAACAAAGTTTTATAAAATGATAAACTTTACATTTCAGCCTTTAAACCATTTTTAATAAAATGGATGAGTCTTAAATATTAAGTATATTAATTTAAACAATTAGGGGTCTGCGATATTGACAAAACATTCTATCTTGATAATATTCTGGAATTTACAATTAGACAATATTTTGCTTAGTGTGTTATTGTGTTGATATCTTAATGACTACCGTGAACAGCTGACTCCTGAATTTGATATTCTTCATATTCTGTGTGTTCAGTTCACAGCAGTAACAGAAATTAATAATATAATCCAACAAGTTTTATGGTCATTTTTACCTTAAACCCATTTTTTCTAAAAGTGTGCACCATCTTTTGAGTCAAATTCTTGCATTTGGGTGGTTACCAAGCAAATTAAATCAGTATCAACAAAATGCATCTTTGCAATGCAGAGGAAACACAGAATCGGCATTAGAAGTGTCATTTTAAATGCATTTACACACTGTTTAATGCAGCTCTGAGGGGACATGGAATACTTTAACATTTAATACATGAATAATGTTTTGATATTTTAAACATAAAACATTGAAAACTGGCGTCTGAAATTATTTAAAAAATGAAAAGGTACCTTAAATGTAAAATTAAAACTGCCAGTAGGTGGCAGCAAGTCACTGTTAAGTGTCATTGCATTTGAACTGATTAATTCAGAAACGAAACACCATTGTGTTGTTCAGAGACACAAAACAGCGGAAAAACAGAAAATGTAAGAAATACAGCAAAAACAGGAAATACGGTGTCTAAAACGTAAGTCTCTTAATATTAACTTTTACTGAACTATTGTATAAAGTCAATACTACATTTGTAATCATGCTGACTTTTTGAGAAAAAAACTACACTCCGTGTGATATTAACTATATTAAATTATATAAATATATACAATTTATGCCTCATATCATAAATTATGTGATAATTTTAAATGCATCTTAATAGACTGAATCATGCAGTGAAAGAATGCACTCGAGATGCGCGAACGCGCACTAGTCCAACCATCTAGGCTTCATCACCTAATGTATGCGTGCACTCTGTAGGTGTGTTTTGTGTTTACTTTTTCGCAATATACTCATAATATCAAATCGCACCGTTAAAACAACAATTACGATATTAACGCAGACCATACATATCGCACACCCCTAAATTGTTTAAAAAAATTTATGCATTGTCTTCTCATCGATCCACTAGTTCACATTTTAAAACTCTATGTGTTTGCATTGTAAAGACCTGGGTCGATTTTCGCATTGGTCTGAACTCTGAACAAAACAACAGGCTTAATGAAAATGTTAATTTATTCTCTGCCAGCAGGTGGCGCATTTGGTAGAATATAACTGTTTCCTCTGTAACGGCGAAACACAAAGCAGTGTGTTAGCCTTTTGAAGTTTAATCGTCACATTCAGCCATATCACAATTCTGGTCTTTCTGTCTCCAAATTTAAGACCTCTTGAAATCATAATTAAGCAGACATGTAGACTTTTTAAGACCCCGCGGAAATCCTGAATTATGAAGCTAACTGCTCAAAACATATCAAAGTGTCTCTACACACCTTTTGTGGACCAAGTCCAGGACACAAAACCAGTTCTTCCTTAGAGGCCTTAATGATGCCCTCCAAAGACTGAAGAGATAAAACGGCATCAACGTAAAAGAACATACAATTAAAAAAAATGTATAAGATAATTGGCAATGGGTTGTATATACACAAACTCAAAAGTTTGAGGTTGGTAAGATTGATTGATTGACTGATTGGAAAAAAGTATCTTAAGCTTAGCAAGTCTGCATAATTATTTGATAAAAAATGTAAATTTAAAATTAATGTTTTATATTTTAATAAATTTTATTTTAAAATGTAATATATTCCTGTGATTGCAAAGCTGAATTTCGGGCAGCCATTAGTCCAGTCTTCAGTGTCACATGACAGAAATCAATAAAAAAAAATGTAAAAAAAAATTATTATCAATGTTGCTAACAGTTGTGCTGCTTAATATCTTTTTTCCAAGTCTTTATTGTCCCAATAAATTAATTAAATAAATGTGTCCTTGATGAACAAAATGAATGACTTATTTTTTTTTTTAGATTTTACTGACCTCAAACATTTGAGCAGTAATATAAGTAATGCAGTAAATGTGCAACATATCAAGGAAAATAATTCCTTACAGAAAAGGTAGACAGGAGAGTCATGGCATCGGTCTTATTGACCGACTTCACTGTGGTTAAACAATCTGTAACCTGTCAAACAAAAAGGAAGTATTAAATAGGACAAAAATATATCTATCAGGAGTGTTTTTATAGGAATTATGTCTTTCGTGTATGATTAAATGAACCAAACATAATCATTTTAGATATATAAGGTTTTTGTGCTCTAACCTGGGACAGGTAATTTTTCTCAACTTGTTCTTTCAGAACATCTGCAGGTTTTTTCTCGTAGGATTTATATGTCTCAAGGTAACGGCCTGCTTCTTCAGGACTTTCACACACAAACAGATATGTTTAATTATAGGAAACTGAACTGAAGCACTAAAAACAAACACGGTTTGAACTTTAACACCAAATGTTGACAAAAGTCACTTAGCGGATTCCCCTTTCGCTTGATTATTTTGAATCATCCCCTTACCTCCAGGCCAAAATGAGGGTACAGTCAGCCATGATGCATATTCGAGCAAGCTCTTTCAGTGCATGATGAGGGTCTTTCTGATAAATGAGGAAGAGAGAAATAAGACATGAACATAAACACCTCTAACTGAATTAGAGCGCCTAAAAAGAGCTGGCATTAAGAAGCTATATTTTACTGACCATCATGATTTATTTAGCATTTAATTGAGAAAAAGTTTAAATAACACTACACATTTGAGAAAGGGCAAAGAAACAGGAAAAACAAAGACATTTAACTGAATTTAATTAGTGAGTGAGACAGACAGACTCACCACGTCAACCTGAACGAGCAACACTCTGAGGGTGAAACTCTGTCCCAGCTGCTTCAGACGCTCATGGATGTAGTTTGGGTTCAAATTATGGTAACGCACACTGCAGTCATGAAGAGAAAGAGAAACTAAAACATCACACACTGTATTGATATATGGCTGGTGAATATAAGCCATATAGAAAATGATTTTCAATTTTCCATTTGCAATTTAGTAAAATTAAACCATTGGTTAAGGAACTAAAAACCTTTGCAATGATTTATATTCTCACGATTTACCCACAAGTTGTTCGAAACCTGTGCAAATTTTTCGGACTATAAGTTGCACCTGAGTATAAGTCGCATCAGTCCAAAAATACGTCATGATGAGGAAAAAAACATATATAAGTTGCACTGGACTATAAGTTGCATTCATTTAGAACCAAGAACCAAGAGAAAACATTACCCTCTACAGCCGCGAGAGGGCGCTCTATGCTGCTTCGTGTAGGATACAGGAGCAATGAGCAGCACAGAGCGCCCTCTCGCGGCTGTAGACGGTATTGTTTTCTCTTGGTTCATTTCTCTCGGTTCATGTCAAATTAATTTTGATAAATAAGTCGCACCTGACTATAAGTCGCAGGACCAGCCAAACTATTAAAAAAAAAGTGCGACTTAATTTCCATTTCTAAATTGTTTCTACATTGTCTACGCTGTATTGTCATAGCAATCATGAGTTTCAGCCACAACGTTACATGTCTGCTACCTTGAATTCTCACTTATTTTCTTTGAAAAGACAGGATGATGTGGTTTCACACCTGACCAGCTCAGAGTACTCCATTCTCACATAACACTTACAAAATGAGGTTTAAGTGCACAAACACATGCTTACAGCCAGGTTTCTATATTTTAACTCTAAACACTCAATATTTCATTGCATTAAATATTAATAAAGTTCTATTTATGGTTTCTTGGAATTTAAAAGATCTGCACAGATATTCAGTAACTACTTTAATAACAAACCCCAATTCAAAAAAGAAAAGAAAACAAAATAGACATACAAGTGGTAAGCAGATAAAAGGGGCAGTAGAGCTGACTACCTGGCCTCAAATGTGCAAAACAGCACTGGTTTCATATTCATGCTTGATAAGACTTCTAAGTTTTCATTGTGTCCATTTGGGTATAATAAATCTTCTCTCCTGTAACATACACATTCCCAAAAACCAACCTGAGAAAAACAGCACAAGTTGTCCGTCCCAAAACATAGTCTGGCACAACTTCTCCAAACTCCCAAGGAACATTTCTCACATACTTTAGGATGGGGTTGCCTCTCTGTAGACAGATGATTACATAATATTATACAACCCCAAATCAGAAAAAGTTGGGACAGTATGGAAAACGCAAATAAAAAAAGTAGTGATTTCTAAATTTACTTTGACTTGTATTTCATTGCAGACAATATGAACACAAAATATTTCATGTTTTGTCTGGTCAACTTCATGTCATTTGTAAATATGCATCCTTTCCTGTCATTCAGACCTGCAACACATTTCAAATAAAGTTGGGACAGGAGCAATTTAGGGCTAGTAATGAGGTAAAATGGTTAAATAATGATATGATTTGAAACAGGTGATGTCAACAGGTGATTGTAATTATGATTTGGTACAAAAGCAGCATCCAAGAAAGGTCTAATCCTTTAGGAGCAAAGATGGGCCGAGGATCGCCAGTTTGCCAACAAATACGTGATAAAATTATTGAAATGTTTAAAAACAATGTTCCTCAAAGAAAGATACAATAGGAAGAGATTTGGATATTTCACATTCAACAGTGCATAACATAATTAAAAGATTCAAGGAATCTGGAGGAATTTCAGTGCGTAAAGGACAAGGGTGCAAGCCTAAGCTGAACAACCGTGATCTCCGATCCCTCAGGCGGCACTGCATCAAGAATCGTCATTCATCTATAAGCGATATAACCACATGGGCTCAGGACTAGTTTGGCAAACCTTTGTCAAGTACCACAATACGTAGTTACATCCACAAATGCCAGTTAAAACTATACTGCGCCAAAAGGAAGCCCTATGTTAACAGTATCCAGAAGCGCCGTCGACTTCTCTGGGCTCGGAGGTATCTGGGATGGACCATCACACAGTGGAAACGTGTACTGTGGTCAGATGAATCAGTATTTCAGGTATTTTTTGGGAGGAATGGACGCCGTGTGCTCCGGACCAAAGAAGAAAAGGATCATCCAGACTGTTACCAGCAACAAGTCCAAAAGCCAGGGTCTGTCATGGTATGGGGTTGTGTCAGTGCCCTTGGCAAAGGTAACTTGCACTTCTGTGAAGGCACCATTAATGCTGAAAAGTACATAGAGATTTTGGAGCATAATATGCTGCCTTCAAGAAGACATCTTTTCCAGGGACGTCCATGCATATTTCAACAAGACAATGCAAAACCACATTCTGCACACATTACAAAGTCCTGGCTGCGGAGGAAGAGGGTACGGGTACTTGACTGGCCTGCCTGCAGTCCCGACCTGTCTCCAATAGAGAATGTGTGGCGCATTTTGAAGCACAAAATGCGACAACGAAGACCCCGTACTAGGGCTGCACGATATTGGGAAAAAATGACATTGCGATATTTTATTTTTCTGCGATATATATTGCGATATTTTTTCTTACAAACAAAAATGGGGTGAGCACACTTACATTCTCATTTTAAATGATTTAAACATCGACACCACCATATGCGCGAGGGAGAGAGAGCAAGACAGCGCTCGTGTTGTTTGAAAACGGCTTGCTCTCTCTCTGTCTCTCTCTCTCTCTCTCTCTCTCTCTCTCAATTCAATTCATATTGCTTTATTGGCATGACATACAAAGGTACATATTGCCAAAGCATTGTACATAGCAGAATAGAAACAAACAAAACAAAAATACATATATATTTATAAGAAAAAAAAATTACATGCAAAATAAATAAAAAAAAAAAGTCTCTCTGTCTGTCTCGCGAGCGCGCGCTCTCTCTCTCTCTCTCTCTGTCTCTCTCACGCGCTCTCTCTCTCGCGCGCGCGCTCTCTCTCTCTCTCTCTGTCTCTCTCACGCGCTCTCTCTCTCTCGCGCGCTCTCTCTCTCTCTCTCTCTCTCTCTCTCTCTCGCGCGCTCTCTGTCTCTCTCGCGCGCTCTCTGTCTCTCTCGCGCGCTCTCTCTGTCTCTCTCGCGCGCTCTCTCTGTCTCTCTCGCGCTCCCTCTCTCTCTGCCCTGTTAAACTTGCATGTGGTTTTCAGTCCTGTCAATTATAAACTTTCACTCTATGATGGTTAAGCTGTGCAATTAATCCGCGAATCACATTCGTCAAGGGCAGGGGAGTAGCTGGCCCGTACAGTTAATGAATAACGGATCAACTAAGACAGCCTACATCGCACATCCTGCGATGTGACTATCGTGGATTCGTACATCGCGATATCGATGCTTAAACGACACATCGTGCAGCCCTACCCAGAGGCGTCGTGCCCATTCAAAGTGAGGTGGCACGTGCCCCCTCAGATTTCTGAGCCAAGTGGATTTTAAATGCAGCTTCCAAACGAAAAAAAAAAAAATTGCAGAATAATATTTTTTATATATTTGATACAATCACAGCGGTGAGAATAGATCGTTCAGTGCACAGCATCAGCTGCTAAATTCAAATCTGCGTTCGCTGGCTGGCGCTGAGCCAGAGACAGACGCGTTCGTACAACGCTTCATGATAACCAATCAGAAACTATTCTGTTGCGCTTATGGATGCAATGGCCAATGAGAGACGTCCAGAAGAGTCATCACTGAAACGTTTTGTTCACTTGCTCGCTGACTGAATTATTTAGCGAATTCTCTCATCAGAAACAACAAAAAGTGCAGATGTGCGTACGAATGTAAGATATTCGTTTCATAATGTAAAGTGCTTCAGTGATTTTAATGGGAGTTTTTGAGAGTGCCTGAACTCTGGCTAGACTGAATGAAAATGTTTTTTGATAATGTAAATGTTCTTTACTCTCTGTAAAATGAAAGTGTTAAAATAAGTATCTTACAATATTGTTATTAAAATTTACATTAAATGCAAATTCAGTCGTATTAAAAATATTTTATGGCATGATATGGCACTTAAGTAAAAAGTCAGGTTTTTATGTGTAGTTAATAGATTACACTACATTTCCATATATTGATCAAATAACAATCTATAAAGGTGCAAAACGCGTTTACCTACACATATTTGAGAAACGAGATATTTCCTGATATATTATGCATGTTTGGAATTGTTTTGAATAAAAAGGAAAAAAAATTATAAGACTTTATATAAGACCACCTTAAGACTTGTTTGCAGGAAGAATGGGACAAAATTACACCTGAAACACTTCATCACTTGGTGTCTTCAGTTCCTAAACGTCTTTTAAGTGTTGTGAAAAGGAATGGCAACATTACAAAGTGGTAAATGCTTTACTGTCCCAACTTTTTTTGAAATGTGTTGCAGGTCTGAATGACAGGAAAGGATGCATATTTACAAATGACATGAAGTTGATCAGACAAAACATGAAATATTTTGTGTTCATATTGTCTGCAATGAAATACAAGTCAAAGTAAATTTAGAAATCACTACTTTCTTTTTTTATTTGCGTTTTCCATACTGTCCCAACTTTTTCTGATTTGGGGTTGTATAATCATGTTCGATATTTGCATGTTATATAGTGGAAATCACCTAAAAAGTGCAGTCAGTACGTTTTGACTTCTGTTTGGACGTTTTATTAACACCTATTTAAATGAATGCATGAAATCCATTTATTATAATCTGCTACTTCACACTAGAGAATTTCTCAAAAGTACAGTTCATTTCTTTATGTAAAACAGCGGGAGAAATGCAAAAAATAGCAAATAAATGAAAATGCAAAATACAGACCTGTCGAGGACTGACAATAATACTGTTTCCAGATCCTAAGAGATGAGGAGGAATGATACAACTCTCCGAACTCTGCCCTTCCTCTTTCATTTGATCTTCTGTTAGTACTTTTGCTGGTCCCAGCTCCTCAGTCTCAGGTTTTCCAGACCCTGTGTAGGACGTGCTAACTGATCCACTGTCAGCTGTGTTCACACTGCTTTGCCCCGCAGCATCGTTCCTACTTTGTTTCTCTGGTCCATGGGCTGCTCCCTGAAGTGCTCTGTTTTTGCTCTGAACAACAAACTCTGCATAGGACAGTGGTTGGCCAGGAGCTGGAGAAGCACTCTGAGCAGATGGGGTCTCTACTTGACCATCTTTGGCCTTAAACAAAGATGTCACCTGTGTGAACATGAGAAACTGGGTTACATGAGCCATTTAAAAAAACTCTGCTATTTGGAATCTTAAAGGGTCCATATGCACTTTTGTACCATTCTAGTATTTCTAAGTCCACGTATGATTTTAGTCGAGGTTTCAACTTATTATTTTTGTTATATGAAGGTCACATTAAAACAGTCTTGGTCTCGGACACCTTTTACTCTATATTTACTGTACATTTATTTATTGTTTTAACCTTATCCAAGACTCACGTTCAAATGTGCACCAAGAAAATTCATTATAAAATATCATGTTTAAAAAACAAACAATGAATAAAAGAAGTTAAATATTTATTTTGTGAAAATTTTACTTTGTTTTTATTCTTATTATTGCCCACCGTTTTGGACTAACGTGTCTGACTTAACATGAGGACATGAGGGTCTGTAAACGAAAGAATTATCAGTTTTGGAATAACTTAAAGTCTAAACCTGGAGAAAAAGCAGTACCACGTGGATAAATATTTAATCTAGCTGCGTGTGAATCGTATTTATTTATTTATTTATTTTTTTGCAAAGTGCATGTTAGTAGTTAGTATAGTTTCATATAGTATTTCATGTCTTGGGCTGTTCCTGTTGTGGTGGGCAACGTTACGCATCACAAAATTTTGAGTCATCTACAACACCTTGTTACGAGCACATTTGCAAACAATGTGAGAATGTTGCAAATAAAGTTGGCAGATCCCGCTTGTGATTTTACCGATTTAGTCAGTAATGGTGACAAATCAAACCACACTTAACAAAATATTTATTAAGATTTTTACTAGAGCTGATTGACGCTGTATGATGACTTGCAGTACATGCATTACAGGTTCGAGCCCACTAATTAGAATCATGGTGACAGAGAGTTCATGTATGAAGCCTTTTGGAGTTCAAGCCTCCATTCTCACGGTTAGCCCCAACACCATAGCAACACAATCACAATAAAGAAACACAACCCACCGGTACTCTTTCCTTTGTTAACGCGGAGTCGTCCAAATTGATATGGAATCTCTTTTCTTCCATTTATAAATTAATCAGTAACTGCACAAACCAGAGAAACGTATGCATCAATCTGCCGCCATCGCAGTTAACTAAACAAACAGTGTCAGACATGTGTGTCAAACACAGAAACATCGATCGAGACTGAGACGCCTACTCACACTGACCGACAGATGGCGACATTGCAAAAGATTTTAACATTTTTCAGAAAAGAGTAACTTTTTCAAATAGCGTGAAAGTATATCGATTCTTTCCCATATTCTTAAACAAATTGATTGAATTACCGTAGTTTTTCAACACCAACCATGGAAATTTACAGTTCATACTATAGGAAGTTGGCACACTAAAAAGCTATTTAACATTTCCACCATTATTTCTCAGTGGACAATTATTAATAAAGAGAGAGATTAAAAAATAATTTAAAGTAATAATAACTAAACTAAAAATATAGTTTAGTATATATTTAGTATAGTATATATTTAGTATATATACTCTTGGCATTCTCTTGATGAGCTTCAAGAGGTAGTCACCTGAAATGGTCTTCCAACAGTCTTGAAGGAGTTAACCGAGAGATGCTTAGCACTTGTTGGCCCTTTTGCCTTCTGTCTGCGGTCCAGCTCACCCCTAACGCCATCTCGATTGGGTTCAGGTCCGCGCAGAGGTGGAAAGTAACGAATTACATTTACTCGCGTTACTGTAATTGAGTAGCTTTTTTGTGTACTAATACTTTTTAAAGTATTTTTTTAAATCTGTAATTTTACTTTTACTTAAGTATATTTTGTTTAAAGTATTGTACTTCGCTACATTTTAAAACACATTAATTACTGAGTAAAAAAAAAAAAAAAAAAAAAAAAAAATCGCTCCCTGGAAACTACGTCAGTAAATAATGGGCAGGAGGGCAAACTGGCGCTAAAATCACAAGAAATATGCAGACGGTCAAAACAGGCGTTAGTGGTGCAGACACCGCTGAAAACGAAACCCCGTCATATTCTGAAGTTGAACTCGAAGGAAATGAAGTGAACCCCTGGCCATATGTATGCTCTATTATGCAGTGTAAGCTGTACTTGCTTAGGAAGACCAAACTAGCAGCTTATAAAATCTCGACAAGACATCAACCCTTCGCAAGAATGTAGAGGTAAGCTAAATAATTGCATCGTTGCATTGGTGGTTAAAATGAAGCTTTGACATTTTAGCAAGAGGTTTTGCACAAATTAGCCAAAAAGACAGTGGTGAGGAGTGTGCTATATATATCATCTGCGATAATATCATATTTTTTGTTTTAATGATGTGCGCGCTTATAGTGCGTTCTTTCACTGTGTGATTCAGTCTCCTAAAATGCATTTAGAATCATAGGCGCCGATACCGTGGAGCACCCACGGAAAATGAGCACCCACGTGTGCCAGTGCCAGACTGCCAGTAGGCTACATTTATTTAAAATTAAACATTGCAGTTGGCGCTATGAAGCGTCTGCCACACTGTGATTGGTTATGTTGTTGTCAGTGACAGTGACATAACCAGTCGCATGCATGTTCCATATCCTATCCACCAATCACAGCGTTTCTGAAAACGTCCCATCCCCCACTATACAGTGCCGTGCGAGTATGTAATCATTTAATGCTTTTCGTAATCACTAATCATTAATCAGACTAAAATGGACAGATTTGTTATAAAAAAAGCCAAACCTATTAATATTGATATATCGACATTATTTTACTGGATCTAGTGGCTTTGGCTTTTTGTGAATAAACGTCCAGTATTTTTTCTCTTTCAAAGTTTTGTCTGTCATGTTCTTCCACCTCATTTCATACCCAGCAGTACGTTAATATGTAAATGTTACGGTACATTCCCTAGACTCCTTAAAGTTCGTAACGGTTTAAATGGGAACATTTTTCTGCTCAAGTATAGGCCTATATACGGTTTAAAAGAGGAAAAACTAATGGACACAAAAGTAGCCTACTTTTGGACAGAATACAAGTTCTTTGTTAAATACATAAAATAAAAAAATATTTTTTTAGCCTATATGAATAATGGATTCGAAACCTCAAAGAAAAGCCATGCCACTATCAAAAGAAACCTCGAAACATAAATGAGGTAGACATTCCCAGAAACTCATTATTTTAGTCGCAACAATCGGTTAATGGAAACGCTGTCCTTTCGCAATAGTCTTTTAATCGATATTTACAAAACATTAATTTCCCAAGAAGCTGAACGCATTAGCGGTTACGTGTCAGTTAAACTTTTCATCTCCAATCCTGTTTGTATTTTTGAGAAGTGACGCTGTTGTGTGTGTTTGTATCGGCCGCTGTCCATTAGCCTAAGGTTCTGAAATGCAATATTTTTTTAATAGCCTAGTCTATTTTTTTATTTTTTAAATGGCTTGCGCCCTTGAGCACCCACGGAGAAAAACATAAATCGGCGCCTATGTTTAGAATGATCACAAAATTGAAGATATAGGGGCAGAAAATTCACATATTTATATAATTTCATACATTAAATCAAAATCACACAAAGAATGCCGTCTTTTCCTCCAAAAATCATCATGAATATATACATACATACATATATATATAACAGTTCAGTAAACAAGTTAATTAAGAGACTTGCGTTTTAGACACCATATTGCCTTTTTTAGCTCTATTTCTAAAACAGAAAATAATTCCAAACACAGCCACCAAAGCACAGTTTTGCGTCTCTGAGCAACGTGACAGTGTTTCGTTCCTGAATGAATCAACCGTTTAAATGATTCGGTTCAATCGCAATGACTCACTTATTAACAGTGACTTGCTGACACATACTGGCCATTTTAATATCACATTTAAAGTATCTTTTGATTTTTTTAAATAATTAATTTCTTATAATTTCAAATGAGTATTCAACATTTTATGTTTTGTATATCAAAACATTATTCATGCATTTGTAACTGCAGGTTAAATGCATTCTTGTCCTGCACTAGTGTAATACATCTAAATGCCACTTCCAATGAATCTTCTGCATTTCCTCTGCATTAAAAGATGAGTTTGTTGATACTGATTTGCCTGGTAACAGCCCAAATGTTTTATTATTCTAAATAACTGATTCCTTTAATTAAAAACAACTAGTTTGAGATTAATAGACCTATACCAGGGGTGTCAAACTCAGTTCCTGGAGGGCCGTAGCCCTGCAGAGTTTAGTTCTAACCCTGCTCCAGCACACATATCATGTAGTTTTCAAATAAACCTAAATGATTAGATTAGCTGGATCAGGTGTGTTTAATTAGGGTTATATCTAAACTGTGCAGGACTGTGGCCCTCCAGGAACTGAGTTTGACACCCTTGGCCTGTCCCATTTTTGACTCCCTCCCACTGTTAAAATGTAACTAAGTAATTTTTACTCTGAGTAAATTTTAAATGAGCTACTTTTTACTTTTACTTGAGTTGATTTTTAGACTGGTACTTTTACTTGTACTTAAGTAAAATTTCATTAATGTAATGGTACTTTTACTTGAGTAGAATATTTTTGTACTCTTTCCACCTCTGAGGTCCGGTGACTGTGGAGGCCAGGTCAGCACCCCATCACTCTCCTTCTTGGTCAAATCGCCCTTGATGCCTTCATTGTGACTCTACAGTTTTCATAGTCATGAAAATAAAGAAGACTCTTTGAATGAGAAGGTGTGTCCAAACTTTTGGTCTGTACTGTATATACAAAAATGGGGTAAACCAGACTTTTGATTCAAAATCTTATAGTTTCTGAGATATATACATGACAACAATCCCCAAAGGACCATACTATTACCATGATGTAATCATTCTACCATGGTATTTCCAAAGCACTTTTTTGTAAGGAAAAGAAGCTGGTTAAAGTGTAAGTTTAAGTAAGTGTAGTTTTATTATAATTGTTGACTATATAAATTGCTTTTTTGTTATGTCTTTATGACATCAAAATTGTTCTTATTCATGTCATTCATGGTTTCATCCTCTCATCTTGGCCCTCAGAACATCATGTTTGGTGTTTGTGTTAAATTAGAGGTTATCCAATTAAGGAACCCAAAATCTGACAGACATCTGCCTATTGCCCATTTAACCCTTTGTGTGTGTCTGTGTGTGTGGATGGCGTTTCGGGACGTCCTGCCACTGTGCCATAGCACTGTGGGTCCCACAGACAGATGGTGCCAGCTTTATTCTGAGATCATGTTCATGCCCTCCAAGAGATGCTATGCACAACGCACAAAAACATTTGGCATCATACCAATGTCAGTCAGTGATCAGGTCACAACAGACAATATTATAAGCTGAAAGATGCACAGACTCACACACACACATGTTAACTTACCACGAAATATTTATCTGCTTAACCATAGTATGACATGGACATAGTTAGAGTTTTAAGGTGAGCAGGACTTTATATCTAGCCTGTGGTGCAAAGGACTCTGGGTAAGGCCATTATTCAAATTAATTATTATTATAATATTAATAATTATTATAATATTAAGAAAAAGCTCTCTTTTTTTTTACTGGCCAAAGAAATATTTATATTGGGAAATAATTTATTTTATTTCACTTGTTTTCATAACAAACATTACAGCAAACAGGACAAACATAGTGTTTCTTCTAATTTACTCAATTACAAGAAAATGAATAGTCAGAACAATTGTGGCTTTTAATATTAAAATCTAACTGATGGCAAATATGAAGGCTTTGTTCATAATAATTAAGCATAATTGACTGGTCCCTATGTAAGATATTACAATGCACCACAGTACATTTGTATGTAAGTTTTGGAGATGTAGGAGTGTGTTGTTGTTTTTTTCATGTCCATTGTTTACAAAAAATAATAATAAATAAAAAAAATGCTATGGTGTTTAACAAATCAAGATTTCAAACAGAATAATAGTGGACATTTTTCCCTAACACGTTAAATATATGGGCCTTATTTAATTAGTTAGTTAGTTATTTTAATTTTTAGTTACATTTTCCCTAAAACCCAGTTAATGTTTGACACTTTCAGCACATAACATAATCAAATAAAAATAAAAATGTTAAAAAGGTTTTTTTTTTTCAGGGAAGAACACAAGCTACTACATCCCAGACCTCACTGAGCAGTTTTTAGAGATGTGTTGGCTGAAAAAGTGCAGGATCTATCCAGGCTAGTGCTAACTGTCATGTTACTTTTATTTTATTTTTCCACCAACAGTAATTTTCCCTTTCTTTGTAATTTTCTTGAGAAGATATACAGCAGGAATGTTATTGATGCATCAGAGAGGCATTTAATGCTTTTTAACACTTGGCTGGTATATCTGGACGCATTTTTTCTGTTTCTCCTTCCTCTGTCGCTCTTTCTTGCTTTCTCTCCATTTCTATGTTGGCAGTGAGCCTGGCTTTGGCTGCTATAACGGCCACCTCCAGACCTCCGGCCCCTCCCTCAGGTCTCTCCTCCCCTCCCCTCGCAGACCTCATGCTGAGCCGGCTGTGTCGAGCTGTCAGCCCCCGGCTGCGGGCTGCTCCTGGGCTTCCGGTGTGGGTGTGTGCACGTATGTTGGGTCAGAGGGGTAACGGTCAGGTCCGTGGTGGCCGCTTATCGGCCCTGCCATCACTGGGTGTACGAGAGGACAGATTGGCCCTCCAGCTGTCCAACTGAAGGGCTCCCAAGTCCCCTTACTGAGGAAACCACATGCCCTGATACATAACACACACATACACACATATCTTATTGAGATCACCACATTCCCTGAAACGTACACACACCGAGTCACCCTTAGCTGTAACATTTAAGCAGCGCACTGACTGTATCATCCTGTGTAAAGTTGGCGGAGTCAAAGACAAAAACTTAAACCAGCCTAGGCTGACCAGGTTGTGAGAACATCCTAAACCAGTCTATAAAAAACATCTTAGAATGGTTTAATTTTTCTTTTTCAGCAGGTACCTGAGTGGGCATGAATTTTTTTTACTAAATAAAATAAATAATGTTTTCATACTTTTTGCATATAATTTAACAAAATAACTGCTTATTTAGCAGGTATTTAAAAAAACAAACAATACAAAGCCAAGTGATTTAGCTAGATTATTCTTTATTTTCCTCAGAAAAAAAAACAAAAACAAAACTTTATTATGAGCAAAAATGACATTTTGAGACTTTTTTTCCTTTTTAGAAAATTGGCAAATTACTTTATGGGGCCTAGTGGTTAGAGAGTATGACTCCTAACCCTAAGGTTGTGGGTTTGAGTCTCAGGCTGGCAATACCATGACTGAGTTGCCCTTGAGCAAGGCACCGAACCCCCAACTGCTCCCCGGGCGCCGCAGCATTAATGACTGCCCACTGCTCCGGGTGTGTGTTCATGCTGTGTGTGTTTGTTCACTGCTGTGTGTGTGCACTTTGCATGGGTTAATTGCCGATCACGAATTCTGAGTATGGGTCACCATACTTGGCTGTATGTCACTTCACTTAAAAAAAAAAAATATTGCTCAAAAAAAATATTGAATACATTTTCACTGTATTTCACTCTTTGTTTCGATTATTCTAGTTTTAAACAGGTTTCATTTTTCATTGTTTTATGCTAAACCGTTTTTATAATATTGATGGTCTGGGTCTTTGACAAATACAAAATCAGAGAATCTGATCTGATTTTTTTCTGGTCAAGCTAGGGCATAAGTAATTACAGTACGGTTTATTTGGCTAAACAACTTGACTTTGAGGTTGTATCATGCCTTGGCTTGGTGTGGCTTGATGCAAGTAAGAAACATATTTCTTTTTCTGCTACAATTTCTGTCACCACGCCTGTTGTTGGCTACAGCTTTAATAACCTCTCCTCTTCTTATCACATAGACACATAATGAAGTGTGTTTTCTCAGTCAGCTTACAATACATTGGTCCCTATGTCCCAGTGCCACACATTATGAGAATTCCCAGTTAGGCTTCATTACTCTCTCTTACCTCCCCCACCCTCCAATCCTGGGACCAGCAAGTCCCAAAACTGCCTGTTAGCTACAATATCAAAGCACAGTTTTTCATTGGCCCCTGGTGGCTCTGACTTGCACATGTGTACATCTGTACACACACATCGAAAGAGAGAGAGAACAAGAGAGGAATTGAGGTGATTATGTATGCTGTATAAGACAATATCATTGACAAAGTTAAGATATACAGTAAGTAGGGTTAAATGATGTAAGGTGTGTTTGAATGTACATGTGCACGTGTGTTTGTGGGTGTGGCCCTCGGGACAGGAAGGCCTTCTTGGGGGCCTCAAGGGGCCGATGGTAGCAAGCTGCATGCTGTCTGTGTACAATCTGTTCTCCAGTTGTGACAGGGAGCAAAGCCTTATGAGCACAATTAACCAGAGGAAGGGTGCGACCAAGACAATGAAGTCAAAGATGTACATTTAGAAAGTATAAGACATACTGAAAGTTTCTAAAAGAAGATAGAAGCCAAGGTTGGCTGAAATTTAGTCAGACAAAGAAAAGATGTTCTTTGGGAAAGACTGGATGAGCCAGGTGTAGAAAGAACCAATACGCAATTAACAAAGAGACTGAAAATGCCCACTAATGAGAATACAACTAAATCTCAAGTGGGATGGAGCGAGGGCAAACACTGCCCACTGGATTTGAGAGGTCGTCAAGGTGAATATCACGGGAATACTTCCTCACCACCCACTAAGACTCAAAAATACATGATATTCCACATCTTCACAAAACACCACGCAATAAGTGACCTCGTCTATCCACAGTGCATCTCTGTCCATATCCAGGGCTTCTTCCCATGACCTACTTCTCCCCTCGTGTGGTGCATTGTTGCGTGTTTCATCTGCTGAATGCACCCTTCTTTAGTGGCTATTTGTGAGACCAGGGGGTTAAGACCCTTGTGTTCTCCCCAGTCTCCAAAACAGGCAGCTAAACAACCCCAGCAACAATAACAACAAAAAAAGCAAATGTTGATGGCAGCCGAACTAGGAAGCAGGCTGTGACGGCATTGCGCCAACACAGTGCCGCCTTTGTCAGCACTCACATGCCGTATTGTGTGGCACGACATCATCGCCTCCCAGCAGCTGTTGCCGATGGAAACGAGCATGACTGTCAGCTATGCTGGATTGTGTAATACTTGGGCATAAGGCACATTGAGTCAATCGGTGTATGAGTTTAGATTGGGTAACCACTTTTGCCAGGGTTTCATCTGTTCTTTGTGTTTAAGGACATATGCCGACATTCGTTCACAATTTTCAGTCTTAGGCCAGAAACATACTTCATGCAAATACCCAGTTAGCACATGTGCATCTCTAAGATGTCTGTTAAAGAGTGCTTCATTTGAAAAGCATCTGTTGTGTAGTTTTCCACGTGGTGGAAGTCAATGGTAACCAAAATGTTTTCTTCAAAGTATCTTAATTTGTGTTCCACAGAAGAATGAATGTCAAACATGTTTGAGATGCCATGAGAGTGGGTAAATTATTATAGAATTTTCATTTTGGGGTGAACTTTGATAAACACTTGGCCAACAAACAGTTGGGTTGAACATTTGTACTTGGGTTGATCTGGCAGTAATGAAGCTCAGTATTCAAGATTTACCTCTAGATAGATATATGTGGCATTAACTGCATGTGTTATTATTGAGTTAGTTGCTATAACTTTAGCTAACTTGCTTTTCAAACTGTTGCTCTGCCATGACACCAATTAAGAGAAAACCACTTCTAGAACTGTTGTGTCTGCAGCATTGCCACAAAAGGTGCTAATGGTGCATTAGCATAAACTGTCTTACAGTACAGTATGTCGGTTTTCTTACTGGGATCCTTATTTCTGGTCAACTACTGCAACGGCAACAGTTAGAAGAGAATCTATCTAAGCAAGTCAGTGTTTAAGCTAGCTAGAGAAAAGTCTTCCAATTTATTCCAAAGGTGTTTAGTGGGCTTCCTAACTGTTGCCACACAGCAAAGCTATAAAAGCTTATTTTTGTGTGAAAACACACAATTCCCTAGAATGCCATTTGTATGTCATAGTATTAAGATTTGTCCTATCTGGAATAGAAAAACCTATTAAATAGAAGGGGGTGTCCACATAGTTTTGGCCATGGTGAAATGAGTGCTTCATTGGAGTGTCAAGGTATTGAACATCACAGTTCATCTAAAACACTATATGTGCTTATCACTGATCTACTGATGACCTCCATTCTATAGTATAGATAATAACATTCTTGAAAAAAAAAATCAAAGAAGTTGTAGTGTGTCAGCTATCCTTGAATGGATACTTGCTTTGGATACTGGCATGTCATTAAAATTGCATAAACCCAAACACATATCTTACTTTCCCCTCTCCTTTTCATATCCCATGTTTTTGTCCTACTTCCTCCATCCTTAATTGCCCATAAATGTCAGAGTCACTGAATCTCCAATGTTCTTCTACTAAATTAACCCATGTTCCTCTACACATACATACACACACAATTAGCTCTCTTGTGCTGACTCAGAGTGGTTCATTAGTGCGGATAAACACCCGGAATTAGAGTTAAAGCACAAAACACACCTGACAACATTTATTTGAGCAGATCATCCTCCCCCGCCTTTGCCTTATGTGTGTGTGTGTGTGTGTGTGTGTGTTAGAGAGAGGAACAGAGAGTCACTTGGGAAATTAACCCCAATGCATTCACTGTCTCACCTTGTTATTGTTGCTGTTGCTTGCAAGCACAGTGGCAACCTGACTGTTTTTCTGAACTTCGCTTTCCAAATATTGCCCTATTCACCATTCGTGACCTCCCATGTTGGCAGTCTCATGTAACAGGCACAATTTACAGCTGCAACAACTTATAAATGTTCACAATCAAGAAAAACTATTTTAGCAAGTTGTTTAAATTGACATTAGGAACGAATGGAATTGCATATGGGCTGTACTGCAACTGGGCGACATGACGAGTCAAAACGAGAATGTTTTATTTGAAGTCAGCAAAGCGACACAGCAAAATTTTTATTTGAAAAACATCAAAACAGAACTGTCAAAACTGTCAAAACAGAAGGCTTGGACAGGACATATAAACCCATGCCAACTACCTCACAATAGCGGTCACAATTCGAAGTCACAATTAAGCACACTACAATCATGGCCGTAGCGAGGCTTTTAAAATTGGTGAGGTCTAGGGGGTTTCTGTAATGGAGTGTCTATTTAAACTGACTCTACCCACCAACGTGTGATTCGCTAGTCAAAACTAGAAATGATAACCAACAGTCATCAGTTTTAGTGGTGCAGATGGTAAAATGTGTGACGTGTTCATGTCGCTGCGATTGACCTGGATTTGAATCTTCCTTTTGGCATACTTTTTTCTCCCATTTCAAATTTCAAATAAAGTATTGGGTAGGGTTATGATGGAGGGCTTTATTGTCCCAATAGTGTGGCATCCATTTATTAATTTGAATTAAAATTTACACTCAATAAGTTAATATTGCATATTTTTTACAATGTACGACAATACTGAGGTGCAGATAATTGCCACTATTTGCAATTAGTAAAATTTTAACTTAGTGTAAATAGAATCTATAGCTATTTGCACTTAGTGTAAATACCATATCACAAAAAAATGCTGCTATTTGCACTTAATGTAAATAGCATCTATCGCTAAGAAAATGTTTTATTTACACTTAGTGCAAATAGCTGCTGCCTTTCTATAATTGCCCCCTTATTATGATAATTATGGGATGCTCATTTTTAAATCATACTCTATTGCATCAAAGTTTGTTAATACTTTAATATATTTATGGGGTGGATAATTTTATCAGTTGTTTATTATTCATGCAACATACTGCTGTTATAGTTTTTATTTATAACAATTATATAGCTTATAACGTTGTCTAGTGCTCTTATGAAGAGTTTATAGCATGATTTGTTAAAGTTTAACTACTATACTGAATGACTTAGCATAGATTTCTTAAACCCTCTGGAGTCTAAGGGTATTTTTGGGGCCTGGAGAAGTTTTGTCATGCCCTGACATTTGTGCTTTTTTCAGTTTCTTATAAATATCTAAATGGTTAAAGTCTAATCTCACTGTAATCAGCACAAACTGGGCTATAATAATATGTGAGCAGCATGTATGTACATGATTGTGTTTTTGAGAAAAAAAATGTTATGTGTGGTTAGTGAAAAACAAAAAATGTTTAAACACTTGAATAAGGCAAAAAAACACATAAAGAACAATGGTTCCCTAGAATTTTTCTTTCTAAATTATGTGAAAATCATCTTGTTTACTCACTTACAGAAAACAATATATTGATTTAAATTTTCTAAGACACTTTTTGTTGGTAAAAGTCATATGCGAGTAGGCGTCAACTATCATGAATATCATTGTGATTTACACCTGAGAGTTAGTTAATTTTAATGACGTGTTTGTAAATGAAGATCGGCGCAGACAAAGGCTGCAGACCGCACACCTTGTTTGTTATCTTTATTTTATAAGTGCACAAAGTTTTGTTGTTATTATGTCTGTGTCCAAAAAAAAGTAGACCCTTTACAGATTCGATTGATGTATTGCTCTTATCTGTACGATTAAAACTGAAAGTGTAATTTAAGTTCTTTTCAGGGTTATCAGGAGAAAATGACTCATAACGCGTATCCGCGTTAATCGACTCCATTAATGGCTCTTAATGGCGTCTGCGCTCTTGCTCACAACTCTCCAAAGAGTCGTTCATTTCAGCAGCATCTCACAGCCATCGTTTCATACCACGGACGCTAAACATTCTGAATTAAACTGAATTATACATGCATACATTCAATATGAGGAGTTTAACAGCAAATCAGTCATTCAGAGAACAAATTATATTTTTGAACATGAAAAATTTACTGAGGTCCGGACCTCGGTGACCTCATAACTGGCTACAGCCATGTCTACAATGCATCACAATTTCACAACTGGATTGCACCAAAACTGGATTACACCAAATGTAGGTATGTTCCAATGCAGTATCAGTTTCAATCTTTCCTTTGTGGGTTGCTTCACTTCTAGTTTATGTCTTACATAAGTGGCTCAGGCTGAATTAAAGAACTCCAGTTTCAGAGTTTACACTTATTTTGGTGACTTGCTTCTTCGTTAATTTAATTGTAGGAAGACAAATTAACTAATTAAAAAATGTATATTGATATGCAGCCTGATCTCACAATCAAAACGTACATATTTAGACGTAAATTAAAACTGTCCAATACGTATGTGCCTTTACGTACAACCCGAATTCCGGAAAAGTTGGGACGTTTTTTAAATTTTAATAAAATGAAAACTAAAAGACTTTCAAATCACATGAGCCAATATTTTATTCACAATAGAACATAGATAACATAGCAAATGTTTAAACTGAGAAAGCTTACAATTTTATGCACAAAATGAGCTCATTTCAATTTTGATTTCTGCTACAGGTCTCAAAATAGTTGGGACGGGGCATGTTTACCATGGTGTAGCATCTCCTTTTCTTTTCAAAACAGTTTGAAGACGTCTGGGCATGGTCTTTGGTCCCATTCTTGCCTTATATAGATTTCCAGCTGCTGAAGAGTTCGTGGTCGTCTTTGACGTATTTTTCGTTTAATGATGCACCAAATGTTCTCTATAGGTGAAAGATCTGGACTGCAGGCAGGCCAGGTTAGCACCCGGACTCTTCTACGACGAAGCCATGCTGTTGTTATAGCTGCAGCATTGTCCTGCTGAAATAAACAAGGCCTTCCCTGAAATAGACGTTGTTTGGAGGGAAGCATATGTTGCTCTAAAACCTTTATATACCTTTCAGCATTCACAGAGCCTTCCAAAACATGCAAGCTGCCCATACCGTATGCACTTATGTACCCCCATACCATCAGAGATGCTGGCTTTTGAACTGAACGCTGATAACATGCTGGAAGGTCTCCCTCCTCTTTAGCCCGGAGGACACGGCGTCCGTGATTTCCAACAAGAATGTCAAATTTGGACTCGTCTGACCATAAAACACTATTCCACTTTGAAATAGTCCATTTTAAATGAGCCTTGGCCCACAGGACACGACGGCACTTCTGGACCATGTTCACATATGGCTTCCTTTTTGCATGATAGAGCTTTAGTTGGCATCTGCTGATGGCACGGCAGATTGTGTTTACCGACAGTGGTTTCTGAAAGTATTCCTGGGCCCATTTAGTAATGTCATTGACACAATCATGTCGATGAGTGATGCAGTGTCGTCTGAGAGCCCGAAGACCACGGGCATCCAATAAAGGTCTCCGGTCTTGTCCCTTACGCACAGAGATTTCTCCAGTTTCTCTGAATCTTTTGATGATGTTATGCACTGTAGATGATGAGATTTGCAAAGCCTTTGCAATTTGACGTTGAGGAACATTTTTTAAAAAGTTTTCCACAATTTTTTTTACGCAGTCTTTCACAGATTGGAGAGCCTCTGCCCATCTTTACTTCTGAGAGACTCTGCTTCTCTAAGACAAAGCTTTTATAGCTAATCATGTTACAGACCTGATATCAATTAACTTAATTAATCACTAGATGTTCTCCCAGCTGAATCTTTTCAAAACTGCTTGCTTTTTTAGCCATTTGTTGCCCCCGTGCCAACTTTTTTGAGACCTGTAGCAGGCATTAAATTTTAAATGAGCTAATTAAGTGGATAAAAGTGTAAAATTTCTCAGTTTAAACATTTGCTACGTTATCTATGTTCTATTGTGAATAAAATATTGGCTCATGTGATTTGAAATTACTTTAGTTTTCATTTTATTAAAATTTAAAAAACGTCCCAACTTTTCCGGAATTCGGGTTGTATTTACAGTGTCATTTACGTATTATCTGGACGTAATTACAGGTTCGATACGTATCGAAATTTACGTAAAAACAACCTCAAATACGTACAGATAGAACGTGTTCTCTGACCAGTCAGTTATCCATAGAAATTTGCTCATGAAGCTGCTTTTCAATGCGTATCGGATTAATTTTTTTAATATTTATGTATATTTTCCCTTTTTATAATTTTTTTTTTGATAAATGTAAGATCCCTATACCTCACCCGAACCTAAACCTACCCATTTTATACAGAATGTTAAAAGAATAAAACATAATAAAACACAATTTTAGTAAAAATATAACATTAAAACGTTATTTTGAGCCACTAACGTTAAATCTTACACCTACCCCTAAACCTACCCATAACTATTTCTTAAAACTACATAACGTTACTGTTATAAATAAACAAATAACAGACAAACAAACATAATGTTAATCATTTATTTTTTGCGAAAAAATATCTAAAGTGGTACCAAAAGTAGTTCAAATGATAATGAGTTCCAGTCACAGTATTCTCTGGAGGTAATAGTTTTATAGGGTACAGAGCAGAATTTAATTTATTAATCCGTGAAATTATGAATCTGTCTTCTCTCCGTGAAGGCGCACTGGCGCAGTAGCAGTACTGATTTAAAATTTCTATCAACTGAAACACGACATGTCGCAATCTGTGACGAATTATGTGAGAACCAATGAGAGTTCGATATTAGTGCCGTAAACCATGTCGTAACGTTCCTGTGGCGCACTGGCGCTATTTTCAAATTCGAATCATAACGAGCGCGGGCTTTGACTGTGACGGACGCTGTTGCTGAGAATGAAGATGAAGATCGATTGATATGGATATGTTCCTTGCAAACATCTGGTTTCTAAAGATATGGAGTACAGCAAACAAATAAAATGGATTTAATTTGTAATTTTATGCTGTGCTTTTGTGTATCTATAGTTTGCAGCATGCACAGAAATGTTATTTCCTATTAAGTAGATGAGTAAACTGCTTTCAATAAATTCAATAAAACATTTATTGATATGACAATTAAATACAACAGATTGAAATCATTAAAGCCACGATTTTAATATTAATACATGGGAATTCATATAAATTCACACTTTACGTTAGATTATTTACGTTTTTTAGCTGCTAACACGTAAGTATTTGTACGTTTTACTGCTATAAATGCGTCTAAGTTGTACGTTTTTATGTGCATGAAAACGTAAGTAAATGTACGTGTGGTAGAACCACATTTAACGTAAAAATACACACGCATTCTCATGAGATCACGTTGCGATATGAGAACCTGAAGTAGTTTCCTCAGAGAATAAATTATAACCCATTGGTATGTGATTGTATTTTATAGACTAGCTATATTTAAGATACATTTCTAATTCACATCACACCCATGAACCATTCTTTGATAATTGTTAGCTATTTGTAGTTGGACAAAAATCAACCAATTGTTTTGGTCATTAAAGAATCATGTTTTCCTGTGAGAAAAAGACTGTACATTTTAAATGTAAATTTATTTTAAAAGTTAATTATATATATATATATATATGTATAAATAAAAGTAAACCACTTTCTTTTAGTCATTTTAAAGACTATAAATAATTTCTTCCTAGTTCAACTTAAAAACTTAAGTTCAATTATTGCCTATTATTTAACTATAATCAAATTGGCTCTACAAGTTACTTAAAATCTTGCTGAATCTTGTATAACTAAAACAATTAAGTTACACCAAGTTAAGTTACTGGAAGATCATGAGTAAAAGTAATCGGGAACAAAAAAGCTTACATTTATCTTCAACAGAAACTTGTGGAGATAAAGTATGAAAGAAAGAATGAAAGAAAGATGTGGTATCTTGTTACCTAGCTAGATGATGGATGGTGCAGTCTGGGGGTTTCTTTCCTTTTACACCCTGTTCACAGCTGTGTGTGTGAGAGAACCTGCTGGAAAAGACACACACACACACACAAACAGTAATAATGAGCATCTTAGTGAAAGATGGCTCCATAAGATGTAAGGACTGACAAACACGCTCTCTCTTCTTATCACTCATGCTGTCTCTTCTCTGTCCTCTTTCACACAGTGGTGTCTCTCTTCTCCAATAGCGTTTCAATACTCTACTGTCACGCCTGCTGTATGGAGACCAGATCTTAATGTGTCGGCTTAAGATGCACATGTTGAGAAAGAGAGTTTGTGTCAGAGGGAGAAACAGAAAGAGAGAGAGAGAGAGAGAGAGAGAGAGAGAGAGAGAGAGAGAAAAGAGCCCGGCGGGTTCTCTATGATATCATTGCACAGGGAAGAGATGCGTTCCATTGTGATAAACTTTTGGCAGGAACACAATCTGAGATGTAATGCTTTGGGCCGGTCAGGTGTGCGTGTGCCGGCGTGTGTGTGCGAGTCAGTCCTAGAAACACAATGTTTGTACTGTGGGGGTTTGTTGACAGATGGTCAGGCTACTCGTAGCTGCTGTGGAACAGACCCATCTTTGTATCAAAAGATAGAGAGAACAATTGTCATTCTGTAACACTTCCACATCCATCAATTCAATCTTTCCATCCATCAACACATCAAGTCCTCTTTTGCAAAGTTTTATGGTGACAGGGCTTTTCAGTGTGAATTAGAAATATGGTTTTTGAATGATCAGATGAACATACCCAAATCATGATTAAGATTTTTTTAACATCTTGATTGTTTCTCATAGACATGAATGAGATCGATTGGAGACTACAGATTAAGTCACCTGAGGAAGAAAAAAAAAGTAATCTCACACATCTTCTTTAGAATTTCAGAAGATATACTTTAAAATATTGGGAATGGTAAATATTTTAATGATTCTGAAAAAAAAAGTATTTTATGTTCACCAAAGCTCCATTTATTTGACAAGCAATACAGTGAAAATCTGAATTTTCAGCAGCCATTACTCGAATTTTCAGTGTCACATCCTTCAGAAATCATTCTAATATGCTGATTTGGTGCTCAAGAAACATTTTTACTAATATCAATGTTGAAAACAGTTGTGCTGATTAATAATTTTGTGGAAATCAGGTTCTTTGACAAATAAAGTAAAAAGTAAAAAGAAAGTTCAAAAGAATATCATTTATTTGAAACAAAAGTGTTTTGTAAAATTATTAATGTCTTTACTGTCATATTTTTAATCAGTTAAACGCATTCTTGCTGAATGAAGTATTAATTAAAAAAGAAATCTGAGAAAAAGGTTTGGAAAAGTACATTTTAATCATTTATCTCAACATTGCTCAGATTTGCCAAGATATTAAAATCTCCTATTGTTATTGTCAAACATAATTCTAAATGTAAAGGTGATCATGGTATATATTGTGCCCGAACAAGAAATTATTTAAAGTAAATTAATTAAAAGTAAATAATAAATTATATATATATATATATATTACCTTTATGATTTACTTTTTTATGAATATACAGTAAATACATTTTTAATAACTCACAATTTTTATTATTTAAAGGTAATAATTACATGTTCAAGAATCTTCATTAAATACAACCTCACATTTTGCAGAAACATTTCCTCGCTCACTTTGTAATATTTAGTATTTGTGTGTGTTTCACACCTGTGTGAGACTCATGCTGTGCTACAAGCCTCCCTGTCCAGAGACACCATGGCAGTAAACAAGCATCAGTGTCCCTCAGCAGGAGAGGGCAAACTCAGAGAGAGGGTTAGAAAGGGAGGGCAGAGATTCATTTTAGATGGTGATCTGTACTAATGTGTTCCAGAAGAAGAAAATCAAATAGATATACTTGCCAACTTGTCTTAACCCTTGCAACTTTTTCAGTTATAGAAAACTGTTGTTGCATCAATGCTTATGTTTATATGCAAACTCAAAGAATATACAACATGGCTGTATGTGCTTTTAAGACACAATTTCATAATCTGGTAGTATGTACTAGTATGTAGTTGCATACAGTCCTAATAAATATTTAAAATACTCAAAAATGTATGTGTTTTTCCATCCCCAGCAAAGTACAGTTAAACCACAATCATTTTTTCAAAGAGTTTGAAAGTTGAATAATTTAAATGTTTATTGCATTGCATTATGCACTTTTTTCCATAGACAATCAGTTGTATTATACAGCAAGCCCATGAAATATTATAAAAATAACTGTAATCTTGCTTTAAATAGACATACATGTGCAAGACAAAAATAGGTGACAAAAGTATAATGTTAAAACAGGACATTTTCATTTTCTCTTCATCTTCTCTTTTCTGTATTTAGAGTTCAAACTAGCAGCATCTCTCTCTCTCTCTCTCTCTCTCTCTTTCTCTCTTTGGTTTTGGGTTAACTCCAACTCTCTGACACTGTCTGACAGTATGCAAATATATGCAAATGAGGCTCCAGTAAAGCCAAGCAGCACCTGCGGACCTGACCAGTCGAGACCAGTAGTGACCTGTGCATGTGTGTGTGTGTGTGTGTGTGTGTGTGTGTGTGTGACCATACCCTTCCAACAGAGTGCATTTTTACCTACTTTTCTCACTGCCCTCCTTAAGCATAAGGACATTTGTACACAGGTTGAATGAAATGGCTTTATAATCTGCATGAGATATGTACAAAATAATAAAATCATCTGGAATTGAACTCCATTGAGCTGAGACAAACTAAAGTTGAATTTGTCATCAATAGCTGGATTCTGAATTTTTTACATCTGTTTCTTTCTTTTCCTTTCGCATAAAAAACATAAAAAAAATATATAAAACATAAAAAAATGAAGAAAAAAGAAGTAAAAAGTGTAATCTCTGGGGGAAAAAGCTTTTAATATATACACTATACTGTTAAAAAGTCTGAGGACTGGATAGCAAACTGATAGTAAAGATTTTGCATGAAAAAACTATTTCAAATAAATGCTATATCTAATTGCTGTTCTTAGATTTATATTCATTAAAGAATCATGTTTTTCAAAAAATATGTAAAGCAACATAACTATTTTCAACATTGATAAAAAAATAAGGCATGTTTCTTAAGTACCAAATCAGCATATTAGAATGATTTTTGAAGAATCATGTGACACTGAATACTGAAGACTCAGCTTTGTATCACAGGATTTAATTATATAACTTTTTTGCATTAAATCAATATTTTTTGCTTTAGCTTTAGCTTAGTTCAGATCATGGCATGTGAATATTGATGCACTATTACAAATGTTGGTTTGTTAAGTAGTAATTATACACCTGCAGATCTTGGGCCGTTTATGAATTCTGCAGCATGGTGCACTTTGATCCAACCTGCTGGTTTTGGCATTCCAGCAAGCTGGAAATGAAAGGATCTGACCCCTCTCCTCCCTTTCTCCCTCTTTCCCCTCATCTTTTTTTCCTTCCCTTCACTGCCCTTGTGCTGATGTGTCTTTAGGTTTGTGCTGGTCAGCACAACGTCTGTCCACCGTCTGGCTGGGTTCTGCTGTCAGTACAGTTCCAGAGGGTGTGTGTGTGTGTGTGTGTGTGTGTGTGTGCTGAGACTTGGCATGGATGTCAGTGTTTCCCAAATGAGGAGAGGTGTGTATGTTTGGTTGGGGTGGGAGTGTGGGGAAAAGCTGAGGTAAGGTGGCTCAAGTCCAGACCTTGTCTATTAATGACATAAACAGTGGTGTCTCTTTCTCTCTCTCTCTCTCTCTCTCTCTCACACACACACACACACACACACACACACACACACACACACAAAGTATTTGCCCTTCCCTGTCTCTGATCAGTGGCAGAGTGCACACGGGAGAAGAAAAGGGCATGACAGTATCACTCACACTGAGCAAAATGCACATACTTTGCTCACATAAAAAATGAACGACTACCATGCTGGGATACTCTGGCCAATATCAAATACAATGAGAAATGCGCTTTCAAAAGCATTTCATTGTGGATCAGTTAATTATGTAAATACAAATAAAGTCAAACATTTTACAATATTTGTTTCAAAACAGCTTCACAGGAGAGAAGTAACAGAATCAGTTATGCTAACTTCATCAAATATAAGACAAAGACTAGCATGATAAAAATGAAGCATATCGTATTCCAAAAAAGCATAACATTTTTTGAGCATAACATTACACAGTATGTCAGATTCATAACTCTGTTTCATCAATGGATTCCTTGTGAATCAAAAGGCTGCATGCTGTAATAAACATTCATCATTAATGAGGTTTTTAACTTTAAACCATTGTTTTTGACTAAATACAAGTACTCTAATATTGCTGTCTCAAGTAAAAAAAAGTCTACTCATTTGCATTTGATGAAGCAATAATATTTTTTTCCTCTGATAATTTTACATACTCTTCACATCCATTTATAATGAACACATTTTTTTTTTTACTTTTACAGTTTTGTTTAGTTTAAGTGCTAATGTTCATTGCCATGAATAGCTTCACAGTTGTGTGCAGAGAATTAAAAAAAAGAAAATTTCACATAATATTTCACTGCACTTTAACAAAGTGTCATTAATAAAGTTTTATAACGATAACACAATTTCTCACAAATTTACCATGGTAACAGTAGTTCTGTCATGACAACTCTCGGAGGGATTGGCATGGTAATGTACATGACAATGTTAATGTATTTGGTCTTGGGGGAATAGATCTGCTATGCTAGTACCAAGGCTTGCTACTGCTAATGCATCCACAACATGTAGCTGTGAGCATGTAAGAAATATTACTGCTTAAAATATAACATACATGAAATATCCTCCATATAGCATGCATGAATCACCTCGTAGCATATCTATACAGGTGGAGCTGGGGAAGGTGGAGGGTTTCTGAAGCAAGCTGCAACTGCTATGGCAAGCACTAGTCATATATTTGAATGTTGAGCAGCGAGCTCATTGTATACCGATACAGGAGAGAACTAATCAGCTGTGCCATGTGATAATGATGTCAGTAGGTCAGACTGAATTAGACCTATCGGACTGCACCATCTAGAGTTTCATGCCAGAACTCTGTATTTACAGCCAAAATACCACAGCTACTAATTCAGTTATATATTTACCACTACTTTACAACAGACATTAATCTAAAATATATAATGTCTGAAATAAAAATATGGATGAAATGCAATGAAACTCTTTGTATTCACACCTAAAAAGCATTATATTATTTTCTTTACTGCTCTCTGTCTCTATCGCTCTGTGGAATATCTACTCAAGCAGCACTAACAGTGAAAAACTAACCCATCTAGTGAAGCACAAAGAGCATCTCACACACACTGTGTGTGTCTTTACATACACACAGACTCCCCACACTGTGGCGGCGGGTTGACAAGCCCGTTTGCCAAACAACTCAATTAAGCAGTTGGAAAGAGAAAAAGAAGGAACAGAGGACAGAGGGAAAGGGAGAGAAAGAGAAAAGCCTGTTCCCTGTCAGCTGCGCAGCAGCCTCTGCAGGGCAAAAAGAGCAGACATCAGAGATAAAGAAGAGAAGAAAAAAGGGAGGGAGTGAAAAGAGAAAGCTCTGTGATGTGTTAACTGGCATTCTGCACCCAAGGGCAGCGCTGGGGCACAGGTCAAACTAAGAGCCACTGGGTCATTACCACACCGACAAGGACACCCGCACACAGTGTGTCTGTGAGAGAATGATTGCGAGCATGTGTGTGTTTGCTCTTCTCTTCAGACTGGAGAGAACTCTCTCTGGCACAAGAGTGCGAGTAAGTGTGTATTTATATTGTACTTCACAGACTCTTTTGAGAACTGAAACATGACTATATTCTTGCTTCGAGTGCAAATCCCCCGTAGAAATCAATTTCTAAAATCTAAGGATTTAAGTTTTTGTTATATGTATATATATATATATATATATATATATATATATATATATATATATATATATATATTATATATATATACAGTACAGACCAAAAGTTTGGAAACATTACTATTTTTAATGTTTTTGAAAGAAGTTTCTTCTGCTCATCAAGCCTGCATTTATTTGATCAAAAATACAGAAAAACAGTAATATTGTGAAATATTATTACAACTTAAAATAATAGTTTTCTATTTGAATATACTTAAAAAAAATAATTTATTCCTGTGATGCAAAGTTGAATTTTCAGCATCATTACTCCAGCCTTCAGTGTCACATGTAACATCCAGTCTATCACATGATCATTTAGAAATCATTCTAATATTCTGATTTATTATGAGTGTTGAAACAGTTCTGCTGTCTAATATATTTGATGAATAAAAGGTTAAAAAGAACTGCATTTATTCAAAATAAAAAAAATTCTAATAATATATATTCTAATAATATATTTTCTTTACTATCACTTTTTATCAATTTAACACATCCTTGCTGAATAAAAGTATTTATTTTATTTTTTTTTAAAAGAAAGAAAAAAAAAATACTGACCCCAAATTACTGACCAGTAGTGTATATTGTTATTACAAAATATGTATATTTTAAAAACATAGCTTCTTTTTTTTTTTTTTTTTTTACTTTTTATTCATCAAAGTATCCTAAAAAAGTATTACATGTTCTGAAAAAATATTAAGTAGCAGAACTGTTTCCAACTTTGATAATGAATCATCATATTAGAATAATTTCTAAAGGATCATGTGATAATGATCCTAAAAATTCAGCTTTGCATTACAGAAATAAATGATAATTTAAAGTATAATAAATTTTAAAACAATTATTTTAAATTGTAATAATATATCACAATATTATATATTTTTCTGTATTTTTGATCAAATAAATGCAGGCTTGATGAGCAGAAGAAACTTCTTTTAAAAACATTAAAAATAGTCATGTTTCCAAACTTTTGGTCTGTACTGTATATATATATATATATATATATATATATATATATATATATATATATATATATATATATATATATATATATATATATATATATATTATTTATTTATTTATTTTTTAATTTTTTAATTTTTTTAATGAAAACAAAGTATTCAGACACTTTCATTTTGTCAAATGCTAATGATACATATTCATAGTTAATGCAGAGCATCAACTCTGGTTACTCTGCTATAGAACACCTGTGTAAACATGAGGGGAACTAACTGAACTGAACTTGAGAGTTTTTAGTTAAAAGTAATTAGTTAGTTCCGAGAAAATGTCAATCATTGGTTTTATATTTTTTTAGGTATTGTGATTAAATGTGTCAAAAATATTTGAGGCAACTGTACAAAATGGCACATCATTTTGAAGCAGACCAGAATTTATAGGCATAAACTGAAGGAGATCAACATGTCTGGTTGGTAATGTTTCAAATATCTTTGGAAAGAAATTGAACTCTCTTTTTTAATGGTGAGTGTGTTTGGCTGCTGGGGTCTGGTTTGTTCCCATGCCACACCACCCTGAAGCACTCACAGTCCTTAGGGGTATAAGGGCAATGAGACACTGTTATGGAATCCAATAAAACAGTGTGTGTGACAGAGAGAGGGTGTGAGAGGAACAGGTCTGTTAATGGCACAGGTCATTACTGGGCCCTGTAAAGTGTGTGTGGCTGATCTGACCTGGAGAACAGTAGGCAAGAATTTGGGGTGGAGAGGGAGGCAGAGAGGGAGGAATGGATGGATGAGGGAATACAGGAGTTTTAATGCTCAAGGAGATAAAAAAGAGGGGTGGGAAGTAGACAGGGGTCCCCTGTTCCACCCTCCCTCCCACTCTCTCTTTCATTCACATGTTCCAATTTATGGCACAGCATTTCCTATCTCCAAGACTCCCCACGTTGAGAAGAGAGAGAGAGATGGAGAGAGCAGAAGGAATAAAAAGTTTAAAAAAGGACTGACAGGATTCTTAGATAATGCTAAGAAAAGTGTGAAAAGGTGTAAATATATATATATAAAATAATATATATAACGTGTTTTTACTGAAATTGTTTTATGACTTAATTAAGTCATAAATACTTTTATGGCTCAATTAAGTCAGCTTATTTTAAATAAATTATTACATTTGAAATAATTAATTACCAAATGAAAAAAAAGAAAAGATTTGTACATTTTCTCAAGAAAATCTTAGTGCAGGTTGTAAAAACATTATTGGAGTATGTTTACAAGATAATACTATTTCAGTCTTTCTATTTCAAAATTGAACATTTAATTCAGTGTCTTACTTACTGTTTCTCTGTAATTATTTTTGAAAATATACTAGCAATTTCTATATATATATATATATTTATAAATTTATATATTTATATCTTGTTGTTGCCAGGGAGTTGATAAGTTGTTCTGAATGACCACTAGGGTGTTGCTAGGTGATTGCTTACTGGCCCAAGGTAACCCACCCCACGTTTCTTTTAAATTCAATAAGTCTAATCACATAGACAATAACTGTACATTTCTCTTTAGCCACAACATTTAAGGCATCATTAACACAAATTAATGTAGCAAGGATGAGCAATAGTAATAGTGGTGCTTACCTCAACTAATAATGTAACTGCATAGTAAACATAAAAAAACAGTCCTCCACTTTTGAAAATTGATCAGTTTTATCTATGTGTGTGGTGTGTTTTGTGTTAGTGTGTGTGATATATCGATGACTCTCTAACCCTTCATAAGTCACAAAGAGGTTGGTGTTATTTTGGCTGCATTGCTAGAATAAAGAACCTGAAGAGGAGAGAGATAAATCCTGGGACATGTGCAGAAACTCTGAAAGGAGGAGTGGAGATCTTCTCACCCTCATCTTTTCACCAATAGATAAGGATGGATGGCCCTCAATCAGTCTTAAACTTGCCCTGACTTGGACATTCACACACACACACACACACACACACCCATGTTTACCTAGCTTGACTTCTGTTGTTATTAAATAAAGCAATTATTAATTATTTATTAACCACTTTTCCCATGTGAACATGCTCAAAATAAGTTTTTCTAGATTTTTTTTCCACTTCAGTATAATTCAGTAAACATATTTCAGCACTTAAGCATTGGAAGCACACTTGGTGATATCAGTAGATTCAAGGCAACACATGATTTGGCCAATTTTGAGACTGCAAATAGTAAAGATCACTGCATTTTCCATTATAATTAGATTTTCAACATGTTTTGCTTTATTTGTGAGGAAATTTTTTATCAGCTGGTCCTCACAAGTATCAAAAACATTACACACATTCTTAAACATAATTGATTGGTTTTACCCAAATTTACTCTCATTAAACAGTTAATGAAACAGATCAATTAATCTGAGAATTTGTGAATTCACAATACAGATGCAGTGCACACACACACACATACTCACACAGTGGTTCGTCAGGGCATATATCAGTGAAGTGTACCAGGACACATAGGCATTTTGTGGAGAACAATAGGACACCCTGTTTTACTTTCTCTTCTTTTGTCTCATTTTGTTTTGGCTGGATTTAGCTGCACTGATGAGCTGAAGAATGAACACAAAAAGAGAGCAGACCCCTACATCCTTCTCACAATACGCCCACCATCATCAGAGAGAAAGTTATCACCTCAGGAGAGAACGACAGGAGAAGATGGCTTTAGGAAAAGCACTGAAGTGAGGTTAAAATTAGTGAGGTAATCTCTTCAAGTTGTCAGCGGACATAAGGCAGCTATATGTAAATGTAAGAGGTGGCAAGTTAAAGTGTGTGTGTGTGTGTCCTCGCAAAGAGAAGGGTTTTAAGTCGGGGCATCTTACTTTAATCTTTCCTACTTCTCTGTCCCACCTCTCCCCCCCGTACTTCTTTTTCTTTTTTACCTCCTTGTAAGAAAATCAAGGCCTATTAACCCTAATCTCACTTAATGGCATCTACCTCTCCTTTTGTCCCGGGCGATGGGCAACAGACTCCTTCCATTCAGCCTCTCGCCCTCTTTCATGCGCCTGGCCGGACTAATCCCCTTTTGCAGTGGGACCGATTATTCCTTGTATTTTATCATCATGCTTATGATTATAATCTGCATTCTCATTCATGCACCCCTTCCTACAAGATGGAATTGCTTTTCCCTCCTTTCATGGCTTTCACTGTGCGCTGAGATTGAAAGAATTGCTTCTTTTTTTCAGACGCCCAGCCTTTGGAGGGGTGAATGTCAGAGTTTGGGTGCTGGAGAGGGTGTTGTTTGTAATTTAGGTAAGTGAACTCTTTTGGTGGAAACACATTTTCCAGACGTTTGAATATGCTGTCCACAGAGAGTAATGAATGGTGCCACACTGGCCCATGTCAACGCATTTACCAAGACAAGCAGCGATCGAGGGAGTGGATTAAAGATGGTGTAGCTGGAGAACGAGTGTGGTCTAATTATTATGGGGCTGTCGGGTTTGATGTGGGGTTTGTTTGGGGAGTTGAATGAGGTGGGCTCAGAGAAGGCTGGGGTGAAAGAAAGGCTCCATCCTTGTGCTGCAAAAGAGGTGCACAATTAATTATTTCAATCCATTTGGATGCAGCCAAGCACACACACACACACACACATGCACACACTTACTTTGACAGGACAAAAAAAAAAAAAAAAAAAAAAACAGGAAATGTGCAGAGAGATGAACTTTTGCACTAGTTTCAAACAACAGATACACACACACACACACACACACACACACACTCCTTCAGTATTACTAGTTTAATTCTTAGCAAACACAAAGGAGAGAACAACAATATGTGAGATGTACTGTATCTAAGAGTGTTTTGCGAAAGGAAAAACTGGTAACACTTTAAAAGGTTTAGTTAGCTAATGCATACTTGCACATTCAAGTTTATACCACTTGAAATGTTAAAAATGTATTTGTACAAGTGGAAATTAACATTAAACAAATTTTTATAATTGCTAATTTAAACAAGTTTTGCTCAGTGTTTGTTTATGATACTTTCTTTCTTCTGTGGTACATGAACATTTCTTTATTTGTGTTTCAACGAAGAAAACGGGTTTGGAAACGTCATGATGGTGAAGAAATTATGACAGAATTTTAGTTTTTGGGTGAACTATGCCTAAGGTTAACAAATTGAACCTTTTTGTAAAATGTTACCAAAAATTTACCAAGACACCCCACCCTTTACAGACAATAAAAAATAGCATGTTCCTTGCATTATTCTTTTTTAGCCTTTCTCCAAGTCGTGTTGGAATCACTTTGGGAAACGTATGGCGGGATTAACATGCACCACCCGTGGGGTCCGACACACCCCACACTGGCACACAAGGTTTTCCGATATTCTACCTGACCCCCATGGCAAGGGCTCCTCCTGGGTACCCTGAAGCAGAAAGGGGCACTTTGCTGCACCCATTTGCTGCTCAGGAGGGGAAAGCAGAAGCTGTCCTGGTCCGTTAAGAAATGGCCACCCCCCTGTCAGCAGCAGACGTGGTACAGTCCCACTGATGCCCATCCCGATGCTGACCTCGCCCAGCAGACGCCTCATCTCCTGCAAGGAGGAGCCTAGGAGCAGGATGTAGTTACGGGCCAGCACCAGTGTGGAGATCTTGGACAGGCGCCGTCCAGTCGGAGGGGCTCCAGGAGGGAGGTAAAGGTGCTGCAGAGCTCCACCTACACCAGTGGGAGAAGAGTAGGGCACCATGACCTCTCGTAAAGCATCCATGGCCACGTTGAGGTCCTGCATTCTCTTCCTCTCACGGCTGTTGATCTTTCTCCGTAGCTCCTGTTGTTCCTCCACACTAAGCTCACGAGGGGGTTTCAAAGATCTGAGAGGCCCCTGGAGACCCCCAGCACTGGAACCTGGTCCTCCTGCTCCCGTTACCCGTACCATTCTTGGCATGAGTTGCTGCAAAGAGCTCTCGCCCTGCTCTCTGCACCTAAAACCAGGCACAGCCTGCATTCTGGAAGAAGATATTAAGAAAACATGATTAAAATATGGGAGAAAAATGTAAAACTCAGCATGTTATCTTTGGGATTTACAGAATGTGTTTAGCCAAGAAATGAAAGTTCTCTATTCTTCAGTATTTACTCACCATCATGTTGTTCCAATTGTTTCCAAATTAAGTTTGACATTCTTTCTTCTGTGGGACATATTTTGAAAATTGTCTGTTTTTGACCTTGCATTCAAAGTCAGTGTGGTCCAAAACAACATTCATTGCACAGAAACGCCTTCAAAATGCCATCTTTTGTGTTCCACAGAAGAAAGAACAACATGAACAGAACATCAATTGGAACACACGAAATTGAGTAAATTATGGCAACATTTTCATTTTTTGGGTGATCTCTTTATAGTTATTGTGTTGCTCAGTCCTGCTAGCAGGCAAAGACTTTACCTTCAAGCAATTGATCCGCACACTTCAGATCTTCTTCCAGGGATTCCTTGAGTAACAATAAAGCAGTTCACTTCTTCAAGTACATTTTCATCTAGTCACAAGTTAATCTTCCCAAAAACAGTTAAATGCTCAGTTAGATTGTTTGCTCTTTTGTCCAGGTAGTTGTCCTTCATGGAGATCTTTAAACTGTGGCTAACTAACACAGTCCCTAACCATTAGAAGAATATGAGAGAAGGACTGCTGTAATGAGCTAATGGGTTACTCTTTCAATCTCTCTCTCTCTCTCGCTCTGTCTATTTCTGTTCCTGACGCCCCCTCATCTGCCCTCCATGCTAATGATTTGATCAACATTTCCAATGGTTGAAAACCCTGACAGTGAGCACATGCCCCATATTTATTAAATGGGATCTGAAGATGTCTTTATTTCTGCTCATATCAATGCAATACTGTTATATTTTTTTGCATGCATGGGGTATATGGTGACATTGATTTTCAGTGATTGAATAAGGAAGCAAATGAACAAGTGAGCCAAGAAATAGAAGGCCTAATGATTCTCGGTACAGGTGGCAAACCGGACATATCCAGTGAAAGACTGATTGTAAAACATACAAACGGTGTAATTATCTCTTTTCCCAAACTATTGACACATTTTCATTTAGCCTCCCTCTAAACGTGAGAGGAAGGAAGAGACGTAAACAGAAAGCATGTTGTTCACGTTGAGAGCAGGAGGTGAGAACATAGAATCTTCTGTTTGTCTTGCAGGGGTGAGAGGAGGGTAAGAAGGTGGCGGCACCCGGTCCCGGTGAATGGTATCATGGCATCCATGCACACATACTCGTAGGCTCAGACAGGAAAGAGATTTTAAAGAGCAATCGGAATGCCAGGCACCTGCAGGGCAACAGAACACAACCTGCCAGTGTGTTGGGGTGTGTGGAAGTGTGTGTGCCTCTAGCTAACCTATAAAAGACAGCCTGTGATGGATTAGAGCTGGGATGTTCGTCAGCTGTACGTTTGTGAACGTGTGTGTGAAAAGAAACGGCTACAGAAAGGAGGGAGGGTGAGAAGAGAGGGCCGAAAGGGACACCTGCTCTGACACAGAGACAGAGAGAAGAGATGAAAAAGAGAGGGAAAGAAAGAACCTGGTGTCCACCCACAACAACGCCCCCCTCCCGCTCTCTCTGTCCTTCCGTCCAGTTTGTGGGGGGTTGAATGGGGTGGCGCAGTGCCGGGGGGCTCACATCCTTACCCCCTGCCCCCAGTGCCGAATGCCTCCGTGGGTTTCATGACAAGGCTAAAAAGGGTCAGGCATGGGGGAGATGAGGGCTTTATTTGTGGTCATAGTGTGCTCCGTCTGGGTCAAGCCGGCAAACTTGGGCTGGGTCTCTGGAGCTGCACCTGGGGGTTCAATCAACTCATTCACACCAAGCCTGTTTCCTGTAGTTACTAGTAAAAATGCCTGGCTGAGGTGGTGTTCCCTTGGCACTGCTGGGGTTCCCATCTCTAAGAGATACATACAACACACATGCACGATAACTTAATCATGTAAAAACGTTTCTACTGCACAACATATTAAAGGGAAAACGAATAAATTTTAAGCTGAATATATCTGTATCATATGTGGATTTCTGTAAATATGTTGTTCTGTTCACTAAGGGATGAATCAAAATTACTGATATTTGATGATGCATCTTGACATTTTGAATGTACACAAATGCAAATGAGATTACGCAGTCTCAGTGAATGGACAGTTAATGATATTCTACCCTGTAGAATATCGTTAACAAGTTATATGGGCTACAACCCCATTCACTTTCATTGTATGAAAAAGAGATACCAGGACATTCTGGAAAAGAGTTTCTTTTGTGTGCCACAGAAGATGGAAAACCTGACCTCTGATGAAAATATAAATAATACCCATTTGGAAAAACAATGATCAAGCCAAAGGCCTTTCTGTAATTTATTTCCAAGTTACTGTTTCAAAAAATACATCTTATCAACCACTCCTCTTGCCAACAATTTCTCACTCCCTTCTCTTATTTCAAAAACAGTTCTGTGCGCCAGTGGAAAGCCTCTCTGACAGACACGTGAGCTTAATTACCCAGAAACAAAACAAGGAAACATTGGGCATAAAGAAGTTGGAGTACCTGTGCTAACTTTGACAGCTTGCACTGCTAGCTGTTTTTCATGATGTAGAAGGTCACAAAACAAGCTGATGCAAAAAATCAGTAACATAGTCCATATTCATTACCAGACCATGGATGCAGAGAAACGTCTGCTAAATGCCGAGAGTGATATTTCCACTGCCGGCTGGCCAGCCCTTCGCCAGATTGTGTCCGTATTGCACATACTGCAGAGCTGCCTTGAACACCAACAAACCTGTATAAAGAAAAGTTCTAATGAAAAATAAACAAATGTCAAAACTTTATTCTCTCTTTCTCTCTCCTGGAGAGAAGCAGGTGTGGAGGGCGAGACTGGAGGGCCTCAAACTCCATCAGATTATTCACATTTACTGTCACGAATGTGTATCTGGTGGAGATGCTGTAAAAAAGTTGACGAGGGGGAGGTGAACTGTCTAGAGCTTCAGAGTGCTGCGAACCCTGCTTGACATGTTGCTCTGGGCCGGCGGCCATGGATATGAGAAGATTACAAGCTGTTAATAAGGCGGAACCAATGAGCTGAAGGCTGGGTATTGTGACTCCCAGCATGCTCTGGGAAAGGTTGGCCTGGACAGAATGGTTGGCTTCTCAGATGGTTGAGACGAGGCAAAGAGTGACCCCATGGGCTTTTTGTCAAGTTGCCTGAAGAACAGTTGACACAACGGATTCAAAATCATACACACACTGACATCCAGAGAGTGCTGGGGATTGTTCTTCAAACACACGCTCTGAAGCGGTCCTGCTGAGGACACACTGATTATAGCTGTCACGGGCTACTCAATGCCAGCTGCCATGTGTGTCACATTTCACTAATAAGAGCACTCACTTTGACACGTCACATTGAACATATGCATTGCAGAATGCCATGCCAAAAGGCTTCATGTAAAAAAAAATAATAATAATCCTTTTATGAGACAGAATTCCATTTCATGGTTTTTACCTTTTTGTTGATCTCTTTACAGCACTGATTTAAGAATAAATGCAAAGGCCATTGAGTTTTTGTGAGTAAGCTTCATCATTCACATCTTTTGATTTTGACATATAAATTGTGTGGGTGAAGTAACTATTTCTAGGACTGCTCCTGCCTTTCTTTGCTTCACTTCTATACTTCTATATCTCCTATACACATTATTGCAATGCCTCTTTTAGATTGATGAACTCATTAATATTCAGGCGGCATTCATTTTTGTGTATTAAGGTTGTGCAACATTCAGAATTAAATAATTGACTCCCTTTCAGTTCATGGGCGTTTATTTGAATTGAACTTTGAGGGGTCTCTCCTATTAATCGTATATGGTGAAATTGTTCCCCCAAGTATTTGATATTCTTGATGCTGCTCTGCTAAATTTCATTACACAACATTATATTTGTTAATTTTTTAGGATGGCATTCTTCAACGGTCTAACAGCTCTCATCAAAAATTATGTAATAGACAGAAGGTCTACTTTACTGTTCATGGAAACTGTAATCCAGTGCAACTCTTTAGTTTTAACAGTGAAAGAGTGCAAGGTAAGATGCAAGTAGCTAAGCATTTAATATCGGACAACTGTTTTATGATAGAAATGTTGAACAACCCACAGTAATTTCCAGTGATGCAAAGTTCAAATGGTTTACTTTACAATAAATTCTACTTTTCTTCTTTATTTTTTTTTTCTTCATCCATTAAATCCTTTATCCTTTAAATTCCCCTCTTAAAGGTCTGTTGAAATAAAATGTAATCATTTGTTATGTAAATGCATTGAGGCAGAAAATGAATTTATGCTTCAGAATGTGTCACCTATATTCGTGCCCATGTAGTTCCACTCATTTTTTTACTAACTTTAGGTTTGTGGAGAAGATATGGAATAACTCATTGACTAGATGAAAAGACAACAAGAAAACATGAAAAGGGACAAGCCAGAGAGACCAAAAGAAAAAAAAAATCCAACAGAAACACACATTCCGAAAGTCAAGAAGATCAGGCTAAAGGGTTGAAAGTGGTAAAAATGTTACAGGAAAGAAAAAAATAATTAACCAGCCAAAGATGCCTAAACTCATGAAAGGTAACAAGGCAATGAGATGTTGCATTGTTTGAGTATATATCCCATTGTTTGAATATAGCATGTGTACAGAGTAAATGACCTAATTTAGCTTTTTGGTGTTGAATGTTAGCTATAGTGTCATCTGCCCTCCTTTCAGGAAGTGTAGGCCTGATGAAGAATGGATTCTCAGACACTTGTCAAGGCGGCTGAAAATGAGTGAAGATAAATGAGAGAAAAGAAGAGTCAGGCGACCCATGCAAACTGAGAGTGGAACACCTCTATCAATCAACCATACATCAACCACCCTGACACATACACACAACACATCCCATGCAGCAGTACAAGACAGAGTGTGTATATGAAAGCATGTGTGCGATGAAAGAAGTGGGCAGAAAGTTTCTTGCTCACTCCTTAAAGTTACTAATATGATTTTGTGCTGCAAAGACAGAGAATGAGAATGTTCCCAGTGGACTGAAAAAGAGAGACATATGCCAGAACAGGATCAGATTGCAGAACAAAGTAATCGTGTATACACACACACACACACACAGTTTTTTCTGAAAGGACACTGCACATAAGATCATTTCTCTGAAAAGGTTCAGCTGGACAGAAAAAAAAGCCACAAACAAAAAGTCCAGCAGCCACAAGCCCTTATTGGCCTGTGGAGCTCCCATGGTGCTCTTTGATGTTAAGTTGTCCAGGCTCTGTCCTCTTTTCATAGAGCATCCACACTCAGCCAGTCATGAATATCCAAGAGTTCAGCCCCTTACAGGATTATCTCCTCTTATGCAGCAGAATATGTCACCCAAATTCATGCCAGTCTTGTTTCACGCAATGTTTTTTTTCTCTCACTTTCCTTCAAATGATTAATCTGGATTAATCATACAATCATCACAAGACACTCAATGAATCCCAATAAACTAAAATAAAGAATAATACAATGACTTTTACATGGAAATTTCCTCCTCTCCATGGGGTGTGTTACATAAGGATTAACAGATGATAGAGGGTGAGATAAACACTAGACCCTGGGGATGTGTGGTCTCATATGGCCACTGTATGGGTTCCTCAAATCATCCGTCTGCTCCTCCTCTAAAATGTACTTCTTGGAATGATTATGTGATAAATGACTGACACTTGCTATAAAGATGATGGATCAATGAAACTGAGAGGCCCAAAAACACATTTTAGGACTGAAGGAGACAAAGTGGATAACTTTACTTTTCTCCCCATCTTTCTTTCTTGTTACTTTCAATTGTCCCACAATGCAACAGATGCACTTCATTTATTTATTTTGGCTCTTCTTCTTTTTCTCCACACTATTTGTGTTTTTCCACCACCTTTGATGCATCTTTTCAATCCTCTATCTGTAAACCTTTGGGCTAACAAGGCCTAGTGTTTGCGTCTGAATGGCCCAACATCTGTGCTGAATCAAAGGATTTAAAGATGGCTTTAAGATCTGAGTTTAAAATCACCACGCACACACATAATAAACATTAAACACTAAACACAATCTGTGAAAATGCATGAGAGTGCTGTAGCCTTCTTCAGAAAAAAATAGTTGCTATCTTTTGAAAAAGGTTTTATTTATAGCCTACTTTTTCTAACAGTATAGTAAACAGTTACTTCATATAGTGCAACAGATTGTGTACATTCAGTTAATTTACACTGACATCATATTTGTTTGATCTGCTATGCAGTGATCTGTATGCGATGACGTCTAAATTGCAGTTGTTATTGGACTCATGACACGTTGGCATATATGTAGATTTATTAGTTAAGGTATATTAGTCTCTGTGAATATGTGTCAGCAAGTCTGATTAAAAGGAGGCCTTCGTTAAGGTGGACTGTGTTCAGTGGCTCCGCGGGGGAGGTGCTGCTCTGATTAATTTGGAAACGTGATAGGGTGTAATTCTCATTAACTTTCGGAGTAATTGCATTTTACGCGGAGCAAATGGGCGAGGCGGCTGAAGATTACTAACAAGCAGATGTTAGTAGAGGAAGACAAGACTTCAGCAGCCTGTTTGCTTTCATAGACCTCAATCTGGGGTAGAAATTACTATTACAATGACTGCTATTAAGGGTGCAGTCCTTTTTTTATTGAAACTTTAAAATAGTTACGTAAAGATTTGATGATGTATATGAGACATTTTTGTTCAATTTAAATTATTCAGTTGGCATGATGATTTTAAACTGCCCAAAATGAATCGGCAAATAAAAAAGTAAAAAAGTAAAAAAAAAAAAAAAAAAAAAAAAACCCTTCTTCTATTCTAATCAGTTACGTTTGTCCATATAAAATATGAATGACTCCTTATTTTGTAAAAAAAAATTAATATAACAAATTATAATAATACAATTAATGTTTAAAAATATAGACAAATAAACAAGTGGCAAATATGAATATTCAAAAGCCAGCTTTAGCTACTCCATATCGTTCCAGCTCAAAAATCCCTTGGAAAACATTGCAACAGAAAGAGCAATCTGCAATCCAGCAGCTGGCGTTTAGTTTGTATTCCACTTAATATACCTTAATTTATTCCCTCCATCTCGCAGCTCCAGGTTTATTTTTATTTATTTATTTGTTTGCCTATTGTGTGTAGTGAAAGACTTCAAATAGGCCTGCGTTTCCTGCATTCTAAATAAATGATCTCCTCCTTGATGCTTAAAACATGAAGGTTATCTCATTCTTTCCAGAATGAAGTGGATATGCTTCATAAAAGTTTATTAGAAAATCTAAAAGGTCTCATTTGGAAAGCTGCCCAAAGTAGCAGAATCATTGGCTGACAGATAAGAGTGTTCACACAGGTGACAGAAGTGAAGTGTAAGTGAAGTCATTGTAACACATTCATTATATCACACTAACTTGTTCTCTCTCTGACCATAGGCTGGAATTTATATTTTCTCTCAATCTGGGGTGCGTTTCCCAAAACCATAGTTGCTAACCTGTTAGGAACTTAGTTGGTTGGCAATGGGAAATTGCACTGCAACCAACAAAGTTGCTAACTTAGCAACTATGGTTTTGGGAAACGCACCCCTGTAGGAACTTAATCAACGGCTATCCTACAGTTCAGAATTACCGGGTTATAATAAACTATTTTGTCTTAACGCACGCAATGCAATGGTGGTGAAGGCTATCTAACAGCTCGGAAGTTGAGCAAAAATTCGTTTAATTGCGCTGATTAGAATTATCAATACAGTGCTTTTTCTCTCTCTGTGTTTTTATTAGTTAAAAAGATAGCCTACTCGTTATTCAGTTGCAGCTTAGTTTAATTTGCCTGTATAAACATCTAATAGTAGCCTAAGATAATGTGTAAATCATACAGTTGGGATACATTTTGTATATATCATTGTTTGGATAATTTAATGCGTTTGAAAAAACAATCATTCGTAACTAAAAAAAATAGATTTACACAATGTATCAAGCATTAGTTGTTACTTATGAAAAAACGGCTAGCCTAAAACACAAAATAAAATATAAACTATATAAAAAAATTAAACAATACAATATAAAACTTTCTGTGGGGTCTATAAACTCGAAGTAAGAACATTCGCACTCTTTTTAGATCGTCTTTGTTCCAGTTTACAATAACTAAATGGTGTCGCTCTGAACACGCTCTGTTTGATGACCTCACGAGTGAATAACTGATTTGTTTCCAAGAATTGCTACCTTTTTTTCAATCCAACAGCGCTGTAATTTAATCTTCTTTTAGTATTATTTTTTGACGCGTTGAAGTTTCGAGATTAAATAGATTAAGCAGGCCGGTTACACACAGCGCCCATTAATGAGCAATTACATTTCGCTTTTACTTTGGGAATTAATTGGACATAGCCTCCATAAACGCAGGCTGTATACATAACCTATTTTAATATAGATAGATAGATAGATAGATAGATAGATAGATAGATAGATAGATAGATAGATAGATAGATAGATAGATAGATAGATAGATAGATAGATAGATAGATAGAAGAGTTTGCACACTGAATAATAATAATAATAATAATAATAAATTAGGTAAATTAATCAAGCACAAACAAGCAAATAAATGCATCATTTTAAAACATTTATTTTACAGTTAGGACTCAAACATTCACTGTACATTAATTTGAAAATACCATCAAAATAAGTAAATAAATATCCTTTTACACTTTATTATAAAAAAATAAAAGCTGATCATTCTTCGCATCGGCCATGTAGGGTAAGCTTATGCAGAAAGAAAAGATAAAAAATAACAAAAATGGAAAGCCAGAAAAGTAAAGGGAGAGATAAAGACAGACAGAGAGAGAGAGAGAGAGAGAGAGAGAGAGAGAGAGAGAGAGAGAGAGAGAGAGAGAGAGAGAGAGAGAGAGAGAGAGAGAGAGATGAACAGGTGCAAAATTCCTATTACAGAAAACGCTTGGCAAATGAATTCTGACCCCAAACATAAACTGAGGAAGGTAATATAAAATCTTTCAAACTGTACAAACGCTATCTACATATTTACACAGTACAGTGCCATTTGTTTTTTTTTAAAAGCTATAGGACTTTTTAACGTATAATTGCCTCTAACAGTAATGGCCCATTAAACTATTTAGCAATCTTTAACTGCATAATGAATTGTAAGTTTTAATTTATTCTTAATTATCCTATGAATCTGTTTCACATTAAACCTCTTTTGTAAATAACAATCCCTTGTTTGAAGGCTAAAAAGAGTAAGATATGCCATTTTCACAAACTTTATACACAGAAATGCACATGGATAGTAAACCCTAAGAACTCTTAAGTGTTAGAAAACTATGTTAGTGGCTTTGATCCATTTTCTTCGCTTCAGAACTATTTGTGCTTTCCAAAAACAACTGTTCAGCCATAAACTGATAAACAAGATAATACAGCTTTTATATAACGTCTATGGTTCTGTCTCAAAGATTTTTTATCAAAGTTCAGTACTTCATTTTGAGTCACTTGTCAGTCGTGGCATGCTGACGGTGCTCATACCGGGCACGTGAGGCGGAGGAACCTGGCACATGCTGCACGGACACGGGATCCCCGCACCCCAGTGCTGGAAACCAGCGCCAAGTGTGCCAGCGCTGGCTGTTGGTGCTTTGATGAGTCCATGATGCGGCCTGACGGCTGAGAGACCCGGGCCGGAGAGAGATACGGCAGTTGACACTGCTGGTGGAAGCAGAGGATGGTGCACCGGGTGAGACGAATGCGAGACAGCAGCATGATGACCCGGTAACGGAGCGCCCGCCCCGTGCGTAAGGGTGCCACAGCTGGACGGATGGAAGGCGGTGTGATGAGCCCCGCTCCCTCCGTAGATCTCACTTACGAGCCGTTTCATCTCCTCCAGTGAGTTGCTCAGCATAAGGATGTAGTTGCGTGCCAGCAGTAGGGTGGCTATTTTGGAGAGCTTGCGCACGGATGGCCCATGGGCATAGGGCATGACCTCCCGGAGCCCGTCCATGGCGATGTTGAGGTCGTGCATGCGTTTTCTCTCGCGGCTGTTGATCTTGAGGCGCATGCTCTGCAGCTCAGTCTCGGATAGAAGTTTACGGTCCTTTTTGGAGAGCATCTTCAGAGTCACTGCGTCCTCGTCGGCGCTGGAGACGCCCTGCAGGTCTCTAACTATTAACTCGGGAGAAGAATCGCTCTGCGTGGAGGAGACGGCCCCGGAGAAACCCACTGACTTCTTGACAGAGGACAGGAAGAGATCATCGCCTTCAGGAGAAGAAGGTCTACTGGACACTCGGCTCGTGTCGGAGTCCATGGTGTTCAGTGCGCTTTCAGATTTTCGAAGATGTCAATATTCCTTTAAAAGTAGAATGATTAAAATCTAAAACTTAAAACAAATGTAATACGAAATAATAATATAATAAAAATAATTACGGAAAAAACGGCACAGGCTACGGCTTGATTAAATGCAGTGCAGCATATTTAAAGTCCTAATGTCCTAGAGATTCTTTGCAACTCGCCAGCTCAATAAGTTTACAAGTAAAGCTGTAAAGTTTGTTACACAGTTTACCAGTTCAGCAAACTATAAAAATATAATTATGACCAGAAGTTAGCGATTATCTAATATGCCAAAACAGTCAAATAAATTACTCCACTGAATAATTGCAAAGAGAACATTATTTAAGCTAATCGTTTAAATAATGCTGACCTTTACTAATCCACATTGCTTTTATACATTTTTACAAATTAATCAATATTTTCTATATATTCAAACTTACCGGTAGCAGGTGCAAGCGCGTGCTAGTGTGTGGCTTTGAAGAATTTCCTCGTTATTCCAGTTCACTCGTGCACTGTTTGTGTTTGGCACGCCCGAGAGTGACGAGGGGTATTTTATAGTAGGTCCCTCCTCCCCACCACCCGGGCCAAGACACCGGGACAATGTCAACGCTTTTCCGACAGCCCATCAAGAACCAATGAGCTCCAGTGGGTGGGGGCCCTAAAACCTGATGTCATTGCAAAGAAAAAAATCGAGGCTTCATTAAATACATTAGACACACTTCGCATATGGTGTATCCTCATAGAGCATCGTTAGGTTTGGATTACAGTGAGTCGGTTGAACAAACTGTGCAGACTGTCCTCAAGATATTAAGTTAAGTGATGCATGCGTGGACAAATTTTCAAACTTTAAAAACTCTAAATATTACACTACCACTGCGTTTACCACCGAAAACAAAAACAAATAACTGAACACAGCAAATCAGGTTTTTTATTTTTATTTTTTTATTCAATTATTTATTTTTTTTGTAGGCTAAATCAAGATAGGCTGCATATAGGCTATAAGCCACCATTTAGCCTAATTAAAATTGTACATATTATTTTTTTTAAATATTCATTAGCCTATTGTTAAATTGATAATAGCTTACATTACATACATTATATTAGTTTTAGCTAACATTTCTCACTGGATTCATACGAATGAATTAGCTTTGCAAAATGCAGCTCAGGAAGTTGATGGTCATCGACAGTTTTTCTATAGGCCTAGTGTGAGGGAGAATGGATGCAAAATGCCGGCGCAAGATTTTCTTGGTGATACCGTGCATATGTCCCGCCGGATTGAGCGCGGTCAGTTGCAGACACTGTTTTGCGGTTTGAATGCGCTCATATTGTTTTAACCCGGTGACCCCTTGCGGGCGCAGGTCAGCTGACTAATTTCAGCCGTTAAGCCCATTTAAATCGTTAATAAACGAGGCGTGTAAAATGGCTTTTAACGGTTATGATCTGAAACAAATCAATTAGGCCAATATGGGCAAACAGAAGTTATTGTTTGGGGTAGAATAAGAGGGCGTAGGCTACACAGGCGGGTTACACACAGCGCCCATAAATGAGCAATTACATTTCGCTTTTACTTTGGAAATTAATTGGACATAGCCTCCATAAACGCAGGCTGTATACATATCCTATTTTAATATAGATAGATATATATATAGATAGATAGATAGATAGATAGATAGATAGATAGATAGATAGATAGATAGATAGATAGATAGTTATGTGTCTGTTCTTCTGACTCCACAGGTGTAGATTTAACAGACACATGAGTGAGTTAAGGAGAGACTTCCCCAGATCAAGGTCTTTAACATATTTTCATTGAAGCATCTATGAGCTCTTGTTGTTTGGTTGTTTTCCCCGTGCGGACAGTCCCGTCTGTCTGTTTGCTTGTTTACTCTCGTTAAATACGCTTATGCAAATGAGTGGTTTTAAACCGGCGGTGTCGGAGATAAATTGTAGTTCAGTTCCTTCATTATGAATTCCGCTAATCTCACTTGTTAAGTGTAGCGAAATGGTAATGTGCCGCGATTGTCTGGATTAGAAACGGGGGGACAGAAAAAACCCTATTGTCAGAGCTGCAGTTTATTCCTCGCGCATATAATGATCTAAAATGTCACCCGGGGAAGAATGCACACAAATTCGCACCCACACTGACTGACATCTGTCATAGGAGCAATTACAGAAAGAGAAAGACAGGGGTTGGTCTGCCCTCGATTCAAACAAACTTTGGTAACTGTAGTCTGCCGAGAATGTTGCCAATTAAGGCTAATTAAGCGCATGCTTGGCTGACGTCATTACCTCTTGATTTAGATCACAATGAGCCAATGACAAAGATTTACATTATTTTTTTTACAGACCTGCTTAAACAAGACTCTCAGCATGAACACTGGCCACTTTAGTGATTACAGGTTCCACAGAATTTTACAGCTTATTCAAACTTCACAGTTCAGGTGCAGAAAATTTAATCAGCTGAAATGACAAAAATACAGAACTGGATACATTTTATATCACTCAGTCATTTAATTAAAAGCTATTTGTTTAATGAAGGCCTACCTCAGAGAAAGAGGGAGGGAGATAGGAGAGCTTTTGCCACCTCAGGGTGAATGAATGTTAGCCTGGTGGATGAGTGTGAAGGGAGACTGAGTGCTAATTTCTGCCGGTTGGCAATGCCAGACTCTTCTTTTCTCATTACCTTTATGAGATAATGATGTGTTTGCGTATGCATTCCAATAATGAGGTGGGCAGATGTGTGTATAGGTGTGAAAACTGTTAACCCTAAGAGCTAAATTAGCCAGAGCTGTAACTGCAGTCATATTTAAGCTAATGAATCCACCTGGAGTTCAGTTTCACAATTTTTTTGCAGGGTTAACCCGAAACTCAACATAAGTACAGTGTTTTACAGTACTTGAAAGCATGTCTGTTTATGCATTACATCTAACTGTCATGTCATGGCACATTCTACATCTTCAACATTTTCTGTTGTTCTGTAAAACTGAGGTGGCGCTTAGTCAGACATTTTTTTTTCTCATCCTGTCTTATTAATCCAACTGGGAGTTATTTCCAAAATAAATAAAATTTACTAAAAACACTAGTGAAAATGATTCTGTTTTTCAATCATTTTAAAATGGACATCTTCAATTTTTTTCCGGGGTTCTCAGAAGCAGAATTTGTCATTGAGCAATCTTCTATAGTGGTAAATGGAAACCACAACAAATATTTTTTACATTCCTACTTGCTTGTTTGTATGACCAAAAGAGGTACATTCATGTATTTAGCAGATGCTTTTAGCCAAATTTGCTGTCACTCCCTTAGTCATAAGAAACCCACAAAGCAGCATTAAGTTTTCATGCCAAGGTAAAACAACACAAGGTATATCAATATAAAGGTACATTAAAGTTTTAAAAAATGAAAATAGCTGGCAATCAGGTTATCCAGTAAAGTTTACATGATCAGTGTCACAAACTTGCTTAAAATTGATCGGAGAGTACTCAGTATTAAGCTTATACCTTTCTCATCATATATTTTTTAAACAATTATCAAAATCCCAGAACTTTTTTAGTAAAAATAAATAAATACTTTTTGACCACACTGTATGTCCTACACCTCTTTAGCTGTTTTCCATCATAAACGCTTTTGCATCCTCATCCATATCCCTCTCACAATCCAACATTTTTTTTCTCTGTCCCTTTCTCACTAAACAGCCTTTTTTTTCTCCACGATTATTCCAAACAGCTTTGATTTAGTGTAGCAATGCTTTAATATCAGAGAAAAACTTTCACTCTCACTCTCTGTCTTTCTCTTTCTCTCCCCGTCTGGGTGGCAGTTGGGCTTGTGTTGTGATGAATGCCAATAGTGAAGAGCAGCATATGTGAGCCAGTCTTAATCCTGCTAATCTTCCCTCCAACTGAAAAAGAAAGAGAATAAGAAAAGAAAAAAGAATGAACAAAGAAAACGAAAAAGAAAACCTTTTCTCCCAACCCAAATGGCTTTCTGAAGAAAATCAAAGTACATGAAGCAAAGTCTTTTCTTCTTTCCATCCACACATCTCATGCATAGTGAATTAAAGTTGTGCTGATGACATTTTTGACATATGGACATGACAAATTGTTGGTCAGAACATCTCAATAAACAGTCCCCCCTCCCCTTCCACTCCCTTCCTTCTCCTCTATTACAGGAGTGTAAGTTGTTGGGGTCTACAGAAGTCTTTTGTCCCTACAACAGCCATTAGTAGGTAATTAAGTCTTAACATAGCCTCTGCTCCCCTGGCTACTATTACACCCTGCTCAAATGGAACGGCTTACAAGCTCCTTTACACGGCTGGACAAATTGAATGGTGCTCATCAGGCTCTGCCTATTATTCCTGCCACCCCATCTGGCTGCCAGCGGATAAAGGGGGATTTACAAGCGATGGTGAGGGGCATGCAGACTGCTGAGCGCAGGCTGAGAGCAGGAAAAAGACAAGGGCTTCACTGGAGGAGAACCCCCCCCCCCCCCCCATTTTTTAAGGTGGTTGCTTCTTTTCAGGAAAAAAGCTGTGGGATTTGCTGCAGCCAAATGTTACAAATGTTACCACAATCTGCTCCCCTGATCCTGCAAGAGGGAAAGATAAAAAGGAGGGGTGTCTGATTGCATATGTGTTCTTAGGTGAAGAAGGGGGGTTGCTAAGATGGAACCTGAAAATGAGATGACATCAGTTTCAATATGAATCAAGAAAAAGTTTTTTTATCTTATGAAATCTGCACCGAAATGCATACTTCACCAAAAAATATGAAAATTTTCGCATACTTTACTAACTCTCATAGTATTCTAAACCAGTAAGACTTTCTTATGCAGAACACAAAAGAATATTATTTTTTTTTAAAGATTGTTTATGAGACGGATATAGATTTAGTGAAAGTCTGTGGGGTAATGTTGTTTAGGACCCAACTGACTTTCATTGCATTGACAAAAACAGTTTAAAAATTATATATATATATATCTACATATTTTTTTTTCTCACACATAAAAAAGTCAATAACCCTATGCATATCCCTCTCACAATCCAACATTTTCTCTGTCCCTTTCTCACTAAACAGCCTTTTTTTCTTCCACAATTATTCCAAACAGCTTTGATTTAGTGCTCTGTCAATATATAAATAAATATATAAAAAAAGCAATATGTGATGAACTGTGATTCATTATGTGGCTCTCTATTTTACCACCTGTAATATTATAGTGATTATCACAGTGCAAATTTTGTAAAACTGTATATATAAACATACATCACTTAATTAAATGTATAGTTACAAGCCATAAAATATACATGCATTGATATGCCATCCCATTAAACCTGAAACACTGTCATCATATTTTTGTACAGTGAACTTCTAGAAACAACAGCTGCTTATTTTGACAAACTTAACAGGATATTTTTATTTATTTATTTATTTTTTATACAGTGTATCGAATCTATTTGCCTAAACTGACAAGTCTGAGGAGTTCTTAGGGAAAACAAAGATAAAAATGGGAAGGGACCAGAAAAAGACATGCATATGAAAAACAGTGACATAGAGCTCTCGCTCACAGTCCCAAAAGTCACTTGTAAGAGAACATTCCTGTACTATTGCTTCCTGATCCTTCACTCAAACACATACACATGCACTTACCCTAGTGATGCCTAACGAGGGGGCTGGGACATTTATTACAGGCATCCCCTCCCACAGTCAGGCTGAAGCAGTAACAGGTTGGGGTTTTGTTTTCAAAGGAGGAGAGTTGTTGTGGGTGAGAGCTGCCCTCTGTGTCACCCTTCTGTTCCCCAAGTGCCTGTGCGCTGTTCTATTGTCTCTTATCCTGCATCCTTAACTTTCACAGCAACCAGGTCGAGACCATCTATGTCAGCCTCACACTGATTGTTCACCAAAAACCTGAATATCTTCAAACAATGGGTGGCACTTCCTGTAAATGTTCTGCTGGAAGGTGAGGAAAGAAAGAAAGAACTGCTGTTAAGACAGACTGTGATAAGTCTCCTTGGTTCAAAATGTCTATTAAAATATGACATATGGATGATCAGGCAAAAGAGAATTTGTGTATGGTAATGCCAAATATTGTATCTCCCTTTGAAATACGATATTTTCATAAAGTATCACCTAAGTTATTAAGATGGTTTATACACTTATGACTGATATATATATATATATATATATATATATATATATATATATATATATATATATATATAATACAAAAATGAAATAGCTCCTAGACAGCAAAAAAAAAAGAAAAAAAAAGAAGAAATAGCTCCTTGAGGTACAAAAAAAAAAAAAGATGTAAAGGTTGTGTTACTGCTTACATACTATGCTCATTTGAATATTGAATATTCACCCAGAAAATTGTACACAAAATTTCCCATGACAACAGTAGAATCTACAAGTTCACAAAAATCTGAATTCCACATTCTTCCTGTGTTTTTGGTTAAATTCAGTGATAATAATAGTGTTATAATGTGTCTGTGTGTGACTATGTATATAGTTGCAAATGCGAAAGAATGCCATTGGGTTTTCTCTCCCCTCTGGCAGCGTCACTCATTCAATTCTTCTGCTATTACGTTGTCATCAAGCCATTTGGCTGCTCTGGCCTCGTAAGTGCGGCACAAGAAAAGAGCTAGTTGATTCAATTAAAGCCCTACCAATTCACCTCCACTGAGAGCCAGCCAAGAAGGTTCTTTCAGAGAGAAAAGAGAGGGAGAAAGCAATAAAGGTAGAGGAAAGCCTTTTATTCCATCTGTCTTGGATTCGTGAGTGCATATTAATGTCATGTAGGTAATCTCAATGTGTGTCCCATTGTGCATTTAACAGTAGTGTTTTTTGCCACGATGGTTTAGCAAATTAACACACCATGAAGCAAAAACCAAGTTTATGCATGTGATAGTCACGGCCTGTCTGTGAATGTGTTTGCCGCAGAGGCAAGCGGTGGTTGTTTGTCACCGTGAATAGGCTCAGGGTGGTACACATCATTGGGGTATTGAAGGTGTCTCCTCCCCTGTTGTAAAACAAGGGTGTGTGTCACATGGGGACACAGGAGGCATTGTGCTCATCGCAGGGGCTACCATACCACCCAGAGTGTTCCCTAAATCTACCCCCACAACACCTACCCACGACCCTGTCCGGCCCACGGCCACAACCCTGTCCTGACCACAAACCACGCAGGAGAGAAGGATAGATCATGAAGGTACAAATCAGAGATGGAAACTGGGGCTCTGATGCATTTGTATATAGAAAGAAAGAGAACGTGGGATGAGATTGAGGCCTGGAAGAGGCGAGGGGGTGTGTCTCTGAGTTTCCCCTACAAGATAGGTCAATGGGATGATTGATGGCTGCAGAAGTGGGAACAAAACAAGGGGAGGTGATAAAAATCAGAAAAGAGGGGAAAGAATGGAGAGGGAATGAGGGTCTTGTATCTGAGTTTGGGATGTCTGTGTGAGTGTGAGAGTGTGGGAATATTTACTGCCCTGCAGAAGTGGGTGGCTCTGACTTGTTGCTAATTAGCGGGGAGGCATCTGAGCTCTGGTGTGTGTGTGTTTGGAAATGGTGAGTATGCTGGGGTTCAAGGAATACGACAGGATACCAGGGCGAAAGAATGGCAACGCTGACCACCTAAGGTTACCCCCATTACACACTCAAATATACGTACCTAAAGTTACAAACCCCTCACTACTTTCCCCCGCCTCCTACAAATTTATGTAAATGAGCTGTGCTTTTAAAATAAAGGCTAATAATTTATGGGCAACTGTCAGTTTCCTGAGTTAGAAACACAGATAGAGAGAGGCAAATATCAGGGCTCTTAAACTGAAGAGATCAGGCTTGTATTTTTAAGAGGGGTCCCTTGTCATCTGAAGTACTCTGAAGAGGATCTGCAAACTATCAGACGCAGGGACACAGGCAAACAACACATAAGGACATACATTCAAAGGTACAGTATGAACAACACACAAACTGTTTGTCAGAAAGTACTAGCTTTTGCCTCTTGATGCAGTCAGCTGGCAACACAGTCTTGCAAACTACATTGCTTTTATCAGAATGTTTTAGAAAGTCAGTGGCAAAGTGTTTGTTTCAAATTATTTAAAAATATTATGAAAAAATAAAGAAAAAAAATCTCTTTCTAGCATTTCATCATCCCTTTATCCCAAGTTACACCATGGGTATTGTGCCTGTATAATATAGTAAAAGTACAGTTCCTCTGTATAAAGGTATCTGATAATATGACAAACTTTTTCATATGCTTTGGATCTGATTCATACCCTGGACAAACATAATTATACTCCTGTTTTGCAGCAACTTTTTTGTGCCTTTGTTCTCTTCCCACCAACCCATCTGCTCTTCTTGGCACAATCAATTACCTTTAAAGAAAGAGTGAGTGAGAAATGGATCAAGCTCTAGCGAATTGCACCAATTTACAACAAACAAACCCCCATTGCTAAAGGTTGCACATTACTCTATTGCAGAGAATAACAGGAGCACAAGATGGAGAGATGATAGTTATGATGACAAATATTATTATGGGATTGGGGAAACTGATTAAACAAAATCACTGCATTATTCTATATATAATATTGTTTTTTCTTTTACAATATTTTTTTAAGCAAACACGTCACCAGCTTTTCCCATACAACAGATCTGAACCTGTTGCTTTCTCACATGCAAACAGACTGTGTCGTTTTTAACAGCATGAGGTACATATACAGTAGATACAAGCACTGGTAGGTTTTTCTACATGAGAGTCCATTTTCTTCATAGAGTGTTCAAAGTCAACCAGAATTCAACAAGAGATCCACATCATCCTGACAAATGCTTCTTGTTAGAGATTTCCCACAGCACACATGGACACATAAGGTCAGCATGCATAGCAGGTTTTTTTATTAAGTATTGGAATGGGGTTACAGAGCCCACACCTCTGGCCCACACACAGTCATCAGTGAGTTAACATCCAACTCTCAGTGGTCACGCTTGCCAGGATGAGTGTTTAACTGACAGGTGGGAATGAGGGAATTCTATATGTGTGTGTGTTTAGCAAGCAATCTGTAATGAGGGGGCAGTGTGTGTTTAGGCCTGTAATGAGGTGTGAGAGAGAAGCGAAGACCTTAATAGGCAGCAATTACTGAGTGTGTTGTCGCTAAGCGAGTCTATTTGTTTTTTGTTATATATATATATATATATATATATGTGTGTGTGTGCATGTGTGTGTGTGTGTGTGTGTGTGTGTGTGTGTGTGTGCATCTGTGTTAGGTTACTTTGACACCTACACTCTACCAATTCCAGCAGAGAACATTTGATTGACAGCATTTCAAAGACACGGATCCAGTTTCAAAACAAACCTTTATGTATGTGTGAGAAGAAAAAAAAACATCTTTATTGTTATATTTAATTTACTCCCTGTATATTTTAGTTTTTTATTAGTTTCCTAATGATTAATAATTTTATATATATATATATATACACACAGTACAGACCAAAAGTTTGGACAAACCTTCTCATTAAAAGAGTTTTCTTTATTTTTCATGACTATGAAAATTGTAGAGTCACACTGAAGGCATCAAGGGCTATTTGACCAAGAAGGAGAGTGATGGGGTGCTGCGCCAGATGACCTGGCCTCCACAGTCACCGGACCTGAACTCAATCGAGATGGTTTAGGGGTGAGCTGGACAGCAGACTGAAGGCAAAAGGGCCAAAAAGTGCTAAGCATCTCTCGGGGAACTCCTTCAAGACTGTTGGAAGACCATTTCAGGTGACTACCTCTTGAAGCTCATCAAGAGAATGCCAAGAGTGTGCAAAGCAGTAATCAAAGCAAAAGGTGGCTACTTTGAAGAACCTAGAATATGACATATTTTCAGTTGTTTCACACTTTTTGTTATGTATATAATTCCATATATAATTCCACATGTGTTAATTCATAGTTTTGATGCCTTCAGTGTGAATCTACAATTTTCATAGTCATGCAAATAAAGAAAACTCTTTGAATGAGAAGGTGTGTCCAAACTTTTGGTCTGTACTGTATATATATATATATATATATATATATATATATATATATATATATATATAAGCTGTCATTCGATGAAAATATTTGATGTAATTAATTACACAATGTCGATTAATTAATCGCAAGTTAAAGAAACAGCAAATCTGGCTCAAAAATTACCCCCCAAATATCATTTAAAGGCATTATTGTAATGAAAAATGTTAAATGAAAAAATCATCAAATGAACTTTACAAAATTAGCTTTGGAAAGATCTCTTTCATTTGGATTCAAATTGATTTTTATTTTCAGATTTTTTTATTAATAAGCTAAATATACTCTAAATAAGAAACTTAATCTGTCAGCAGGTGGCAGTAAATGTCTTAATGAGTAAGTCATTTGAGTCATTCATTCATTCATTCATTCGATTGGTTTAAATGGCCAATTCATTGGCCAATTCATTCAGGAATAAAGTAAATTGCTCTCTTGATATAAATATAGACACAGGTTCAAATCCAGATTGCATCTTGTCCTGATCCCATTCCCTCTCTCTCCATCTTAACAATTAAAGGCAAAAAGCCCATAAACAAACATTAACAACAACAACAGAAAAAACACACACACACACATACACAAAAACTTATATGCTATGTCATCTCTCTCCGATGCACTTTGACTATTGGATGTCCTGGTGATGACCTCCCGGAGACACTCTAGTTTTGGGATATCCCCAGAATGACCTCATCAATTAAGATGTCCATGAGTTCAACAGCAGTCAGCCACCCCATCGCCATCTCTCTCCCTCTCCAGCTCACTCTGTACATCCTTTGTCTCCATTAGTTTCCATCTCTCTCTGCATTCCTTCATTAGACAATCTCTCGATCTCTCTGCCTGTTGTTCCTTCTTTGACATTGTCTCACCCCTTCCCCTCAGCTGAACTTCATTTGCCCTCTGCTACAGTAGTTACTCCATTGTACTCCTCCTGTAATATTTTCAAATACAAAAATAATGATTTTTTTTCCATGTCAGAGTGATGCATTTATTTGTGAAGACACAATGAGGCTCAAAAACAAACAAAAAATATTTTAGTTTCAAAATTTTATAAATAAAACATTATCATGTAAAATGTATAAGAAATATTTTCTAAAAGTATTGTTTTAATTTTATTTTTTTTATAAAATTCTGTAGTATTTCTAGGTCACTAAGCAAATAAATACATTTGTGATATGAACATGTTGAGAATTCAAAATTTCAGCGTAATTATCTTCGTGCCACTTTTTTTTTTATTCTTGCTTTGTGACATGGTGCTCCATTATGCTGGAAAATGCAGGAAACACCACTAAATATCTCATGAATCATTTGGAAGAAGTCGCTCTTGCAGGACGTTTTGATACCGTTCTTTATTCATGGCAGTGTTTTGGGCAGAATTATGAGAGAGCCCACTCCCTTGGTTTGAAAGCAACACAACACATGGATGGTCTCAGGAAGCTTCACTGTTGGCACAATACAGGACTCATGGTGGCTTTCACCTATTCTTCTCTGAACAATCGATTTTCCAGATGTCCCAAATAGTCAGAAGGGAGCTTCAGAGAAAATAACTTTGCACCAGTCTTCTGCTTTCCAATCCTTGTACTACCCGCAGAATTTCAGTCTGTCCTTGATGTTTTTCTTGGAGAGAAGTGGCTTCTTTGCTGCCCCTTTTGACACCAGGCCGTTGTCCAAAATTCGTGACCAAGCTGTGCGTGCAAATGCTCTCACACCAACCTGCTGCCATTCCAGAGCAAGCTCTGCACTGCTGGAGACCTAGCTGACACCTCAGGAGGAGATGATTCTGGTGCTTACTGGACACTCTGGGAACGTCCTGAAGACTTCTTCACTGCAGTCGAACCTCTCTCCTTGAAGTTATATACAATATTCTTTTAGCAATTTCCTTGCACGTGAGGCTTTTTTGATGCAAAGTAATGGAGGTAACCATTGCTAACAAGAACACAATGATTCGAAGCACTTCTTCATTCCTTCTATAGTAATCAGTCTGCTCTTACAATGTAATTATGATAGTGATTAACCCGACTAGTACTCATTCACACGTTCACATGTGCTGCTGATATGATTTATCAATTCATGTTAGTTGGTCATTTTGTGTCAGAATAATAAAAAAAATAAATTAAATTAAATAAATAAATAAAAAACGGTAAACTTGTACATTTTTTGGACAATTAAGCTTTTAGCAATTATAAAGAATGCATCTGAGGACTCTGCATAATAATCTAGAAGCAATATGAATGAACACCACAACAGCGAGCTTTGCAAAACACAAAAATCTGTCACTGCCAAAACATTTGGCCATGACTGTAATTGTCACGAATGTACACACAAACAGAGAGATCCAATTTGCAGTGTTTTATTAGGAGAATCCAAATAATTGTAATCCAGATAGGCAAGAGGTCATTATCCAAAAAAGCAGTCTAAAACAAGAAACATGACAGACAATAGAAGCCCACCAGGGCGGAGCAGAGGACCACCACAGTGGGGTCGATGGCACAGGAGAGCAAGTCTGGTCAGGTAAGACTGGAACAGAGAACACAAACAGGTTAAGGGTGGGCTCCGTGGCCGTGACGAGAGGGTAGATAGCCTCCGAAGGTTCTGCAGCAGTTGCCGCCACATCTGGAGGTTCCACAGCCATAACGTTCTCCTTGACAGCAATAAAACCGGCTGAGAGAGCATTGCTGGGTACAACAGACAGGATGTGATGAGGCTCTGGAAGTTCAGCTGAGACGTGACCAGGCTCTGGAAGAATAGGCTCATAAAGACCAACGGTGACTTGACCCTGTTCACGGAGATCAAGAGTGACTTGACTTATGAGGTCTAACTGTGGTTTTGCTTGACTCATGGGTGTTAATGGTGACTTGACCTGACTCAGGATGGTCAATGGTGATCTGACTAGACTCTGGGAAATCAACGGGGACCTGATCAATGGGGACCTGACTTGACTCTGGAGCGTCCACTGGACCTGACTCGACTCTGAATGGTCAACGGGGACCTGACGCGACTCTGGAGGGTCAACGGGGACCTGACGCGACTCTGGAGGGTCAACGGGGACCTGACGCGACTCTGGAGGGTCAACGGGGATGTGACGCGACTCTGGAGGGTCAACGGGGACCTGACGTGACTCTGGAAAGTCTACAGTGGCTGCCATCTGGTGTAGTGGTGCTGTGCTGGCGGCCATCTGGTGTAGTAGCGCTGGCGACCATCTTGTGCAGTGGCCCTGGGTTGACGGCCAACTTGTGCAGTCGGGCTTTCAGGAGACACTGGCATAGAGTCGGCCATCGTGTCTGGAGAGACGGGTGTGGTCGGTGTATCCCATTGAGCACAATGGTGTAGGTAACAGGTGAACCCCCAAAAGTCCAGGATCTCCAGCCCCTTCATCTCCCAATGAGGCACAGGGTCATCCAGTCAGGCGTTAAACAGGTCCTTAAGTGCCTCATCATTATACCCCAGCCCTACTGCCATAGTCCAAAATTTCTGAGCCACACCACCCACCTCACTCCCCCTTTGACGGAGGGTGGTTAGGTTGAGAAGTCTCCCCCTCCGCTCCTCCATGGTGGCTGGGGAACGGATTCGAAATCCCACACTGCTGTATCTGGACATTGATGGAGTCCTTCTGTCATGAACGTACACACAAACAGAGAGATCCGATTTGCAGTGTTTTATTAGGACAATCCAAATAATCGTAATCCAGACAGGCAAGAGGTTAATATCCACAAAAGCAGTCCAAAACAAGAAACATGACAAACATGAGGGAACACGAAAAGCAGGGTGACATAAACCAAGGACTCCATGAAACTGAAACAGGGTATATATGGACAGGTGAAAACAATCAAAGTGGGAACAGCTGAGTGCAATTAACAGTGATGAATTGGACAAAGGCTTGTGGGAAATGTAGTACCTGCAGTGGGGTGACTATATGGAGAAGTGAGACCACTAGTGGACACCCAGGGATACACAGACCAGACACTGTGACAGTAATATAATGTAACATAATATAATATAATGAATAAGCATGAAAAAAAAAACAGACGCATTTTAAAGTGAACTTTAAACCTCTTTACATATAACATAAAAATATTAACCATAATAACAATAATTCTGGAAAAATTTGAAGCGTTTTCATAAGTAAACTTTGAACATCTTTGTATTTGTGGGTGCTGAATATTTAGAAGCAGTAAAAAGACACCTCACCATGTCCGAGCAAGTGTATGTAAAAAAAAAAGAGAGGAAAAAGAAGAGAGAAAAGTGAAAGAAAGAGAACATAGCTCTGATCTCTGATAAATATGTAAGTCCTGATAGCTGCCCACTCTCCAGGGGACCCCCTTCACCCCTGCTTTCCCACACAAGAGATGAGGAACCAGGCCGCACTGAAGCTTAGTGGCCCGAGATCTTCACTCCCCAGATGATAATCCCACTGTCCAAAGGCACGGACAACGAGAAGAGGACCATAATCCTATTGTCCCTCTGTGTCACATATGTCGCTTTACACGCTGTCTTTCCATCACAAGACTTCATCCAGAGCTGCAACAGATTGGCCCCCTCCAAAAAGTGCTTTTCTTTCTTACTGTCCCTCCCTCTTCCTCTATACATTTTAAATACACAATAACATCACCCGCACAAACCAAGACCTTTCAAAAACAACACAACAAAACATCATCTTCACAAACTCCCCAGGCTTAGTTTGTATCAATGTCGCATCTTCATATTGCTGTGTGGGTGGCATGCGGTGGGGTGTGTGTGAGAATATTTACTTGTGTGAGGGACGTCTCAGGTTAAAATGCACCCCTCGTCTCGCCAAGGCGCTTTGTGTCAGAGAGGACCTGTTGGTATCCACCTTTGTCATTGAGTGTGCATGTCCATGGGCATATGGTTGATCCACCTCCAATAGGTTCATGTAGGCAGAAAACAACCATTCATACGCCTATTCAGTCAAGCTGCTAGAGACACAGATTACTATGTCATAACACAGAGGGAGGGAGAGAGGGAGGGGTTCGAATGATAGTGAGAGAGAAGAGAGAGAGAAAGAGAGATTACTTCATAAACGTACACTGATCTCTATGTGTGTGGCGCTGCTCTGAAAGGACTGAACCATTGTCATTCTTTCAGGCCTTGTTGCATCGCTTAAATTTGTTGCATCAAAAAGACATGGTGTGTCTGAATGCAAGTCTTGGTTTTGTTGTTGTGAATCAAACACCATAAGGCCTGGTGGATTTGCACAAAAATGCTGAAGTGTTTGCTAGTGACAGCCATTAGCATCTTGATTAATATATATTCTCTTATGTGTCAGATGTGCAATACTTATGCATTCCTCATCGAGAGTCAGTGCTTAAAGGGATAATTCACCCAAAAATAAAAATTTGATCTTTATCTGCTTACCCCAGGGCATCCAAGATGTAAGTGACTTTGTTTCTTCAGTAGAACACAAACGGAGATTTTTAAAACAAACCATTGCAGTCTGTTAGTTTTATAATGGAGGTGAATGGGAATCACAGCTAAAACATACAATAAAACAAAAAAAACAACAACATACAAATTTGAGGAACAAACACTGGTAAAAAAAAAATGTACCATCTGAATTAATTAATGAAACCTAGAATTATAATCCAGACTTTATTCGCAAACTAAAATTTAACAAGTTTGTCAGGTTCAGATACTTTGTTGTTGGAAGGAATCAGAATCATGGAGAACAACAGGTTCATTTTTGCCTGTTTCTTGGGGAAAAATCTGTAACACTTCATTTTAGGGTCTCTTAAGCAGCAAATAAGGAATATATTGAGCGAAAAGTCAGTTAATAGTGAATAGTGTTTCCTATTCTAAAGTGTTTCCAGAAAATCTTATTTAAGACAAAATGTACAGAAGATATTTAGTCAATAATTAATGTATTTTGAACAAAATGTAGCAGCAACCACATAAATATTGCCCACAATATTACATACATTCACGGTGCTATCTTGGTCAAAGATTTATGTTAAATAAATGCTGTTTTTGATGTGTACAAAACAATGTGCATGAAATGTTTTTTTTTAAGGTTGTTTCTTTATCTGAAAAGATTTGGACAAGTAAACAAAAGTTGCTCTGCAGTGTATGGGTGCGGTCACAATAAGAGTTTAAACATCTGATAAACATCACAATAATCCGCGAGTTATCCAAACGACTTTCCGTCTTTGTGTCTGTGACAATGTCTTTGTGAAGCAAAAAGTTGTGCTTTAAATAATCAGATTTATCATTAAGATGTTTTAAGCAAAGAAACAAACTCATCTATTTCTTAGATGTTATTTCTTAGAGTGTTCATGAAACCTATTTGGAAAAAAATCATAATTCGGTAACACTTTAGAATAGTGAACACTTATTCACTATTAACTACGACTTTTCCCCCAATAAATTCCTTATTTGCTTCTTATTAATAGTTAGTAAGGTAGTTTTTAAGTTTAGGTATCGGGTAGGATTAGAGATGTAGAATAAGGTCATGTAGAATAAGCCAATAATATGTGCTTAATTAGTATTGATAAATGCCTAATATTCGAGTAATACGCATGCTAATGAGCAACTAGTTAAAAGCGTTACCCATAATTTTAACATTTCTATTTGCTGCTATTGGAGGCAGATACATTACACACAGTGACAGAAAATAATGACATGCAAAGTCTCTGACTACTTCATTTTTTTTTTTTTTATTATATCCTTGAAGTGGCCTCTTTTCTCTTGCCAAATCAGTGTCTATATAAAGTTTCCTTTCCTGACCTCTACGCTGTCTACTTGTCTAACTGGCTTGTTTGTCTCTCTCTCATGGCTTAGTTTTGTCTCCATTATACTCGGCATGTCCATCCTTGATCACCTTTTCTGCCTTGGACAGTAAACCTCTACTTCTGACAGTAACGCCCATCACTGTGTCACTTCCTCTCATTCTGATGACCTCTCGTTCTCAGGCCCAAATCACTTGTTCGCCAACAGTGTCAACACTGTCAATTAATGAGTGCTGTTGTTTTTTCCTTCTCTCCCTCTACACATACTTATTCAGGCAAATGCAGATTAACATATTCATGAGTCGGCCAGCTTTGCAGCGGCTTGCTCACGAATGGGGCGGCTCTGTTTAGCCCCTGTGTTTTTGTCTTCCTCCATACCTAACCTCGTTTGCTGGGCAGATCCCTGAACCATTAGAGCTCATGATCCCTTTATGCCAGCGAGACTCAGACAGAAGGGTCAGGTTATGAACCCAAATGCTGTTGTTCCACGCACCAGTGAACACACCCCAGATAATAAGGCTCAAATGCTGAGTGTTACAAACTGATTAAAATGTCTGTGTTACAAGTTTATCTAGTGACAATAAACAATGCTCCTCCACCAGTAACTATGGCATCTTCTGATATTGTCTCAGAGCTACTCAAATGTTCCCAGTCCTGGTTATTTTGGTGGATGCTCAGACAAAGAGATGTTTAATTGTTCATGTCATATATTCAACATAGTCATTAAGAAGTATTTAATCCCAGAAATCATTCACGTTGATTTTGAAATGATATTTATAAACATGACAAAGTTTTTGACTGCAAACATAACCTAAAACCCTTGGTGCTTATTTTGCATTTTGATCATACTATATATAGTGACTATATGAGTACATTTGATTAATGGATACACAATATATCAATACTATATCAGTACGTATATACGTATTCGTTTATATTGGATCTTTAATTGTACATCCTTGTTTCCCCAATTTTTACATTTACATTACACTTGCTGTCATCTTGATAAGGTTGCTAAATATAATCTTTAACAAATCTTAAAATGAATATCCATTTTTCATATTATACATTGTAATGACGTATTGCCTAAATTCATACATTTAGCATTGAAATGTTACATTTTTGTGTGCATTTATTTTGAATGTACAGTACTAAGACTGTATGTATTGTATACATTTTATTACTCTACATTCATCCTTTATTAGTGATAACATAAATATAATCAGCGGCTTCTCAATCAGCCAGAATTCATAATCAGTGAATCCCTCATTTGATTTATATATGACACATCAACAATCTCAAACAAGGTAGGTATATAAACAATAGGTATATAAATATTAAGGATACACAAAATATTGGGGACCATATCTTTATCACCCAATAAAAAATATTTTTTTCACTTTAAAGTTTTTTGGAAGATAGCAAGGTCAGGGCTTATTTATTTATTTTCTTCTAATTAAAACATTTTTCCGTTAAAGGGTTTCTTCAGTAAAGACCCAACAGTTTTTCTTGCCTAATCTCATTTGAATTGCAGATCAAAGCCTTCATTTTAAATGACTCAACCTCAGAATGTAAAAATTACAGTGTATATCTGCAGAAAACATATAATGAAATGAAAAAAATTGCAAGTAAGGGTATATTTACTGCTAAGTGTTTTGGAGGGAAATTATACAAATTAGGAAGGTCTGTATTTAAGTCATTTTATTTTATTTATTTATTTCAATTTCCTAAGGAGAAAAAGCAACAACCCCTCTTATTAGCCATTACTAGTTGTGTCCATCACAAAGCCTTGTTAACTGCTATACATTTACCTTATGCGCGCAAACGCTCGCACGCGCACACACACACACTGACAGACGCATAAACTGAATCATTCTCTATGTCCAGATTTGCTTACACACACACACTGAAACATTCTCTAAGTCCAACTCTCTGTCTCTCGCTAGTGCGCATCCACACACACACACACACACACACACACACAGAACTAGCACTCACCACCAATTTGTAGCCTGCACAGTCACACTGTTTGTTAAGGCTTGCAGTGCAGGCCGCTTCGTTAGCTTGGCCTTTAACAAGCTGCTTAATTGAGCTGTCTAGCAGGCCACCTGTCTCCCCGCACCTCATTAGCATACTAATGCTCCTACATTGTGCTGCAGTGACAGCCAGAGAGAGAGAGGGGGTGAGTAAGAGAACTGAAGGATAAAGTGGGTGGAAAGAAATAGAGATGTTGTGATAAACCAATTTTTCCACAATTACTACAACAAAAACAACAACAAAAAAAAAGGAAGAAGAATTATATTTAGGTGCATACATTTGACAAAAGTATGCAGATTAATCTAGAACTAAAACCATAATGATATTCCCATATAAGGTTTTATTATATTTACCCTTATCAAGTTCTTGCTAAGTATTCAAACTTAAAGAATACAAATGGAATGAAAAAAAAAACATTTTTACAAAGCCTGAAGATGTTATCAGAAAAATATGATTTCTAAGTACGGTTAACACTGAGCAACCAATGTGTCAAGCAAACGATACAGCTTTAAACAGCCAAATTGATCTTATCAGTGATTCATCTTATCACTGTGCTGGATGTAATTGGGCAATACTTGTGGAATAATTGTGGAAAGGATTAATAGTCTTTTTCACCTTTTTACTGTGTGCGCACATTGCTTAAGTGCATGCTTTCATTGAATTCATGCAGCTGCAGCACCAAAGATCTACCTTAGGGAGAGAGAGAGAAGTCCAGTGTTTTTGTGAATGGTCAAATGGCTTGACAGGTATTGTTGTGTTTGATTTGAGCATTCAGTACAGCCTTGGACTAAATTTGCCCCAAAACACGCTGTAAACTGAAGAGGCCTTTAGACCGGCACAGGACACACACGAACATGTGATTTACATACTTGTTCTGTCACACAAAATACACTTTTGAAGACAAGCTCTACACTTAGACATTCAGCCCTGACCCTGGCCCTGAGAGAGCCTTTCAAACATACTGATAAACCAACGTTAAATATAAAAATACTGTATTTAAAAAAGCTATATATATATATATATATATATATATATATATATATATATATATATATATATATATATATATATATATAGTCGACACAGAGGCGTCGTGCCCATTCGAAGTTTTCGAAGAGCCAAGTGGATTTTAAATGCAGCTTCCAAACGAAAAAAAATTTTTTTGCAAAATAATATTTTTTATATATTTGATACAATTTCACAGCGGTGTGATTAGATCGTTCAGTGCACAGCATCAGCTGCTAAATTCAAATCTGCGTTCGCTGGCTGGCGCTGAGCCAGAGACAGACGCGTTCGTATAACACTTCATGATAACCAATCAGAAACTATTCTGTTGCGCTTATGGATGCAATGGCCAATCAGAGACGTCCAGAAGAGTCATCACTGAAACGCAGTGTTTTGTTCACTTGCTCGCTGACTGAATTATTTAGCGAATTCTCTCATCAGAAACAACAAAAAGTGCAGATGTGCGTACGAATGTAAGTAAGATATTCGTTTCATAATGTAAAGTGCTTCAGTGATTTTAATGGGAGTTTTTGAGAGTGCCTGAACTCTGGCTAGACTGAATGAAAATGTTTTTTGATAATGTAAATGTTCTTTACTCTCTGTAAAATGAAAGTGTTAAAATAAGTATCTTACAATATTGTTATTAAAATTTACATTAAAAAAGAAAAAAAATAATAAAAAAATAAGCCTATATCAGTTATATAAAAAAGAAATGTGCCCCCTCAAAAATCATGAATGCATGATGCCCCTGAGTCGATACACCGCCACAGAAACAAGAATGAGATGCATTCTAACACAACTGTGGCATTAAACTCTTCGGTTCTCGAATCGAACACATCTGACAGAAAAGATTCTTGACTCGTGAATGAGTCAGTCTATTGTTCGTTATCTGGCTCGGCTCGATGTTCATCTTCAGTTCTCTCTTCACAGCAGTTCAGTCAGTGTACTGTTTGAGTGCATGCATTACTCCGGGATATTGGTTTGTTTGAACTCAGAGGGAGTGTCAGCCACATTAAAAAAGTTAACAGCTTAAGTCATTTGTGGATTAATGCGTATTGGAGATGCAATAAAAAATAATAATAATAGTTATTACTATTGTTATTTAATACATTAATAGGAGAATGAACCTAATATGATGGGGTGGTGTTAGCGCAGTGGATAAGACGCATGTCTGTGGTGTGGGAGACCCGGGTTCGAATCCACTGTGAACCGCCAGTGTGTCCCTGAGCAAGACACTTAACCCCTAGTTGCTCCAGAGGCGTGCGACCTCTGACATATATAGCAATTGTAAGTCGCTTTGGATAAAAGCGTCAGCTAAATGAATAAATGTAAATGTAAATGTAATATCATATTGACTATCGACAGAGATATCGATATCTCTGACTATCGTCGATACACTATACTATCATCTATCGGCACAATCCTAGTGCATAGTATGCAAACTTTCTGTATGCATGGAATACCCCGATGACCTTCTAAAGATTGTTTCAAAAATATTAAATTATAATAATAATATTGCAATAATACAACATAAAAATAAAAATATTTCAATTATGCAAACAGTATTAAATTCCAGTGCAAACTAGCTCTAAAAAAAAGAAAGGGTTCGAATTTCAGTTTACTACTTGTAATAATAAAACCTTCGTAATCTTCGGTAAGAAGGAGGCAGGAACCGACGGACAATCAAAATGAAATTTTAATTACAAAATAAACACAAAACCCTCACGGACGACTGATGCGCACAAAATAAAACCAAAACATAAAATAAAGCCCAGGCCTGGTCCTCTCTCGTCCTTCACTGTCGTCGCTCCAGTTTTATATCTTTCCATCTCCTCTGTGGGACTCGAGACCGGTGGTGGGTCGCAAGTGTCGCGGATTTCCCAATCACTCCACAGGCCTCGCTCCCACATTACAAAATAAACACAAAACAGCGCATCAGCCCCTCACGGACGACTGATGCGCACAAAATAAAACCAAAACATGAAATAAAGCCCAGGCCTGGTCCTCTCTCGTCCTTCACTGTTGTCGCTCCAGTTTTACTGTATATTCTTCCATCTCCTCTGTGGGACTCGAGACTGGTGGTGGGTCGCAGGTGTCGCTGATTTCCCAATCACTCCACCGGCCTCGCTCGTGTTCCCACATCCCTCGGCCCCACCCCACTCGTCACACTACTCTAAGAGCAAATAGCAAAAAATTGGCTATTTTACACTACCCACCTCCTGGCAGCAGCAAACAACACTGCAAGTTATGTGACGAGTAAGATGTGAGTTCGAATCCGCCTTTTGCCAAACTCATTCTTCTCCTTTCCCCCATTAGCTTTCATATCAGATCGGTAAGGTTTATTTTCAATAAAAATAAAGGAAATATTTGAAATATTATTATTAATATTTTTAAAATATTTACAGTGTTTATTACGTTTTGAATATGGCTAGCTTTCTTACAAAAACGCATCGATTCGCTACAGGAGGCCTTTGTTCACCCCCTGGAGCCGTGAGTTACTTTTTTTATTTTTTTTATGGAAGGGTACTTTTTATTTCTCATCTTTTGGACTGAAGAAATGCAACACCTGCTGACTGTGATGATAGAGCTTGAAAGATCAAAGACAATTTATATTATAATATAAATCCGACTGGATCTGTCTGAAAGAAGAAAGTCATATACCCCTAGGATGCCTTTTGGGGGAATAACACAAAGTTGAACTAATGTTTTTGGGTGAACTAACCCTTTAATTATGAAATTAGTTCAACTGGGCAATATAGCATTGTTTTCTAGTATGAACCCTTATTAACAAGCCTTTGTAAAAAGAAAAGTTAGCACATTTATTTGTAAGGTAACAGCCTCAACAGCTGTGCTGAATTAATGTTCAGTGTTTGTCATGTGCCAACACTGTAGCATACTACTCTGAAACATTATTTACTGTATACTGTTTCACACACTATTCTTAAATAAAATAGTAGAAAGTAAGCACTGTGTACTAAGCAGTAAGACAGAGTGCCATTCCGGACACAGCTACTTTTTATATTACTGTATATCTGGCTTCCTATTCCTTTGACCAGAGGGAAATGTTTAGTGATTAGTTTCTGCCAGGAGTTCATTATATGATGAAAGATTCTTGCTCTCACTTACCCATTGCAGCAGGTGTGAATAATTGCTCCAAAACTCCCCTGAGAGACACTTAGAAAGGAAAGACAAACACGATGACACTTAGCAAATCAGTTTGAAAGACTAAAAAGTACTTCCTGTATGCAAAGGAAGCCTCTGAGCAAGCTAAAAAGTTAAAAGTCCAAGAGTACATTTGCATGTGAGCTTGTTCATTTGACATGCACTAATGTGACAGCAGAAAGCTGGCACAAGGAAACCAGCACACAAAAGATGAGAGGCACCACACTGGGCAACCTGCTCTGCTCTTTTACAGTCCCAGAGAAAAGTGTGAAATACATTACTGCACGTAAAATACAATTACAATAAGAATAAAAATTATTGAAACATAAACAATTATGTAATACTTTTTTTTAACTGCAACCAAAGCCAAAGATAACTGAATTTATAAAATGCACTTAATTTTTTTGCATGCAGTTTTTTATATTTTTGGTGTTAAAATATTTAAAAAGTTGCATTTTCAGTACCAGTACTTTTCTCAAGAATAAAAATAAGTGTCAGCTGATCACATTGTCTGTTGCTGGACAGGATTGGTCTTCAAAAAATAAAAATAAAAATCTGCCTGGCCGTTGGTAACAACCTTTATATTCTACATTCACACCACTGAGAAAGAGGGTAGAAAAGGCAATGGCTATAGAAAAGAGGTAAGAAAAGAAATTGAAAGGTGAGGGGGTGTTTTGGGAGTGGGGGGAGATTGTATCTGAAAATGTGGCTATGAAAATTTAGGGGGGACAAAGTCACATCCATGTGGCACACATTCAATTCTGCTGGTAAATACCGGGACTGGACAAACCACAATGTGCTATTCAACACAGCATGTACATGTCAAAATCAGCATCTCTGTCCCTCTTACTCCTGAACTCATTCTTCCTGCTCTTTCTTTCCTCTTTTTTCCCCTCTTTCCCTCATCACCACTCGTTAATTACCATATGTCTTTCACTTTGATAGAGAGTTTCTTGCATGAATGAGTACAATATTGCTACCCCCTTTAAAGTCCAAGCCCCCAGCACACCCCTTCTTCATCCCATCTTGTTGGATTGGGCCATCTTGTACACGTATTGGTAATGGGGTTTTCAGTATAACACTTGTCAGTGGCATGCATATGGAAATGTGAGTCTCCATTTTAGCTGCTAAGTCTGCATCCCCTCTAAGGCCCCTTGCTGTGTGCCCCCCACTATCACGACTAGGGAATGCTGGGACCTCATGCTGGGGGCAACAAGGCGTTGCACTATTGAGGGATGGACAGGGGTCAGTGCAGGGGTACACTAACAGACAGGACACACTTCTTTGGTCAAACACCAGCACAACACTATATTCTGGAACTAGAACGGTTCGGCCCGAAAGAACTGTGGGTTAATATCTGAAATAAGCACAATAATATTTATTATTTGAGAACAGACAAATTAAATAAAATAAGTGTAGCTTTTAATATCCAAATCCGGATTTTTAGGCTGCATTAATTAGGTAAACCGGAACCGGGAACACTTCCCATAACACCCTATGTACTTGCTACATCATTAGAAGAATGGCATCTACGCTAATATTTGTCTGTTTCTCTCTTATTCCGAGGTCACCGTAGCCACCAGATCCAGTCTGTCACTGCAGGGTCACTGCAGTCACCCGGATCCAGTACGTATCCAGACCAGATGGTGGATCAGCACCTAGAAAAGACCTCTACAGCCCTGAAAGACAGCGGAGACCAGAACAACTAGAGCCCCAGATACAGATCCCCTGTAAAGACCTTGTCTCAGAGGAGCACCAGGACAAGACCACAGGAAACAGATAATTCTTCTGCACAATCTGACTTTGCTGCAGCCTGAAATTGAACTACTGGTTTCGTCTGGTCAGAGGAGAACTGGCCCCCCAACTGAGCCTGGTTTCTCCCAAGGTTTTTTTCTCCATTCTGTCACCGATGGAGTTTCGGTTCCTTGCTGCTGTCGCCTCTGGCTTGCTTAGTTGGGGTCACTTAATCTACAGCGATATCGTTGACTTGATTGCAAATAAAGGCACAGACACTATTTAACTGAACAGAGATGACATCACTGAATTCAATGATGAACTGCCTTTAACTATCATTTTGCATTATTGACACACTGTTTTCCTAATGAATGTTGTTCAGTTGCTTTGACGCAATGTATTTTGTTTAAAGCGCTATATAAATAAAGGTGACTTGACTTGACTTGACTACTATAACTTAAAATCAGACCACATTTTTTTCCAAGCTTTATGGATCAAACAAGATTGCTTCCAACAAATGTGTGATCTTTTATGCAAACAATGGCAACATAAAACTGAACAATGATCTTTCTTGTGACTTAAAAAAAAAAAAAACTTTCAAATGGGGGAGGATGGGGGAATATGATGTCATGAGAAAAAGACTCCCTTTCATTGTATGGAGTAGTACGAACTCACTGTAGAAAAAAAGACTCTCAAGAACATAAGCCAATCAGAATAAGAATAAAAGAGAACACAGAACCTAATCCTCAGCCTGCTATCAAACAGGCCTCTTCTGCACAAGTGTGAGAGGTTGAGAAATGTTCTCTCCAGGCGTACGTGTGTGAAAGCAAAGGTGTTTGTGAGTGAAAGTGAAATGACAAGTGTGGGTATGTGTGTGTTAAAGAGAGTGTGTGTGTGACTGGCATGCTTGACCTGCGGCTGTATGCTGCTAATCCTCTGATCAGGATGCCAGGAGGAACACGGGGCCTCAGGCCGGCCCCTGATAGACTGCTCCACTCACAATAATACACGCAGACTTCAGACCATTTACATCCAGAACCGCAAGCCTGTCTCACGCTTACACAGTCTACACATTTTAATCTTAAGACAGGTAGAACCCAGACACCTACTTGTTTCTGCACTATTCTATACAATTTTGTAGTTTAAGTATATGAGTTTGAACTCAACAATGCAACTTAGGTGTACCATATAACAAGTACCCAGGTGATGCCCAACCGAAATGTCAAAAAGAAAAAAAGTGAAAATGCAGGCAATCCAAACCTATCCCTCTTTAGACTTTACAAATGCTTTACGTTGAATGCTTTAAGTCACACCATGTGTGATACATGCTTAAGTATCTCATCTTGTGTGAAACAGCAACACCAATACGAGGTGTTCTGTGTAGAACAAAAAACATTATTAGAGATGATTATTACCATACCACAGCTAAATTGAAGAAAGACAAAGTAATAAAAAAAGGAAAATATTTTAAATGTCCTTGGTTAGGTGGTCACTGTTGGCATGTTGCTGGCACAAATGAGTAAAACTGGTTATCATTACTAGCAAACCAGCTTGAACAGCATAGCCATGATGCGTAATCAGTTCAAACCCAACATAAATGTGCAAAAATACACAAATACTGGTCAATGAAACCACCTTAGCAAGTCTAGGTCATTTTTTTAGGAGGGCTGGTTAAACAAAGTCAGTGTAAAGAAACCAGTTGCCTGAGAGTGTAGAGAAAGCACCAAGTGAGTGTGTGTTTGTGTGTAGATGGGGTGGGGGTGAGGATTCTCAGACTGCCAGGCAAATACTTACCATTTGTCTGTAAGAGTGTCTGTAGGTCCCCAAATCCCTATGTTTTGTACGGACAAATTGTCAGAACGCGGGGTCTTGTTTGCCTAGCCTCTCTGGACGGGTGTGGAAAGTGGGTAGGCTGATGAGAGGTGGGTGGGAGAAATCCCCATCAAAGAGTGCTGTGCCTGGGAACAGAACAACTAGATGCCTTGGTCTGAAAACCAACCTCTGTCAGGAGGAACGAGATCTAAAGTAACCAGCAGGGAAACACATCTGCCTGGCCTGACCTGACCTGACCCAAATGAAAGTGCAAAGAGGAAAATTTGTGTATACACAAAACAGCAGAGGGGGTGAGCAAGAAATGGAAAATTATCAAGAAAAAAAAACATATTAGAATGTTTTCTGAAGGATCATGTGATACTGAAGACTCCTGTAATGGCTGCTGAAAAATACGTTTTTAAACAATAAATTACTTTTAAAAATACATTAAATAGAAAACTCTTATTTAAAACTGTAAGAATATTTCACAATATTAGTGTTTTACAGTAATAAAACTCTTTGAGATGCGTGTAGCCTTGCATGATACCATATGATGATCGGTGCCTGGATCTAGTCATGTGACTAATCCTGTTAGTCTAAACACACACCGTTTCCAGTTTTCTCACTGTCTTTCTGTCTCTCATCAGTTTCCAGCACACACTTCTCCTACCTCCACAACCTGATTTACTAACTATAGACAATCACTTTAGAAATAAACTATTATCATTTGGAAATGTTATGTATGCCAGATGTATTATATGTTATTATAGCATTTTTTTTATTATTATTCTTTTTACTCTTTAGGGTAGGGAAGAGTGGGCAAAGCTATGAACGGTTTTTCTAACATCATTCTTTAGGCAAGGATAAATAATATAATTACAGGCTGTCTGTTACTGTAAATAGACTAAAGTGCCAGTAACTAGAAATAGAAATCTGGAAAATATACATAGATATAAAAATATAATGACTACAATTTGTCTTATGAAATATAATCTGTTTTAATAAATATGACTTCTCAGAAAGAAAGTGTCTAGTGACAACTTGCCTTACATTAAGAGAAAACTCTATTAATGGGTTTTCAATTAATTCAAGTGGCATCTAAAAAGCATTCGTAATTTAATTCTGAACACACAACCCTGTATCACAGGAGGTATCTTGGCAACTATTAACTATTAACTGGTTCAATGTAGCTGGTACTCTGAAATCTCTCTCTAGTTTTTAAACAAACTGATGAGTTCATCAGTCAAGTTCAATCTGAAGATTTCAAAATTGAGTAAATCATGGTGCAGCATATAATTCCCATTATTTATTTATTTTTTTTAAAATACAGAGAATGCCCCCTACTGGATATTCACCAAAATACCATTTAACATTGTCAGACAGATACATGTTTGATTAGTAATGTCTTTCAAGTCTTTCACAGTCTTGTTTTGCAAATCACTACAAATCACAGCAAAAATAGCCTACTTTTTTATTTAAGCAGTCTGATAGAGATCCTATATGACTGATGAGCTCCATGTAGTGAACATGAGAATACTGATATTCTCTGATATTCAAAAATCAAGTGCAACTTCGGTTCACACATGAATGCAGGTGTGGTCACCACCTTATTCTTCTGGTCCACATGTGCTTTGTGATAGTTTAAGGTTAAGGGTCACTCATACAAACGTAAACATTAATAATATTATTTAAAGATAAAATAAAATTTTCATGGCATAATTATGAATTACTACCTCATAGATCACATTGATTTTTTTTTTATTTTCCTTGACAGTATGTTTGGCTCCCGCAGTGCTTGTGTAGTACCAGCATATGGGCACTTCCCACCTTCCTCCTCCTCATGATCCACCGTCACATCCACACCAGGAAGAACTTTTGCTGCCAGCACCAGAGATGTACAGCACAACCTGCTGACCAGAAGACATGTGGTTAGTGCTCTATACCAAAACATGTCCATAAAGTCTGATTTGATTAATAAATAAAATAAAAGACCCAAAATCATGGGTTCATATATACTGTAATATATAATAACTAACCCAATTGGCTTTCTCGCTTTATTGAAGTCCTTCAAAACTCGCTCCACTTCCTTATACACCTTACAGTCCTTACCATCAGTGGCAAATGTTGACACGATGATGGTAGAGATGCAGAAGAAAAAATACAGGTAATAGACATAGGTAATAGACATAAGGAATACAACAGAAATGTCAGTGACAAATTGAACTATCTAAACTAAATTGAAATGCAAAAGACACATGCCTAGTTTATCACAATAAATCACAGCACTCCACCAGGAAAGATAACCGCATCATGATTACTGACATTCAGTTTTGCCAGGTCAGTGATGTTGCTCCTAGCGATACGTGCTGATTCTGATAAGACTTTCCTATTTATAAAGCAAAGTCGAGCAAGAAGGATTATAAATACGTTCACCATTTTTTATAACACCTAAACTCAACAAGTAATAATACATACAAGTATACAGTTTTGCTTTCTTCTTTCTGCAATCAAAATTTCTTAGAGAACACTTCAATTTGACCTTTCTCATGGTCGATCACATGCACCTGAGACACATCTGGAGCAAACATCTAAACCTCTGCATCTCCTTGACTCAGATGCACAAGGATTCTATATACACAAGCATACAAAGCAGAGTATTCACACAAAATAAAAAAGTTTTAAGAAATAGCACAAATATATAGGTTTCATTGGGAAGAAAATTCTGAAATATGATGTTTACTGTGCTTTTCAAATTCTTAATATTAATTAAACAATTTAGAAACCAATAAATTGCATTTACTTTTTACAGTAGTAGAGAAACACTAAAGTCAAACTAAGCATGAAATGTGACAAAGCTACATTTAATGCATCTGGTGCATTGTTGGTTGTCTGTCCCTCATCAAGCTACAAGTTGCATTAATTGAACCCGTCTGAATGATAAAAAAAAATAGAATAGAAAAAATAGAGACAAAAATGGATTTCAGTGCCATCCTATACACCACATCCTGACAACACCTAATAAAACTACTAGTTAAAACTTTGTTGTCGTCAGGTGTTTTGGAGAGCAAGAAACAAAAGATATAGAAAACATTAGTTACATTGTCGTATTATTTATATATTCATTAAACAGGTCTGTTGGATACTTAAAACTGAATGGCCAACTTAATGTCACCGACGTGTACTCGAATTGTCGCTTTTCTTTCATACAAAAGCAACTGGCGCCATCCTGCGTCTCGTTTAGGGATTAACGACCGTTTTCCTGATCACCATGCCGGGGTTTATTTTCAGCTAATGACTGTCGGACAGTAATTATTATTTAGTATGAAAATGTCATTGGTTTCAAAATGACCAGACTATATTTTATGTGACTATGTTTAAATTAAATCAGGGACCATTATTTCACTTCTGTGCGCTAAACTGACCAAACGTGAAAAATTAATTCGGACACCCCGTTGCAATTATGAGCTAAACTTCTGGGTATAGTATAGCAATAATGCAGTAAACATCATAAGCTTAACAATTTTGACAGGACTTTTCCTGCACCCCTCATGTGTCCCACTTCCACTTTCTCTTTTAGTTCTTTATTTTTTACGTGCGCGCTATCTTCTTGGGGCAGGGTGGGTTTAGTTCTGTGCAATCTGCACTCTCGTATTCGCAAATTCTCTCCTGTAAAATATGTATTTTGAACTTGATTGGCTTCAGTGCGCTCTCAGATGATTCATTTATCTTCACTCGCGCAGGCTGGGAGGAGTCTCGTATCTGTGTTCGTGAGTGCTGTGCGCCATGTTTGTGCAGTTTGGATGCGAACAAAACAATGGGTTATTTATCAAGAGATATGGATGTGGACTCATTTCGATCAAGTACTTCCGGTAAGCGTTGCCGACTGGCATAAAGTTGGCTTTACGTTGGACATTCGTACGGTGGCCGAGAAGTGCAAAACAAATCACAATTACAAAAACAAAATAACAAATCCAAAAACACAACGACAATTCAGAAAACAAAATAACAATTCAGAAAACACAACGACATTCGATTCGATACATTCGATATTCACAAATCTAGGGACCGTCTCTTATGTTACATGCGAAACTACTACACATCTCTAACGTCAATAGCATGCAAGGAGATTGACTAACAGCCATGAAAACAACTGTTAACTGTTCATCCAGGTGTCCACTATAATGCACAACTTTTATATTTTTTTATAATTATTAATATAAACTGTCAATCAAATTAAAAAAATTACTACTTTTCATTACCAAATGGGCTCAAATGTAAAATATGTCATAATTTGAAGCTCAATGGCATTTGAGCAGAATGACTCACATTCATAAAAAACATACTGTGAACCTTTTTTACATTTTATAAATATTAAAATAAACTGTAAATCAAATGTAAAATATGCAATAATTTAAAGCTCAATAGCACTTTTGTCTGATAATAATACAAATAAGCAGTCATATGTAATCATTTGCTAAATTGCTGATCTATATGATGTAGCCTGTTTTCAAATTATGTAGTTTAAAAAAAAAAAAAAAAGGAAACAAAATTTACTTGACAGGAAGATATAAGTATTTTAAACTGCTTAGTGTATAGTAGTTTCGCATGTAACTTTAGAGACGGTCCCTAGATTTGGGAATATTGAATGTCCAACGTCAAGCCAACTTTATGCCAGCGCATTACCTGAGCATTAATTTTTAGTATTTTAATAGCGCAGGCGCTTATAAGCTCGTAAAGGAACTGGCACAAGTTAAAAGTTAAAAATAAATGACTGATATCTTTTTCATCTTTGATCTAAGTATTGTTGTCTGGGTCTTGAGTGTTTATGCTGCAGAAAACTGACGAGCAAAACAGTCCGCCAACAAACAGATGAGGAGGAGGATGGCGGTCCAGCATATTCAAAGAGAAAGTTTTGTTTGTTTTTTTAGCTTCCACATTCTTATTTAAATGTAGCTGCAACAAGCAAACGTTGTTTTTTGCCATGTTTTTAAAGTACGTGAGAGTGAAGATTTCTTTTAGTGTTTATGAAGTCGTTGTTTTCAAATAACCTCTACTAAATACATAAGCTAATATGCATGATGAGAATGTACTGCAGGCATATATGCATCAGTATGTCTGAGATCAGTCTAATGTATAAAGACTGGACATTTTTCTGCATCTTAAAATAGCTACACTACCTGCACAAGCTAGGACCTAGGTTGTAGATAATTAACGTCGACTTGACTATGGCATGATCTAAAATGTATTTGAGCTAGATTTCAACCCATTGTATGTAAATGACCACTGTTCACACCCAGACTACATTAAATGTGTAACACTCTAAGTCATTATCAGATATTTAGCTCTGATAAGATGTGTATAGCATGAAAACATGGAGCTCATTAAAAAAAAGTGGTGCAGGGGTGTATAAGATTAATTGAAAATATGAAAACAAAAGAATTCAAGAATTAATGTATGTTTAAATATTTCTTAACTACACAAGCAGTAAATACTGTAATGCAAAGTAGAAAAAAATAAAGTAGAAACAAAGAGCAAAGAAGAACATTAATTGAATCTTTCACTTTTCACTTTTCACATATGCCCTACAACTGGCTTATTAATATAGCTACATGATTTTATTTTATTTTTTTATTCAGCCAATAAATTATACAGAAAGCAAGCAATTTGTTACTACAAAACATAGGAATATTAAAATAATTTTTAACATGTAAAGAGTAATAATCAGTTACTCCTTTGTGTCTCTACATCATGAGTAAAGAAGCAATAAAGTAGCAACAAAAGTGATGAACTGTGATGCTGTGTTGTCAAACAGCTTATCAGACTCCCTTTGCTATTCAGAAAGGGCTTTGACTGGAAAAAAAATATTCTTATAGTTTTTTTCTTTCTTTTTTTCTTTTTTTAATGGAATGGTTGAAGACAGAAAAGAGAACATCCATCCATTCTCCAAACACTTGTAACAGGAAAAGAGAACAAAATAAGCAATTTGTTCAAGGCCTGTCCATAACACAAGATAATAATGTATAAGTAATTGTCATTATAAGACCAGTAACATGCAATAAGAAAATTAATAGAGTCAATTTAGATTTAATTTCGAATTGAAACTAAATAAACAGTCATGGCTTCAGGCCCGGCGTCACAAGGGGGCAAAGCCCCCTCAGATCTGACTTGTGCCCCCTCTGTTTCATTTTTGTATTCATGGTTAAAAATAAAATGTTAAACCTTTTGAGTTAAATAATAATTTAACCTTATCCCCGTGGGATTTAGAATGTTCAGTGTTGTGACTCGTGACATTACTGCCAGATTCAAACGTCTTTCGCGTTGGTTGGCGCTGAGCCAGATACGGACGAGCTCAACGCTGTCATATATCACAACGATGCAGTGTTTTCAACCTAATAATGTTTATTTTAGATTTCAGACATTTAAATACACATAAGCACTGGTAAAACAACAGCCTAAAATTGGAGTTTGTAAAATACACACTGATGTCTGTGGAAGCAAGTGCTAGTGTCGCGTTGCTTGGCGCTGAGCCAGAGACGGACGAGGTCAGCGCTGTCATATCACAACTATGCAGTGTTTTCAACCTCATAATGTTTATTTTAGATTTCATACATTTAAATAGGCTACACATAAGCACTGGTAAAACAATGGCTTACATTTGGAGTCTGTGGAAGCAGCGATAACAATCTATTCAAATATAATTTGCCGACGTGTCAGACAAACACAGTGGACGTAGGCTAACTATAAAGTTTACTCTATTGTTATAAAGGTTAAACGACCAAACACACTCACTTACACATATTTGACAATCGGAATATCAGATAGTTGATGACATGGTAAGTTAGTTTGTGAATATTTCGAATAAAAAAGGAAAAACGAAATGAAGGATAGCCTACATCTGTTATACAGTGTTATTATTGTGGCTGCGGTGTTTCACGTGACAAATATGACGCGTTGCCATGGAAACATTAAGGGGGAACGTTCTAAAATAACTGTCGCCTTGAAAAATCTTACTCTCGGGAGTAGTGATGGGAAGTTCGATTCTTTTCCGCGAACCGGTTCTTTCGGACGGTTCGATTCAATTAACCAGTTGAAAAAAACGGTTCACCGGTTCTTTTATGCTGGACGTAATGACTTCATTGGCGATGACGTAATGGCGTCACGTCTATCAAACATTCAAATATATAAAGTCAGTAATCATAACTAATAATCATAACTAGTCAGTTAAAAACCTCATAATCATGAAAAGTTTACAATTAAGTTTTGCAACAACGCACCCAAATACAGTAACAGCAATAATGTGCATATGAGGATTTAAGTCTTGAAGATATAAAGTAAATAAATTAGGTGTCATCAGCGCAGAAACCACTATACATAAACCATTGCGATGCATTTGTTATTAAATGAACTTACGTTTCGCCAGATTGCCCCTTCATCCAAGCCCTCGGTTACCCATAGACAGTAAAAGAAATGCACACAGCGACCCCCTTGGAACTCAATTGAGACAAGTGAAGCCCATTTTTAGCGATTTTTAGCACTTCCGTTTCTGACGCGCAGACTCAAACTAAGCTTGATGACGTCAGCAACCTGTCTGACAGATTTAAATCTTCTAGTAGCTGTGCGTGCAAACTGCCATCGTTAATCTTGCAGAGACGGCGAGCTTGAGCGGGGAGTTCTTTGGCGTGAGTGAGCAGGAGTAAGTATTCTGATTAATTATTTTGTATAGTATTTTAAAATGTAACGCCAGTACGCCATATTAAGTTAATTGCCTGCGAGCTTCTCCTCCTGTCTGTATGGTAATTTCTCTACTGTGCGACAGAGAGTCGAGTGGTTATGACGCAATCGTTAGCCTTTTTTTACAAAAACTGTTTCTACGGGGCCATAATGTAACATAGAAGGTAATGGAGCCCTATATACATTGTCGTGTAGCTTTAGAAATAAATAATAGACAAATGGAGTCTTTAAACGCCTCAGATGTAAAGTTATTCGCTGTCAAAGTGACACCAAAATGAATGCAAAGTCAATGGGATGCTAACGCAAGTGAAGTTCTGCTACAAGATGTCAGCTCGCGGCCGACTTCAACTTCCGGTCGACTTCCTTGCCGCCTGGGTTTACCCGCGCTCATAACATTAGCACAGAATCAGTTCAGAATCAAATACCAAAAGAATCAGTTTGGTTCAGACGCACTGTGAGTCAGTCGGCTTCACGCTGAATCACGCATGCGCATTATCATCAGCTCCTCGGTTCTCGAATCGGACACGTCCAAAAGAAACGGTTTTCGGTTCAGTGTACTGATGATCCGAAAACCGATGCAACCGGTTCTTGACTCGAGAACGAGAATCGCTCTAACCAGCACGTGCTGCAGTTCAGTATAATCAGCTGCTCTACTCGTGTTCATGTTCTGTTTACTACAAACTCAATTTGTGCATGTGTCATCATTAACTATAAATAAAGTACAGATATTTCATAAATCATCCTTATTCCTATTAAACATAGAGTCTTTAGAGTTCTTAATTATTGTCCACTTCCCTGAAACCCCCTCTGGCCTATACATAATCTACAATATACAGATTAGAAACATTCATCTTAAAAAATAATAATAATAATAATAATAAAAATGTATATAGATCTTTTATCACACTTTCCGAAATACTTTACACGCATGCGCAGTAGCATCAGTTCATCGGTTCTCAAATCGGACGCGTCCGACAGAAACGATTCTCAGTTCAGTGTACTGGTGATCCGAAAACCGATGCAACCGGTTCTTGACTCGAGAACGAGAATCAGCTCATCGGTTCTCAAATCGGACGCGTCCGACAGAAACGATTCTCGGTTCAGTGTACTGGTGATCCGAAAACCGATGCAACCGGCTCTTGACTCGAGAACGAGAACTGCTCCAGCAGTGGGCGTGTTTGTTCGTCATCCGGCTCGGCTCGGTGTTCATCTTGATCCTCAGTTCGGTCTACACAGCAGTTCAGTCAGTGTACTGTTTGAGTAAATGAATTACTCCGGGATATTGGTTTATTCTGACTCAGAGGGAGTGTCAGTCACGTTAAAAAAGTTAACATCTTAAGTAATTTGTGGATTAATGCTTACTGGAGACGTGAACCGTTTCAAACGATTCAGTTCGATTTGGTGAACTGGTTCAACCGGTTCACTAAGAAGAGCCGGTTAAATTGAACGATTCGTTCACGAATCGTACATCACTACTCGGGAGTCAGTTAGAATATTTTAAACTTAAAGGGTTTGTTCACCCAGATAGCAAATTTATGTAATTAATAACTTACCCTGATGTTGTTTCAAACCCGTAAAACCTCCGTTTATCTTTGGAACAAAGTTTAAGATATTTTAGATTTAGTCCGAGAGCTCTCCATTAAAGCTGTGTGTACGGTCTACTGTCCATGTCCAGAAAGGTAAGAAAACATCATCAAAGTAGTCCATGTGACATCAGAGGGTCAGTTAGAATTTTTTGAAGCATCGAAAATACATTTTGGTCCAAAAATAGCAAAAACGACGACTTTATTCAGCATTGTCTTCCCTTCCGTGTCTGTTATGAGAGAGAGTTCAAAACAAAGCAGCTGGATATCCGGTTCGCGAACGAATCATTCAGTTCACCAAATCGAACTGAATCGTTTTAAACGGTTCGCATCTCTAATACGCATTAATCCACAAATGACTATGTTAACAAATGAAATGTTAACTTTTTTTTTAATGTGGCTGACACTCCCTCTGAGTTCAAACAAACCAATATCCTGGAGTAATTCATGTACTCAAACAGTACACTGACTGAACTGCTGTGAAGAGAGAACTGAAGATGAACACCAAGCCGAGCCAGATAGCGAACAATAGACTGACTCATTCACAAGTGAAGAAAAAGATCACAAACGTACAGCAATTACAAACATCATAACACATACAAACTGCTATACTGTATAGCCCCCAATGGCTATGTCATGTTTGTATCAAAGCTTTTTGGTGGAAGGGCCAGTGATAATTTCATCACAAAGTGGTTTTGTTCATCACCTGATCCCTGGTGATGAGATTTTAGCAGATCGCGGATTCACCATCACGGATATATTGCCTCCAGGAGTGAGTCTAGCTCTTCCTGCATTCACACGTGGACGTAAGGAGCTGTCTGAACATGAGGTGACATCCACACGTCGCCTAGCTAATGTCAGAATTCACATTGAGCAAGCAATTCGAAGGCTGAAGGGTTTTAAGATTTTGTGTAATGTTATGTCTGGTAGGTTGCAAAGTGTTGAAGTATTTGTGCAGGGTTATGTAATTTGCAACCTCAGTTAAACCGTAACATTACTGAATGAATAAGAAACACCTGAAATGGGGTCTGTGTGTGTGTGTCTGTGTGTGTGTGTGTGAGTTTGTCTGTCTATGTGTGTGTGTGTGTGTGTGTGTGTATGTGTCTGTCTGTCTGTCTGTCTGTGAGTGTGTCTGTCTGTGTGTGTGTGTGTGTGTGTCTGTCTGTCCCTGTGTGTGTGTGTGTGTCTGTCTCTGTGTGTGTGTCTGTCTGTCCCTGTGTGTGTGTGTGTGTGTGTGTGTGTGTGTGTGTGTGTGTGTGTGTCTGTCTCTGTGTGTGTGTTTGTTTGTGTCTATCTGTCTTTGAGTGTGTGTGTGTGTCTGTCAGGCACGCAGTAATGGCGGCAGGCAAGATGGCGGCGCCCATGGAGTTCGCGGTGGATTTGTGTATGGCACAGCTGTGACTCAGGCCAAGAGATCTTGTTGCGGAGTTGACAGTGCTACCTACAATTATGCAGAATGCACAAACTTGGACAGGATTTTGCCTGCACTCTTCAGGCGTTCCAGTCTCTCTTTCAGTTCCTTCCTTTTATGCGCAACACTAGAATCTTCTCGGAGCAGCATTCCTGGATTGTTCCCTCCAATCATGGCAAGCATTGCATTCTGAAGCTGAGAGATGTATTGGTCCAACATGTGGTACTGGACTATCAGTGGAATTTGATTGGCCAGACGGTCACAGGTAATCTACAAAAACATACAAATTACATTCAAATGCATAAATTCTTTGACTTTGACACAAATAATGTTGAACTAGATGAACTAAGTTTCTTATAAAGGTGATGTGCGTGTTATCTTTTCTTTCATAATTATTTTTCCAATTTTGTTTGGTGCCACTAGTGGTACACAGACTATACACTTTACCTTTAAAGGAAACAGATTACTTACATTTAGATATACAAACCTTTAAATAGGAAGTGAGATGGTATGCCATCTCTCGAACATCTGCACTAAATAATGGTGTCTTTACCCCAAAACTTATTATGGATTTCTCTTTTACTGTGTCTAGCTGGGTACTGTAAAGGTTGTCTTGGGAGTAGACAATTTTCTCCATCTTAAACTGAGAATGTATTTTCTCCTCAGCTTTCTGAAACTGCTCTTCGAGAAAATCTTCAATTGGATCTTTAGCAGCCCTCAGCAGGTGAGAAAAGGCATTAAAATGAGAGTAAACTACACGGTTCACACAGGTGTGAACAATTTCTGTAAATAAAACGGAGGAGTCAATCAGAGGAGGTAAAACACATCATCATGTATAAATAGCTGCCACAAATTTATGCATTTACCTTTGACATCTCTGAGCAGCTTTAAAGCAGGCTCCTCTAGCAACTCAATGTGCTTCTTGACAATGGTCTCAAAGGTTCTATAGCTCACAAATCCAGGAAGCTCCTTTCCTCTATGAGTCCTAACATACTCCTGTACCTCATCTCTGAGGATTTCCTCCGCTTGAGAGAAAATAATAAAGAAAAGGCTGATTTTCACAAAACCATCAGAAATAAAATTGTATCCAGACACAAATAACGCTTGTGTAAGATGTCAACTTGTGCAGCCCCCAAGATTGCCAGTACATCACAGTATACAGTATCATTTTAGATTAGAGCTATAATGCTTTTATGAACTCACTCTTAATTGCTTTGGAATCCAGGGACATTTTCCATCTTCCAAATTCCCATCTGATTTTGGAAAAGACCCTTGTGTCTGAGTTTTGCAGATCTTCTTCTGCTCTCTTTACTCCTTCAATGGCATCATTGAAATGGCGAATTTTCTGCAGAGCACAAAGTCTCGGAAAGTTACGAGTTAAAAAAAAAAAAAGAGCTAAAAAAATCTGCTATAAATAATAAAGGGAAAGGCATATAATGCATGTATATTATTTCTTTACTGTTTATGTAGTATAGACTTTATTCAAGTGGAAACTACAAAAAATATAAATTTGTTACTGAAAAATGTAAATCCACAGAATATCTTCCAGCCAGGATGAAGTCAAAACATTAATGATATAACAAATATTTCTCAGTAAAAAATAAAAGTAATTTCAAATGTCCAACTGGGTGGCACCAGTGATTCATGGGATATAATGTTTTAGAAGTTTTGTAACTGTGTGAGCTGTGAGGCATCCACCTTTGTGTTCAACATATGACCCCAATTCTTTATTATTATGATAATTTTTTACCATTATCAGAAAATTGCTCTTCTCATTTTCATCAAGAGGAACTCCATCTCCTAGCATTTTAAGTTCCTCAGAAGTCTTCTCTAATTTCATCTCAAGTTGTTTCTGTAGCTGTGGCAGTGTTTTCTAAAGGTAAAGAAATGATATAGAAATTTAGTTATTAGAATGCATAAGACAATCTAGAATCTTATGTCCTATTCTGATTTAAGTTTGCTCTAGTCTTTTGTTTTTTAAGTCACATACTACAGAATATATTATGTCAGTGTTTCTGTTGTATGTCATGTAACTTCACATACGCACAGCAATGTGTTCAACCAGTTCTTTTGTGAGTCTTTCTGCAAGAAGGGGTATTGTAGCTTTTCCATCTTCAAGAAGAGCCCTGAAGGGAAAAAATAATTTGAACAGAAAAAAAAGGAAGTTAGAGACAATTTGAGTGTTTGTTATTAATAATTATCAGAAATATTACCAAGAAAATGTCAAATTTTAATATTAAAATTAATTAGAACTTAATACATTTCTTACCTGAAATGAGAATTTCCATTAAAAAACTTTCTTTCTTTTTCCAGGGCTTGGACCAGATCAAGTTTGTCATTGATGTCTTGTTGACCTCTGCACCTAACGATCATGTATCCCTTCTTCAGTTGTATTACTTGATTATTGACTGTTTTGACCACCGTCTCCTCCATGCCTTTGTCCACTAAGTCTGGCTTAGTCAGAATACCTGCAGATACAAATAATATCTTCGCTTTGATCAGGGGTTTTCGTTCTTTAATTTTTTTATTTTCTTTTCTTTTTTTGTGCTATTATTTCACCATTAAAGAAAACAGGAACAATACAAAAAATTCACTGAAATGATACATACCCAGAGTTCTTTGTCCGGTTGGATCGACTTTGGATGCCATGCGCAGTGCCTCAGTGGTGGCAATGTCAATGTTAGCAGGCACCACAACCAAACTGATGGTCTCTTGTCTTTTAATGAACTTTTCAATTAGACCTTTTATCTGATACAGAAAATCTAAATTAGTAAACAAATTACTGCAATGATCAGTTGGGTTAGAATACATACTGTTATCTATTAAAATGATGTAGCCTGAGCTTTGAAATAAATATTTTAAGAGGAAGATTTGTTAATTTATGGAATAATTTCATTTTGCCTGTTGAAATTTATGGAATGGTTTGTCTGTTTGTTCCTTTTATTTTTTTTCCTTTAGTATTTTTTTATCACTTTATATTTATGTATATGTGTTTATATGATTATATATAATTTGTGTTGTTTCTTTGTTGTTACTCTTGCTCTGTAATTCATCATAATTATCTAAAAAAAGAGCTATAATTTTTCTTAGGAACACTATTTATAGTATTTATATTTATCTGAGGAACTGTCTAAAGGGGCTGCTGTCCAAATTGTTTGAGTGATCTAAGCATTTCTACACATTTCCATATGCAAATTGTCTTACTTGTTCCTCAATGTCTATTGGCTGGTTTCCAGTGGCAACTCTAGCAATGCCTGGCAGGTCGATGAGAGTGAGGTCAGGAACATCACTGGACTGGATCTCCAGAGTGATCATATCATGACTGATCCCTTCACCTTTTCCAGCCAATACTGTCTGAGCTACAAAACAATACAATGTTGCAATCATCCCATCAATGACAAACAGTTAATTCAACTATTCTAAAGACTTTAAATGCGTTACATTTCTTAATAATTTGTTTAATAAAACACATCAGTATGAATTACAGACCATTTAAGACAGCATCTTCTATTTCCGCTGGGTCTTTTAGTTTCTTTTCTTGTTTCTTATATGATAAGACTCCATGCCATTTATTGGCCTTTGTAACTTTCTTCAGTTTCAATACCAAAGGACATCGTGTCACAATACCTGTGTTGAATATAGTATATAGCCAAACAAAACATTATATATTTAGAATGAAACTTGAGGAAAGACAAAACATGTATTTCCAGTCTGCAGATCATGGTATTTATAGGTTTTGTACCTGTTCCTCTAGGCAGGGCCACGCCAGAAAGGGCTTCCAACACAGAACTCTTTCCTGAGCTCTGGTCACCAATGACAGCAATAGCTGGCAGGTTCAGGTCCTTTTCAACACCCAGTGACCTGAGAGAGTCCACTAGGTCAATGCATGGACGCACCTTCTCTTCATAGTGCTGGTTCAGACCACTGCTTTTTCCATTTGAAGAATCGCATTGAGACATGTCTGCACTATATCTGCAAAATATGACCAAGCGCCAATCTTTAATGTGATAACTATTGTAGTTAAGCAATAAAGTAGGCTACTATATGTCTTGCTACACCTTATATCCATCTTATTTTGCAACGTGGGAAATTTTTCTTTTAATGTGCCAGACGTCTATTTGGAATTAGTTTGATAAAATATCAATTAGCCATAGGGTAATCTTTCTTTTCATATGCAAATCACATTTTTATATCTCTCTTCAAAACGTTATGACATATATGAAGAAAAAATATGAATGGTTGAATCTAAGCTGTTTAAACGAGCGGAATGAGGAAATTATGAACTTTCTGTCGCGTTCATAGTCTATAATTGCGTTAAGTATTTTGATTGGTAACCCAAAAAGCCTGATGAAATATAGGCTAAATAACTTTATTTTACCTTGACATTTATTAAAAACGTTTCATAAAAGCAATTTCACACCTGTAATCTTCCTGGTGAATCATATATCAGCATGTGCCTACCATACATTTAAATCAATTATGATTATATGCAGAGGTAGCCTAGTCGGTCCTGCTCATGAGATATTGCTTTATAATGCATTATATCGACGGAGCGTCTGAGCCATTATATACATTAATTTTGAAAGTGAGACAGTTATTTTTCCAGTCACCAGATGTAGCCTACACAACAGTTTTCCTATAAAAGACTTGTAAAGAGAAAAAAGAATACATGGGGAAAGCTGAAGACAGAAAGCAGGTTACTCACTCAGTTCACCAGCGTCACTGCTATGAGATGCGCTAGCTGATATGCTTATAAACCCTCCACTTTTGGTTTCGTTTATTCTGAAACTGCTTAATGTAAACGAAAGTAGTGGTGCGCACAATAAAAACTAAATTTGTTTGTAAAATATTGGTTTCTTTTGTATGGTTTTGAGGAGCTGTTTTTTGAAGCATCAATTTGTTCATTTGGAAATGTTGCTGATCCCTTGTCATTTTTACTTCAGGCTACTGATGTTATTTCACAGTAGGCTACACAAACTAAGTTTCAATTTACTCGATCCATGCGCACATCAGGTCTATGGAGGATTTATTGGGTCAGATTATAAACTAAAAGTCTAAAACTAAAAGCCTTAAACCAAATCTAAAAATCTAAATTTGAAACTTAAAGTCCAAGTCGAAAATTAATTTGGTATTTAGGACAGGGCATTTTGTATTTAGGATTGGGCATTTGGTATTTAGAATAGGGCATTTTGTATTTAGGATTGGGCATTTTCTATTTAGGGTTGGGCATTTGGTCATTTAGCCATTTAGGATTTAGGATTGGGCATTTGGGGATTTAGGATTGGGAATTTGGGGATTTAGGATTGGGCATTTAATCATTTAGCCATTTAGGATTGAGGATTGGGGATTTAGGATTGGGCATTTGAGGATTGAGGATTGAGGAGTGTATTTCCAATTAGGAGGCGTGGCCCAAATACTGGAGGCTGGGTTTGAAATGGCTGGTGCGCAGAGGCACCTTATGGACAGCAGAGGGAGCTCCCAAGGAGTGTATCTACTAATGTCAGAGGGGTTAACCGCAGTTTAAAAAAACAAAACAGCATGTCCCAATATAATAATACCCTTCTAAAGCATGTTAGCAATTTCAGCTTATATAACTAGTAGCTAATGTTAGCATCTTGCCTGCTGCACTATCTGGTGCTTTCTCGTCGTCAGACCGGTAGCCCTCCTTTCACTGGTGACTTTGTGTTTGAGGCCACAAATGTTACAAAGCTGTCATTAAGTTGAAGTTATCACACAGTCCTCGCTCAAGCCGCTCACTCGCTCTGTTTCATTAAAGAAACAGAATTACATTACAATTACATTACTTTCATTACAGTGTGCTCCTTAGCACTGGGAGCTCCCTCTGCTCTCCATAAGGTGCCTCTGCGCACCAGCCATTTCAAACCCAGCCTCCAGTATTTGGGCCACGCCTCCTAATTTGCATACACTCCTCAATCCTCAAATGCCCAATCCTAAATCCCCAAATCCCCAATCCTCAATCCTAAATGGCTAAATGATTACATGTCCAATCCTAAATACCCAAATTCCCAATCCTAAATCCCCAAATGCCCAATCCTAAATCCTAAATGGCTAAATGACCAAATGCCCAACCCTAAATAGAAAATGCCCAATCCTAAATACAAAATGCCCTATTCTAAATACCAAATGCCCAATCCTAAATACCAAATGCCCTATCCTAAATACCAAATGCCCAATCCTAAATACCAAATTAATTTTCGACTTGGACTTTAAGTTTCAAATTTAGATTTTTAGATTTGGTTTAAGGCTTTTAGTTTTAGACTTTTAGTTTATAATCTGACCCAATAAATCCTCCATACAGGTCAGGTTGGAAATACTGTAGGCTAATCGCACAAGTTATCAGGTAGTATTACACAACAACAGATATTAAACAAAATATTCTCCAATAAAAATAAAATAAACACGTCACACGTGATATCATCTCACACGTGCACATTGTAGGATCACAATAAACACACAAATGTAAAATATAAGATTATTTAATAACCACAGAGCAAGGTGAAACAATAATTTTAGACTTCGATGGAGCTTCAGATAAAACATAACTGGTGGTAAAAGACACATACATTAGTCAGCACACTGCAATGCAGTAAAAGCCAGGATTGTATGTTAACATGTTTGTAAAGATTTAGATTATTTGAGCAGAACATTAGAGTAGGAATTTTCACTTGAGATCGGTGACAAAAGTTAAAGAAAAGTGGATATGTTACAGCTTGAAAATCCTAGTCAGTATAGTTAATGTGGCTATTTTAAGAGATTCCATGCACACAGTCTGTAAAGACTAGGTCACTTGCGCAGCAATTCCTCTCTTTCTCTGTATATGACCCTCTAGTGGTCACAGCCAAACAGCTCCTGAGACACCCTGTGCTGTTCAGGCATGATTCTGGCCCTCATCATAGCCATGGGACTCTCATATAGATAGTAATGGTTACCGATCACAACTGTCACACCCTTGGGTCCGCACATTGCAGCATCAATCTTTTTGAATTGTGTTATGCTTCCTTCCTTTGCAGGCGCGCGTGGGGTGGCTTTCATTTCAACATCATAAACTGTTTGACCTATAATAGAAAAAACAGTAAGCTTTCTGTCACTAGATAGCAAATTCTTGTAATGAGGATGGACAATCTACAGTATTTTACAGAACAAGCATGCCAATGCTTATACCTTTGATAACATGAGCAATGTGATGGTCTGCGCACACAAAGGCAGCATCTACGGGACCCTCAATTCCCAGGACCTCCTTCAGAGGTTTGGGGTAACCCTCCAGGTGTGTGTGTGGCTCTCCAACTTTGTACACAAACACCTCATTGTCCTGTACACGGAACAGAATATATGAGAAGATAAATGCAGACATTTTCACTTCACTGAGTACAATAGTTTAAGAGACATCTAATGTTATAAAGCCTGGTGAAAGTCATTTGCTGCACAAATGAACCTTGATCATGTAGAGATGGCCTTCATAGGAGAAGACTGCATCCACTTCACTGTGCAATTCTTTGAAAGCACTCTCAACTGTGTCCGAATGAAACTTATCACCAGTTATGCTAAGGAAGTGTTGCCCTATGGAATAGAAACAAAAATTTGTTCTACAGATGATTGTGTCAATGAATCTTCTAAAATTGCATTTGTTAAATTAGTTATAACAAACATTACAGCCACATGGTGCAAACGATGCATATGAATGGATGAAATATCAATAGGAAACTCACCTCTGAAAGCATATACGCTGCCATCGTCATCAGATGTAATAGCATCCAAGTGCACACGGCTGCACTGTTCTCTCTCAATGTGTTCATCAGTGCTCTTTTGTCCTGGAGAGGCACCAGACTCCAAGTTCTTCTTTTTTTGTAATGCTAAATTGTTTTCTCCAGGCTTATTACTTTTCCACACTTGCATGTTCATTACACTTACCAAAATGTGGGCATCTCATGAAGTAATCGCGGGTCTCCTTCGGATATTTGCCTTGTACATCTCCTGTAACTGGGTCAAACTTGGAGAACTGATGTCCATGGAAGCAGTAATAGTGATCCATGTAACGGAAGGCTCCGGTGCAGTTGGGCATGCTCTTGAATTCTTTTTCATCAACCTTCCTGGTCTTCATGTCGAAGTGGTAGATCTCATCACCTTTGGTGGATTATGAAGGAGTTGAGACACAACAAGACCTCTCAACATACTTATTACATTTCCATCATGTTTTAACCTGTGCAGATAAAAACAAATACCACAATATCCTTTAATACCTTTGAAAAAGATTACAGTGTCATTAGTACAGTCTGGCTTGGGACACTCCACTGCAGCATCCAAATGGTCAGGAATTCCAGGGAAAACTTCAAAGATATTTTTGGGATAGTCCTTCTCCAGCTTGTGCTTGTAGTAGCTGAAAACCTTGCTGTCCTTTAATAATGTTTAAGAAGACATTAGTTCACAGGTCTGATACATGAAATAAACATCACAATGATTTAGAAATTGCATTTAAGAGAATGATAAATTTACCAGGAAGAAGAACTGGTGGTCATGATGGTCTGGGCTGTCTTCAGAATGCATACGGAATGCAGCGTCCACATGTCCCAGGTGATGATGCTCATCCAGCTCAGGGAAAGTTTCATTAGATAACTCTGCCTCGCCATGGAAACCCTTAAACAAGTGGTCACCTTCAATCAAAAATCAAAGCGAGAGGTTAATTAAAGGCCATTATGTGTGTGTATATATATATATATATATATATATATATATATATATATATATATATATGTATACAGTACAGACCAAAAGTTTGGACACACCTTCTCATTCAAAGAGTTTTCTTTATTTTTCATGACTATGAAAATTGTAGAGTCACACTGAAGGCATGGACTATTTGACCAAGAAGGAGAGTGATGGGGTGCTGCGCCAGATGACATATATAGATATATAATTCCATATATAATTCCACATGTGTTAATTCATAGTTTTGATGCCTTCAGTGTGAATCTACAATTTTCATAGTCATGAAAATAAAGAAAACTCTTTGAATGAGAAGGTGTGTCCAAACTTTTGGTCTGTACTGTATATATATATATATATATATATATATATATATATATATATATATATATATATATATATATATATATATATATATATATATATATATAATTATTATTATTATTATTATTATTATTATTATTATTATTATTACTGACTTCTCTGATCAGCCATTTCTCACCCTTGAAAAAATAAGGAATTCCCTCCTCGTTTACCGCAACTGCATCAAACTCCATTCCTGCACAACGGTCAACCTTTGCACCATAGTGCAATTCATGCTTATGTCCATCAGCATCAGGTTTCTTTGCAATATCCCTATTTAGAACAAAATAGTGGTATGTCACATTTTCAGCTATCAGACAATTAAATTATTAGATTTATTAAGTATGTGTTTTGTTATTTGTTTGGAAAAAAAGCAATTCAAGCAATTCCGGCAATATGTAAGATATTCAAAGCAAATCTTAAAGAATTTCTGTGTCTGAGATAAATTTTTTCTTACACTGTTATATTACTGTACTAATCTACCTTATAACTGAATCTTGCAATTGTAAGTCATTTTTGATAAATTGCAAAAATTGTTTGATGAAATCATCTTCTAGACGGGTAAACGTAAATGTAAAATGTAAAACGTGAATGCAAGAATTTAATAAGTTAGAGACCAAACAGTCAAAGGTGAAGAAATCAAAATGTTGGTTCACAATTACACAAAATTGCAAAAAAAAAAAAAAAAAAAGTAATTATTATTAATGATATGTTATAGTACACTGTTAAGACACTAACATAGCTATTTTGTACTCATCTTTTATTTTGATTAATTTTAACAATGTACACTATGTGTTGACAGGTGTCTGTGTGTATACTCACGAGGGAGCAGCAAGGCTCAGTGAGAGAGCCAGGCACAGGCACGTTTGAACAAGCCTCATGGTCAGCAGGGTCCACTAGTGAGACAGAGCTCAGCTGGAGAAGGTACAGCACAACCTGTTGTCCCCAATTTATACCCTTCACCAGAGACTATCTTGCAAGAACGCTGGAGATGACACGTACACCCCCGTTTGCTTAGAGCGTAGGCAGGGGCATTCAGTTACATGCCCACACTAAACAAATGCACGTTTGCACGCTTCCCCTGACTCCCCCATCCAAAAGCTGGTCAAGGTACATGTTTTTTTTTCCAAGGAATTTCTGGTGGGGTATTGGAGTTGGTACAGGTACCACGAGTTGAGCAATGCATAAATCCATGTATCATGAGGTTATGACACTTGGCATGCATTATGTAGCATTATCAGAGACCCCCTTGCAGGTCAGCAGTCATTGGCATGATAGTTTATAAATGCACTAGCATGCATTTTCAAACCTTTCTTACTAAGGAATATACAGAAGAGTATACCGTATTTTATTCTGTATTTTAGTAATTGCATGCATTTTTTTTCTTCTTTTTACAAATTGCATTTTCCATTATGTTTTCCATATGTGGACACATAAATAGTCACATTATGAAATTGCAAATAAATCTTGCATTACCGTTTGCGTTTTTGCTTCGTGATCTCACCGTTTACACGCCGAATGATGCATGAGCAAACAAACAGTGCAACCTGCCTCTCCTTCTACTCTTATTAGCCTGCCTATTTGCCACCTTATATATATGTTTTTTTTCATTTAATCCGTAAGGTAGCGTGAGTCCCATGGCACCTAAGCATCGCACCATTCTCAAGTTCTCTCACTGTTTACAGCCACCAAACACTGCGATTGATGCACGTGACTTTTAATATTAAAGGGTTAGTTCACCCGAGAATGAAAATTCCTCCATCTTCTACTCACCCTCGAAGCATTCTTGGTGTATGTGACTTTCCTCTTTCAGAATAATCCAATCAAAGTTATATTAAAAATTGTCCTTGCTCTTCCAAGCCTTTCAATGGTAAATGGGTGTTTGTTGTCAACTGTTCAGAAGACGTGAAAGGAAGTGCACTCATCTGTAATAAAACGTGCCCCACATGGCTCCGGGGGGTGAATAAAGGCCCCCTGTAGCGAATCCATGCATTTTTGTAAGATAAATATCCAAATTTCAAACGTAATAAACACCTTTTTTCTCACCTCTGCTGACCGTTGGGAACCGGAAGACATGCAGGCAGAAGATGAAACGTGTGTCTTGCTCATACCTCTGGGAAATGTAGGAGCAAAGGAAACAAAGTTTCCTTACTTTAGCAAAGGAAAACCGGTCTCTTATTTCGAAATCCTCCGACGTTTTTCTTTACAAATCCACATTTTGTGCTTCTAATTCGTGACCAGCATTTTGTTTTGTTTTCTCTTCACGCTCGTCATTAACCACTCAGCAATGACGAACTACAACACCCACCTGCACATCTTCTGTCAGCAGAAGTGAGAAAAAAACAGTTTATTATGTTTGAAATCTGGATATTTATCTTACAAAAACGCATGGATTCAATACAGGGGGCCTTTATTCACCCCAGGCAGCCGTGTGAGGGATGTTTTATTTTATTTCACGTCTTCTGAACAGTTGACAACCAATACCCGCTTACCTCCACTGAAAGGCTTGGAAGAGCAAGGACAATTTTTTTTATAACTTCCATTGGATTATTCTGAAAGAAGAAAGTCACATAAACCTAGGATGCTTCGAGGGTGAGTAGAAGATGGACGAATTTTCATTCTCAGGTGACCTAACCCTTTACCACACCTTGGCTGTGGCATGTTCTGTGACAGCTGATCCTAGATCTGGAGAGGGTTCACAGATCACAATGCAAGCCGGAGAAGTCTCATACTATGGTCATCACGATCGCAGATGACAACATGCAGGATTTAACCAGTTTAATATGGAGAGACAATAAATGTAGACCTTTTTCTATGTGTTTTTGACCTACAGGTGCATCTCAATAAATTAGAATGTCGTGGGAAAGTTCAACTCAAATTGTGAAACTTGTGTATTAAATAAATTCAATGCAGACAGACTGAAGTAGTTTAAGTGTTTGGTTTTTTTAATTGTGATGATTTTGGCTCACATTTAACAAAATCCCACCATCTCAATAAATTAGAATACTTCATAAGACCAATAAAAAACATTTTTTTGTGAATAGTTGGCCTTCCGGAAAGTATGTTCATTTACTGTACATGTACTCAATGTATCAATTTGGCGTGGCATGGAGGTGATCAGTTTGTGGCACTGATCAGTTTGTGGCACTGCTGAGGTGGTATGGAAGCCCAGGTTTCTTTGACAGTGGCCTTCAGCTCATCTGCATTTTTTGGTCTTCTTGTTTCTCATTTTCTTCTTGACAAAACCCCATAAATTCTCTATGGGGTTCAGATCAGGTGAGTTTGCTGGCCAGTCAAGCACACCAACACCATGGTCATTTAACCAACTTTTGGTGCTTTTGGCAGTGTGGGCAGGTGCAAAAACCTGCTGAAAATTGAAATCAGCATCTTCAAAAAGCTGATCAGCAGAAGGAAGCATGGAGTGCTTCAAAATTTCTTGGTAAACGGATGCAGTGACTTTGGTTTTCAAAAAACACAACGGACCAAAATTGGCAGAGGATATTGCACCCCAAATCATCACAGACTGTGGAAACTTAACACTGGACTTAAAGCAACTTGGACTATGAGCTTCTCCACCCTTCCTCCAGACTCTAGGACCTTGGTTTCCAAGTTAAATACAAAACAGTCCAGTTCTTCTTCTCCTTAGCCCAGGTAAGACGCCTCTGACATTGACTGTCATTCAGCAAATTCCTTGACACATCTGTGTGTGGTGGCTCTTGATGCCTTGACCCCAGCCTCAGTCCATTCCTTGTGAAGTTCACTCAAATTCTTGAATCAATTTTGCTTGACAGTCCTCATAAGGCTGCGGTTCTCTCGGTTGGTTGTGCATCTTTTTCTTCCACAATTTTTCCTTCCACTCAACTTTCTGTTAACATGCTTGGATACAGCACTCTGTGAACAGCCAGCTTATTTGGCAATGAATGTTTGCGGCTTACCCTCCTTGTGAAGGGTGTCAGTGATTGTCTTCTGGACAACTGTCAGATCAGCAGTCTTCCCCATGATTGTGTAGCGAACCAGACTTAGAGACCATTTTGAAGGCTCAGGATGACAGACCATTTTGAAGGCTCAGGAAACCTTTGCAGGTGTTTTGAGTTGATCAGCTGATTGCTATGTCACCATATTTTAATTTGCTGAGATTGTGAATTGGTGGCTTTTTGTTAAATGTGAGCCAAAATCATCACAATTAAAAGAGCCAAAGACTTGAACTACTTCAGTCTGTGTGCATTTAATTTATTTAATACACAACTTGAGTTGAATTACTGAAATAAATGAACTTTTCCACAACAACAAGTGGCTTCTTGATACACTCGAGAAGTTCCATCACAGACTCCCAGTGAGCACCCAGGTTCATGAGGTCCTGGACTTTTCAAAAGAGATCCAAAACTTGTTGGAGAAGGGTACAATAGAACCAGTAGACCCCATGTCCAACCTGGGGAGTTACATTCAAAATATTTTCTTGTTCGGAAGAAGGTTGGAAATTTCAGGTTCATCCTGGATCTCAGGCACTTAAACAAGAACCTCAAGTGCCTTCCTTTCAGCATGTTGCGGATTATAGATGTTTGACATGCAGTCGAACCCGGAATATGGTTAACTTCAGTGGACCCGAAGGATGCATATTTTCACATCATCATCACCATCGCCTCACATCACAGAAGGTTCTTTCAGTTCACCTTTCAAGGCAGACTTAGTAGTTCAGAGTCCTTCTGTTTAGCCTGTCTCTTTCTCCCAGGGTGTTCACTCTCATCATTCAGGTGGCGCTGGAGCCACTTCAACAAGAAGGCATGCTGATATTTCCATACCTGGACGATTGGCTGTTGTGCACCAGATCATACCAACAGGCTGTTGACAACACACAATGGTTGTTGTTTCATGTAGCTACCTTGGGTCTAAGGGTTCTAAACTTTCAGAAGAGCTGCCTAACCCCAAGTCAGTCAGTGTGTTTTCTGTGGGCAGAAGGCATGTATTGCAGGGAACCGTAGCAAAGATCCAGGTTCATTACAAGCTGCCCCTCATCAGCTTCCTATGAACATTGCTTTCAACATTGGTTAATAGCCAGACACTTGTCACCAGTTCACAATCGACCCACACTGGTTCGGGTCACAACCTTGTGCTGCTTCCCTGAGACTTTGGAGAAGGGAGTTCCAATTGGGCCACCCTTAACATGCAGGGAGGTGGTAACCATGTGTAGTGGACAGCACATTCCAGGGCCCAGTTTATGGCGGGGCCCTTCTCTGACCACAATAGTGGACAAAGGTTTTCTACATTTTGATTGGATCTTGGTGGACAACATAAGTAAACTGTCCAATGCCATCAGATAAAGATGCCAGGACAATAGCCAGACACTTCTTAGAGGGCAAGAAGAAGACCTTTGGTACAAAGCTCGGGAAGGCCAGGACTTCCTATTGGTCAAAATCAGGGCTTGAAAAAAAAAAAAAAAAAAAATCAATCTGTTCACTCTGAGCAGAATCGATATTTTAACATTTCTGTTCCTGTGTTCCTCTGATATTATTACCGTTCCGAAACCGGTTCGGGGGGAAGAAATACCGGTTAATAACGTTTTTTTAAAAACAATAATCTTTGCCTATAATTTGTCTAATAATACTGTAATGCACGTCTTTTCTACAGTATATGCTGGCTTTACAGTTCTTACCACGCGCTAGCTTCTGGGTTCTTGGCAGGAGGACACCGACAGGGAGCTCGGCGGTGTTATGTCTGAAAATGTTCAGCATTGGGTCCCGTTGGACTATGTTTGGTTATGCACTGCGAGTGACAGGTTACTGTGCCTTTAAAGGTTATGGCATTGATTTACGGCAAAGGTCGTAGAATGTAAGTTTCACGTCAGTTGATAAACGGCAACATAAACAAAGCTACACGGTGTGATTATTGAGTCCTTCGCAAACACAACAATTGGCGAACGAGGATGTCTGAACTTGTCCTACCACCTCCGCCACCTTTCCTACCTGTTCCCGGTGATCCAGCTGTTCCCTGGGATCGCTGGCTGGCGTCGTTTGAGGATTATTTGCTGGCTTTAGGACACTCGGATCTAGCGGAGGCGAGGAAGTGCGCGCTTCTGCGCCATTGCCTCGGGCAGGAAGGACAGCGAATCTTCGCCACGCTTACCTTATCGGATGATAAGTACGTCACAGCCACGGCCGCCTTGAAGGCTCACTTCATGAGGGTGAGACCGTTGCCCACTATGTATCAGCATTACGTGAGCTGGCTAGACTTTGTGAGTTTGGGGCTTTGGAGGATGGACTTATAGTTGACCAGTTAATAGAGAAAACGTCATGTAACCAACTGAGGGAGAGACTTTTACTAGAGCCAGACTCCACGACACTAGCGGACGCTTTAGTAATTGGGAAGCAGTTGGAAACGGCTCTAATGGAGGCGCGCAAGTTCGGCCGCGCTGCGCACGAGCCTGTGACGTCATCACCACCATCAGTTCAGCATACAGGGACGGCAGCAGCGGCTGACAGGGTGAGTGACAGTTTGGACGTACAGAGAGTGGACAGGGGGCCCAGGGAGAGTGGGTACAAAAGCTGTACCAACTGTGGTTCCCCTAAACATGCAACCAGAGATCAGTCATGCCCTGCCCAGGGAAAACGTTGTCGTAACTGCAACAAGTTGAACCATTTTGCACGCTGCTGTCGCTCCTCTCCAGCTTGCCATGATACTGCTGCTGTTCCCATAAACACTGTACAGACCTCACAGCCTTCGTTCAAGCTCTGCACTTGCCATGTGGGCACAGCTCTCATTCCACTCCTCGTGGACACAGGCGCTAAAGTGTCAATCCTGAACAAATGTACATATGACCGCTTCTTCAGTCACGTGCCTCTGGAAGCAGCGGCTAAACCCCTGTTAGGCTACGGCCATTTTCCCATCTCTACTCTGGGTGTGGCCTGCCTTCCCGTCAGATATGATCAACAATGTGCGCCTGCCACCAAGTTCTGTATTACCCGGAAGGGAGCTAACATTATGGGCCTAGACTTGTTCCTTGCCCTGGGTTTTACTGTGAGTGATGCTAGGGGCCTGCATGTCCTGCAGGTTGCCACCTCCTGGTCTGACCGCTACCCACAACTATTCAATGGCCTGGGCCACATGACTGGATTTGTACACCAGCCCACTGTTGACCTGGCAGTCCGCCCTGTTATCCAGCCCCTACGGCGCATCCCCCTGGCTCTCCGTGACGCGGTGGAGGCCGAGCTGCATCGCCTGGTGGAGGCGGACGTTATAGAGCCCGTCGATGCCTCGCCGTGGGTGTCTAACCTGGTGATAGCCAAGAGAAAAGGGGGCGGACTGCGACTCTGTGTCGACCTCACAGACGTTAACAAAGCCATCATTCCTGATAAGTACCCCCTACCAACGGCGGAGGAGCTCACTAGCCATTTCCACGGCTCCATTGTTTTCAGTAAGATGGACTTACGTAACGGCTACCTGCAGGTTCCTCTAGCACCGGCCAGCATGGACCTTACAGCGTTTGTCACGCACGTGGGGGTTTTCAGATTTAAACGCATGGCATTTGGACTGTCATCAGCCCCGAGCTGTTTTCAGAAGATAATGTCACTCATATTGGCTGGTATCCAGGGTGTCTCCATCTACCTAGATGACGTGGTGGTGCATGCGCCCTCGACCACACTGCATGATGATCGCCTGGAGCAGGTCTTTCAGCGTTTCGAACAGCATGGGGTCACACTGAACTCTGAGAAATGCATGTTCGGTGTTGAGGAGGTCGAGTTCCTGGGTTTCAGGCTCTCAAAAGAGGGCATCGCCCCGATAATGTCACACACTGAGGCCATTCTGTCCCTACCAGACCCGCAGTCACCATCCCAGCTGTCTTCCTTCCTGGGGATGGCCGCCTACTACCTCAGATTCATGCCACACTACTCTGACTCAACGGCCCCCCTGCGCCGGCTGCTCAGGAAGGATGTTACCTGGGACTGGACCCCGGCCTGCCACGAAGCTGTGCGCATCATCAAACGGCAGCTCACGTCCCCACCCACACTGACCCATTTCAGCTTGACCGCGCCCACCATGGTCACCTGCGACGCCTCCGGGGTGGCGCTAGGCGCTGTGCTCTCCCAGACTCAAGAGGGGGTGGAACGCCCGGTGGCTTTTGCCTCACGGGCACTTACTACAGCTGAGCAGAAGTATTCAGTGGGGGAGAGGGAGGCCCTGGCCTGCCTGTGGGCATGCGAACGCTGGCATGTTTACCTATATGGGAGGCCTTTTACCATCCGCACAGACCACCAAGCGCTGACGGCACTGCTGGCGACTCAAGGCTCGGGGCACAGGCCCATGAGACTGCTAAGGTGGGCTGACAGGCTGAACCAGTATAACTTCAGTCTGGAGTTTATGCCTGGGCGGGCCAACACGGTGGCCAACCTCCTGTCTAGAGCTGTGTCGGTGACGAAAGATGCAGGCGGGGTGACATCAGACACAGAGAGCGATGAAGACTGGGTCCACATCCTGCATGGGCCTCTCAGTTCAGTAGTCACTCTGGCGGAGCTGCAGCAGGCCTCAGCTGCTGACGAGGCCCTCACAACTCTCCGTACCTACGTCCAGGACGGCTGGCCTGCCAAAGTAGATGACAGACTGCTCCCCTATTACCGCTTCCGCAACGAGCTCTCCTGCTGGGGAGCGGTGTGCCTGGCCCGTGGCAACCGTGCGGTCGTTCCTGAAATTCTCAGGCCCAGAGTGCTACACATGGCGCATGAGGGGCACCTGGGGGTGGTTAAGGTGAAGCAGCGCTGCCGTGACACAGTGTGGTGGCCCCACATAGACTCGGATGTTGAGGAGCTGGTACGTAACTGCGCTTGCTGCCTCCTGAGTGGGAAAACTGGTCAGCCTGCCACAGCCCCTCTCACCCCGACCTCTTGGCCGTCCTCACCCTGGGAACATATTCAGATCGACCTCTGTGGAGAACTCCACGGGGCACCGGCTCACGCTCGCTACCTGCTGGTTGTGCACGACCTTCATTCAAAGTGGCCAGAGGTTTTTCAGCTGAGCTCCATCACTGCTCACTCCATCATCGACCGCCTGGACAAACTGTTTGGGCGCTGGGGCCTCCCCAGGGTCATCACAACGGATAACGGGCCCCAATTTGTGTCTGGAGAGTTTATGGAGTTCCTCACGGTACGGTCCATCAAGCACATCAGGACGGCAGTGTATCACCCGGAGAGTAATGGGGGGGTGGAAAGACTGAACAAAACTCTCAAAAATGGAATCAGAGCCTGTCTGGAGGAAGGGAAAACCTTCAGCGATGCACTCAACCAAACTCTCCTGACCATCCGGGCATCCAAGCATTCCACCACGGGAGTGTCACCTGCATTGCTCATGATTGGGCGTGAACTAAAGCAACCACTGGATTGCTTGAGAGCTGAGCCAGCTCCTGCTCGTGGGAGCCCAGGGCTCCAGGAAGCCAGAGCTCAGGTAAAAGGTTCACAGGCTCGGATGAAAGAGAGGTTTGATGCCACGCACAGAGTGCAGATCCCCTCACTTTCTCCAGGGGTTTGGGTCAGGATCAAACACCTCCACCGCCAAAATAAGCTACAGTCATACTGGTCAGAACCCCTGAGGGTGACTAAGAAGTTTGGGCCGGCCACTTATAGACTGGAGAATGGGACTCGTTGGCACTCGAACCGCCTGCACAGAGTCGCAGCTCCCTCAGCACCTGCATCACCTCTGTCCACAGCAGCGGCTCTGGGTTGGCAGCCTAGGCCAAGAGCTAACCGGTTGGGGGGTAATCCACCAGCATTGCCTGATGCCTTTTCACGGCCAGCACGCCCTCAGAGAATGAGGGTCCCGCCTGTCTGGCATGGGGACTATGTGACAGGGTGATAGTGAGTGACACTGGGGAATGTGGGTTAAAAGTTATGTTACAGTTTCCAGGGGGGTGGGGGGAAAATGTTATGTCTGAAAATGTTCAGCATTGGGTCCCGTTGGACTATGTTTGGTTATGCACTGCGAGTGACAGGTTACTGTGCCTTTAAAGGTTATGGCATTGATTTACGGCAAAGGTCGTAGAATGTAAGTTTCACGTCAGTTGATAAACGGCAACATAAACAAAGCTACACGGTGTGATTATTGAGTCCTTCGCAAACACAACAGGCGGATCATAACACTTGATTTATTAAACATGAAGAGGTGAACATCAGGAATTAGCCACATCTAATTACACAGTCTGCGTCATCTCTCTCTCTCTACCTCTCACAACTCCGCGTAGACTATTCTCTGTTCTTGCGATATTACCTTTAGATCTTATTTAAAGTTATAGAACATTAATTTTAACCTTAAATTTCACTCTCTACAATAAAAGTAATATAATAATAATAAGGTACAGCGTTTTCTTTACTCAAAAAGAAAAGGAAAAAATAGAGATCTAAAAAGTGAAAGTGACAATGACATTCAGCCAAGTATGGTGACCCATACTCAGAATTTGTACTCTGCATTTAACCCATCCAAAGTGCACACACACAGCAGTGAATACACACCTGGAGCAGTGGGCAGCCATTAATGCTCCGGCACCTGAGGAACAGCTGCCTTGCTCAAGGGCACCTAAGTCGTGTTGTTGCAACCCTAGGGTTAGGAGTCACTCTCTAACCACTACGCCACGACTTCCCCATTAACATTAGTCGATAACCCGCTGTGGTTAGTCAAAGCACCATCTTTTCTAGATTTTGGCTGAATGTAGGCTACAAAAAAAAAAAAAGAAAAACCTTAAGTCGCGGCTCATGTCGCATTTTATTAGACCTATTAATTTCCGAAATAATGAAGGCTAAAATGCCTGTAGTCTAAAGCAAAATGTTTACAAACATTATAAAAACATCTATTAGTTTCTCTCCAAAACAAATGCTCTAAAGTTTAGGCTAAAGGTCAATCCAAAAACAAATTAATTTACGGTGAAGCTGATGCCTACCTCTCTCAATCGGCACGAATCCAAATGTTTCCGATGTATCTGGATGCTAAAATATGATTTATTATATAGTGTTTGTACTTTTATTGACATAAAACATCATCCTTCACATCGGCTATCAGCACAGTGATGCGCGGTGACGCTGAACTGAGCAGTGTAACTTTTTATTCGTTTCTTTAAATGTATTTTGTTTTGATAATGTACAGAATGTAGCAAAATGATGTTGAGTCGGCGCGATGCAATGGTCATAACAAAGCTGGTTGGTTATATAGAGGCAAGACATTATTCAAACCTGTCAAGCTTTTGCAAAATAATTAAAACTGTAAAGCTTTTGCAAACTAAAGAAAACTACCCTCTGTTGTTTCGTTTCCCTTTCGGAAAACTTTGGGACGTGTCACATTGCACCGTAATTTAGCAAATGTTTTCTTTCGTTTCGTTAATCTGTCCAAATTATTTAAGTGAAATATGTTTAGTGTATATGCCTATTCCTTTTTATGTAAGCCTATAGGGGTTAGTTTTTCTGTTTTTTTTATCCATTCACAGAAGTGCTGCAGGTGCGTGTGATCTGTTGAATTCATCTCACACTATCCTCATATAAACTCTAAGGGTGGTGCATAGCCATTGGGACTTGCCTATGATGAGTTCACAGCTGAGAGGACATTTCACTCATTGGCTTCAGCGTCACATTTGCATATGACATACTACTGGAATTCGTGATTGGTTGACAGCAAATTTCAAATATTAAATGGAACAATAAAATAACGTTATTAACCAATTAATGGGCATTTCAAATTTTCGATTCTGTTTTATAACTATAAAATTTGATTTAGTTTCTGGTTCTGTTCCTGTCAAAATTTCATTTGTTTCCAGTTTTCATTTTCGTTCCTTGAACGAAATTAAATAAATTGTATTATTTACAAATTACAATTGTAGCTCTCGACATTTACCTATGGCTATAACTTAATTATGACTCTAATTTATTTTATAGTCTCAAGCATTCAGAAATCATGCAAAAGGAAATTAAGCAGTTTTACTATGATAAAACCATGGTTTATTTTTGTAAGGGTTGTGATATGCACGTTTTTTTTTGTTGAAGAAATTTTAAAGGCTGTGTCATATATAGCAAAAAGCTATAGTGAATTAAGTGAATTATTCACTTATATAGCAATATTCACTTAAAGATTAAGTGAATATTTGAATTAAATGTTTGGTCAGTAGCCTAAACAAGGATTTGATTGTCCTGTAAGTGTAACAGCAGCAATAACATGGCATTTGGCTCCCTTTACAGGCATTTGTAATAACATGTACATGAATTGTTTAGTTTGTATTTGCCTACATTATGTTTTTTAACAGTGTTATTATTAACCAATCATAATTGCCTCATTGTTTTTTATATAATGCATTTTAAAGTCGTGGGGGGAAAGTCGTGGCCTAATGGTTAGAGAGTCGGACTCCCAATCGAAAGGTTGTGAGTTCGAGTCCCGGGCCGGCAGGAATTGTGGGTGGGGGGAGTACATGTACAGTTCTCTCTCCACCTTCAATACCACGACTTAGGTGCCCTTGAGCAAGGCATCGAACCCCCAACTGCTCCCCGGGTGCCGCAGCATAAATGGCTGCCCACTGCTCCGGGTGTGTGCTCACAGTGTGTGTGTGTGTGTTCACTGCTCTGTGTGTGTGCATTTCGGATGGGTTAAATGCAGAGCACAAATTCTGAGTATGGGTCACCATACTTGGCTGAATGTCACTTCACTTCACTTCATTTTAAGTCATTTTAAAGGCTATTGATTGCTTAGGTCTGTTTTTATAGCAACAACAACAACAACAACAACAAAAATATTACACTATATTAATACTTCTTTGTAAATTATTATTTGAAGTAACAAAACCATGATGGTTAATTTGCAGTTACCATGGCTACAAGAATGATGATTTGTGGGGCTATTGTTAAATCCATGGGTAATTTTCGTAAGGGAACCTGAAAATAAATAAATAAACTTTCACAGGAATGTGCCTGAAAGTGATAAACGGGCCTTGTTTTTACCTAAATGATTGCAAGTCTTTCTCCTCAAATGCTACTGTCACACACCTGGACTCATTTTGTGTGTTTTTGCCCCTGTGACCCAGTTTCTGTCTTCCGTGTATGGGTTGATTAGTTCCCAGGTGTGTCTAGTCATTTCCGCATGTGTTCCATGTCTGTGTTAATTTAGTCATGCCATCCACCTGTGTTTCCCCATTATCCTTTGTATAAAAGCCTTGTCCTTTCAGTTCTGTTTTGTCGGGTCTACTCGTTACTCGTCTACTTGTCAACTTGTCTACTTGTCCACTTGTTACCTGTTACTTGCCACTTGCCTCTTGCCACCTGTTATTTGCCATTTACCTTGCCTATGTTTGAGTTAATAAATCCTTGTTTCGTTTATCCCTCGGCTCCGTGTTCCTTCCAGCAGCGTAAGCCGTGACAGAAGACCCGACCAAAAAAGTTAAAAACTGCGTGTTTTCCCTCCGTTTTGTTTTCCGTTTTTTCACAGTCTTTTTCTTTCCGTAGTGTGTCATGGATCCCCTCTTTCGCCCCGAATACCTCCTCCTCCTGCTGGAGCAGGAGGGACTGTCTCTCGAGGACCATACCAGACGGTTTCTCTGGATAGCTAATGCCACCAGCTACCCGGACCACGCGCTCTGCACCTTTTATCACGCCAGCCTGAACTCCAGGTGCAGAGCGTTGTCGCCCGAAGATGGTCCTCGGGAGGATTTCGCCGCCTTTATAGAGTGGAATCTGGTGAGAAATGGGTCACCTCTCACGGTCGGCCCAATGGAGGATCTCGCCAGGTCCACTCTGGACCCAGAGCCCAGCCTACAATCTCCCCACGGTACGAGGCATAAGCCCGAGCCCACCGATGACGGAGAGCCAGAGAGCAACCCGTCAGACCAGGTGCGAGAGCCGGCGACACTGCCCACCACGAGGGAGCATAATGTGGAGCGCCAAATGGGTCAAAATGAGGGGGTTTCCAATGCACCTATGCCAGATCCTCCTGTAAGCCCAGGACGGGCTCCTGATCCTCTGTTAAGCCCAGGAAGGGCTCCTGATTCCCCGTTAAGCCCAGGACGGGCTCCTGTTCCCCCGTTAAGCCCAGGACGGGCTCCTGTTCCCCCGTTAAGCCCAGGACGGGCTCCTGTTCCCCCGTTAATCCCAGGACGGGCTCCTGATCCTCTGTTAAGCCCAGGACGGGCTCCTGTTCCCCCGTTAAGCCCAGGACGGGCTCCTGATCCTCTGTTAAGCCCAGGAAGGGCTCCTGATCCTCCTTTAAGCCCAGGACGGGTTCCTGATCCTCCTTTAAGCCCAGGACGGGCTCCTGATCCTCGGTTAAGCCCAGGACGGGCTCCTGATCTTCCGTTAAGCCCAGGACGGGCTCCTGATCCTCCTGTAAGCCCAGGACGGGCTCCTGATCCTCTGTTAAGCCCAGGAAGGGCTCCTGATTCCCCGTTAAGCCCAGGACGGGCTCCTGTTCCCCCGTTAAGCCCAGGACGGGCTCCTGATCCTCCTTTAAGCCCAGGAAGGGCTCCTGAACCCCCGTTAAGCCCAGGACGGGCTCCTGAACCCCCGTTGGGCCCAGGACGGGCTCCTGAACCCCCGTTAAGCCCAGGAAGGCCTCCTGATCCTCCTTTAAGCCCAGGACGGGCTCCTGATCCTCCTTTAAGCCCAGGACGGGCTCCTGATTCCCCGTTAAGCCGAGGACGGGCTCCTGAACCCCCGTTAAGCCCAGGACAGGCTCTTGAACCCCCGTTAAGCCCAGGACGGGCTCTTGAACCCCCGTTAAGCCCAGGACGGGCTCCTGATCCTCCGTTAAGCCCAGGAAGGGCTCCAGCCCCAGAGCTTACTCCAATGCCTGCTCCTCCAAAATTCCCACCCTCCAACCCACTCCTGCCTCCTCCTCCGCTGTCGTCTGGCTGCCCCTCTGCTCGCCCTCAGCCTACCATCATTGTGGTGCGAGCTCAGCGGGACCGCCATCCTCCAGCGACGCCTTGGTCGGCGTCTCCCTCACCTCCGCCTCCAGCCTCTGAGGCCTGGACTCTGCCTCGGCCCGTTGACCCGTCGGCTCCACCATGGCTCCTAGCTCCTTCCTCTCCGCCGTGGCCCGGCAGTCCGCAGGCTCTGCCTGGCTCCCTCGTCCCTCCGGCTCCGCCTTGGTCTGGCGTCGTCCATCCTATGCCTCGGGACTCCACTCCTCCGGCTTCGCCTCATCCCTCCGTCCCTCCGGCTCCGTCAGGCTCCTTCATCCCCTCGGCTACACCTCAGTCCTCGGTCACTCTGGCCTCACCGCGGCCTTCCGGATCCACATCGCCGTGTCAGTCACCAGAGCCATCAGTTCCGCCTAGGACCTCCGGCTCCTCCCCGTCACCCTGGCTCTTCTTCCACTTGCTCCGTTGCCGTGGGTCGAGTCCCTGGAGTCGGTGACCATTCCTCCTCCATGGCTCCTTCCTCCGTCGGCCCCACCTTGGGCCGTTATGGCTGTGGCCTGGGTCCTGCTGGGTACCTCCTGCTTCAGATCCTTCCTGTCTCCTCCCTGGCTCCTCCCTCCGTCATCTCCTCCCTGGCTCCTTCCTCTGTGGTCCCTGTCTGCTGGCCCCCTCCTGGGAGGCTGTCCTCCACCGGAACCTCCTCCCAAGTTCCCACCCACGCCTCCCTTTGTTGTTTCTACGGTGCAAGGACGCACCTACCGGGAGGGGGGAGTACTGTCACACACCTGGACTCATTTTGTGTGTTTTTGCCCCTGTGACCCAGTTTCTGTCTTCCGTGTGTGGGTTGATTAGTTCCCAGGTGTGTCTAGTCATTTCCGCATGTGTTCCATGTCTGTGTTAATTTAGTCATGCCATCCACCTGTGTTTCCCCATTTTCCTTTGTATAAAAGCCTTGTCCTTTCAGTTCTGTTTTGTCGGGTCTACTCGTTACTCTTCTACTTGTCAACTTGTCCACTTGTTACCTGTTACTTGCCACTTGCATCTTGCCACCTGTTATTTGCCATTTACCTTGCCTATGTTTGAGTTAATAAATCCTTGTTTCGTTTATCCCTCGGCTCCGTGTTCCTTCCAGCAGCGTAAGCCGTGACAGCTACTGACGTTAGAAAAGCGTATACCAATATCGCATGTCACTTTAGAGACGGTCCCTAAATCTGACTCTCAAACGTCCAATGTCAAGCCAACTTTATGCCTGTTTTTTTTACTTTCTTTAGTTTTCTTTTCTCTGTGGCGGATTGCTGATGTCCTTTGCCCCGGGCACAGATGTCCATCCATCAATAATGAACATTCAGCCACAAAGGTGCGAGCGGTTGCGAGCGCGGATGGGAGAATGGCACTTTTTTTTTTTTTTGCAACTGGGATGGTACCCCCTCTGGGAGTTGGTGCCCTACTACTCTTCGTATAGGGAGTGGCGGTACTGCTTAAACTGATGCAAACTACAACATACATGTCTTATACTTATTCAGAGAAATAAGTATTCTCAGTGACAGTGACGTGTAGTGCAACATCTTACACAAACTCAGCTGTTAATGGACAAATGAATGCTTGCATAACAGTTCAATCTTTTCCCATCATGGTTGGACTTAATGTGTTTTTAATATTGCCAAAGGTATTATGGTTTTGGTTTTGTAAGTGAGAAATACACTGGTAAACCTTTAGTGACACTTTTCTGAATGTGTGTTTGGATGATGCAAATAAGTTTCACTGGAGGAAAGAAGGGTGGGTCACACCATGTCCCCCGACTCTGATGGAAACAGCCAATCACAGCCTGGAAATGGAGAAGCGCCAGATTGCAATCTCCTCCTCATCGAAAAGAGATGAATGTACCTTCCCAAAAGACATTCCTTGTACTGAGTCTGAGTCCTGTGAGGGAAGAGGCAATAACAGCTACACCAACATACTCAGTCTGACTCCTGTGAGGGAAGAGGCAATAACAGCTACACCAACGTACAGAGTCTGAGTCCTGTGAGGGAACAGGCGATAACAGCTACACCGGTTCTGAGTCCTGTCAGGGAGAGAGACTAACAGAGCAAGTTCTGAGTCTCTGACACATCCAGGAGTCACTGTGAAGGTGAGACTGCAACAGATCAACCTCCGTTCTGAGTCTTGAGTCCTGTCAAGGAAAGGACTGCAACAGATCACCAACATTCTGAGCTTCAGGCCCGTGAGGGAAGAGGCAATAACAGATACCAAGCCCTAAGTCTCCAGCTTCAAAGCAGCGACAGATACAACCTCTTTCTGAGCCTCCAGCCTGCAAGGAAAGAGATAATCTATGTTCAGACTTCATTCAAAGTCTTCGTCCAGTGAGACACATCCTGAGTCTCCAGCCTAGAGAGACAAAGTGGATCGACCAAGTTCTGAGTTTCTATCCCAGAGAGGCAGAAGACACACAGACATCTGCAACAAGGTTAAGCTCCGGCTAACAAAACTTCATTCCAAGGTACCTTTGCTTGCGTGTTCCAGGCTAAGGACCTTCTGCACCTACTCCAGGGCCACATCTGCGTGTTCCAGATTTTAGGACCCTTTGGTGCTCCAGGAGATCAACATCCTCCAGCACTTCATGTTCAAGGCTGTCGAAACGGATTCCTGCTCCTTTCCCCACTGCATTGCTACAAGCACAACCAGTGGATGAAGTTACCGCTACCAACTGCCCACTCGACCACAGAGAACGTAAATATCACTTATCCAAACATCTTCCAGAGACCTTGGCAATGTTAGTTATTATCAGTATATAATTTTTCTAATTTACATTTGATATTATATAGCTGATTGCAGTTTATAGCAAATCTTTCATGTATTTATTTGATGCATAATAGGGTTCTTCACCTTATTTCTTTCAGAGTAGCAACAGTTTATCTTTTCAGATAATGTAGCTCTGACATTGCAACCCCTAACATAAGTGGCATTTTTAACCACCAGTGGGGCACAAGGTCACTACTCTGTCTCCAGTTAATGAGAAAACTCTTGTGTTGGGCATACAATCACTTCCCCTCAGTCAGAGCAACTCACAACTCACATTCCAGCAAGTTGAAGACACATTGTCCGCTATGGTTTTCGGCGCAGGAGGAAGAGTGCTGATTGGGACAGGATATTCTGGCCCACAAATGGCCTGATCTGCTCCTCTCTGTATTTCCTACAATTCAACTTCTTTGGTCTGTCCTGAGGCAGGCACAGGAGAGGCATCACAGACTCCTTCTAGTGGCTCCTTGTTGGCCAGCACTGCCTTGGTTCAGCCTCCTATTGACTCTGACAAGAGGTTTGTCTCAGTACTAGGGCTCCTTCAACATGCCACACTTACGCAAGTAGGTGGAAGCAGTTGGTCGCTTGGTGCGCAAACCAGACTCTCAGTACGATTTATTGCCAGATTAATGTGGTGTTGGACTTCCTGCAGTATTTTGTGGATGTTGGACACTCTCCAGCCACACTTAAAGTGTTTGTGGCTGTCCTGTCACTAACCCTCAAAGCATCCTAGGTGTATATGACACTCTTCTTTCAGAGGAATCCAGTCAGAGTTATATTAAAAATTGACCTGAGTATTCCAAGCTCTATCATTGCAGTCAGTCAGAGTATAAACAGTGAAAGATCTTGAGACAGCTGAAAAGCGTCTGGTTTATGATAAATATTGAATTACTGTGCATACCGTTGTGCCTCCTGCTGCTAGCAGGGTATAGTTGCTGGATTTGGGGTAAAAAATTACGTTATCATTTATTGAATATAAGGAGACCTGGGTTGCACTGTCTGTTCATTTACATGCATCTATCGGATTGGCAGTTGCCTTTAGCGGAGCCTTTACCAATTACCTCCACTGTTCAAAGCATTCGGCACAATCATCTGTGAGTGATGTCACTTCCTAATACAAACACGTCTCATAGTATAATCCCACCCCTGACACTGATTGACAGGTTTCCGTGTAAGGCATTGGAAATTCAAATGCTAAAGGAATTGCAATTCCTATTGAATTTTGGCAGGTTACATGCCCGACACAGTCAGAGGGAGTAAAAAAGCAGACATGGTAATTAAAATTGCTGTAAATGTAAATATCACAGTCTCATAACATGTAAGACATAAGAAATACAGTTGCAAATGGACTTTGATTTTCCATTTGAAATTTGTCAGTCACTGTGGCTTTCACGAAAACGCAAATGGTAATGCAAGATTTGCAGTTGCGTTTGGATTATGTCACTATTTATGCGTCCACATGTGGAAAACGCAACTGAAAATGCAATTTGCAATTCCTCTTGAAAATAGTCTGAAATATCCTTCCATACATAACTCCAAATTTTCCAATTCTAAACATTGTAAACAAAGTCACAATCATGTATGAAACATATAGTGTAAAAACGCTAAAGCCATCAGTTTTTTTGGCCTGTTGTTTCAATTTGTAATAACATTTCTTATACTATTAACAGTAGTATTTGAAAGAACCTATCACTGAAAAGCATGCATAAAATGTCTCTTGTAATTCTTTTACTGATGTGAACATTTCCTTGCAGAAACAGATTTTATTCCATGTGTGCACAAATGCATGTATGCTCTATTGCTTTGTGCATGCACAGGACTGAATTTTCTAGAAAACTCAGTAAAATGGGCTGTTACCTTTTTCCCACATAACAGACAATCAATATGAAGTGCTGACCTCTGCAGTTTAGTTTGATAAGGTGATCATTGACAGAGACTGTTTTGCTCTGTCGAAATACTCATGGAAGCAGTTACACTAATCACACTAATACAGCATGCACATATAAACAAGAGTTTCTTGCTGAATTCAAATTAATGCAGAGACGAAATGACGCAAATTTCTTATTAAATAGTTACATAACATTATTTTATATTATTTCGCTTATGAGATTTCATATGTTATAATGCCACAGACCCTCCAAATTCGCTGATCCCTTCCTATAATATAAAGGTATGTTTTCATGTTTTTGTACGATGAAAAACAAAAAAATATTATAAATATGTGTAAATTTCATTCAATGCAAGTGCAATATGTGTTAAGTGCAAATGAACACTTTTTGTTGCACATATAAAATTCTTGGGGTAGATACAGGCCACTATGTTTTTTTATTTTTATTTGTATTTTTATTTTTATGTATGTATGAATGTATTATTATTATTCCTTGAACATTTATTTACATAATCATTTTAAAATCTAGTTATTATTTATATTTATTTATTTTAATTATTTTGGAAGATTAGAAGATCATTTTACTGTCATGTGAGCAGAAACAAACTGTTGCAAGAAATAACAAAAAACATAAAATTAATATTCATATTCCTATTACTATTATTATGACAGAAACATTCCAGAAAATTCTCTGTTCTGCAAATCAGTATTCGTTCAATGAGGAGTGAAAATTAATCTGATCTAAATAATAATATTAGCCTATGTATTAAAAATGAAAACTAAATAGTGGCCATCTCAAGAACTTTCTACAATACCTCAATACCTTTACCTTTAAATGCATTAAATTAAACCTGTATTGAGAAATTAATATTAAAAAAAGGCCATGGAAAAATCTTAATGTTATCATGTGATAAGCTACTGTAGGTCTCTAGCAAGGGCCAAAATGCGCATGTAATGGAAAGGACACATGTGTAATGTTTATTTACATTTATTAGTACTGATATTGGCAGTGATGTTGTAAACAAAAACATGAGAATTGTTCAAATATTTCCATCTAGAATGTTTTTAAACGTTACCATCACACAGAACCGACCCTTGTTGGTGTGGCACTATTTTTCCATTCTTTCTCATTCTCCCTGTTGGTCACTGCGCATAAAGCAGCACGTAGAGCAGTTCTGGAACTCGTTTTGGTAGTTGCCACCATAGAACCGGTACCTGTGTGTAAACGGGTAAAGTCGAGCCCAAGGAATCAATAGCAATGTTTCAGCAACCGAGCAGCGAAGTGCAGTTGGGCAATTGCTTCCCCCTGCTGGACAAATAACGGTTCAGCATCCTAATCAACTGTCTGCTTTGCCACTGCTTGTCCATTGCACATCTCATATGTTAAAATAAATGAATGCAAATTAATGCCCCAAAAAGAGGTAACATATAAGGTAGTATCCACCAAAATATTGCTGCCAAATATTGAAAATGCAAGAGCAAAATGAGGCTACAGTAAGATATAATCTAGCAGAATACAAAACATAGATGCAGACACTGTGCCATCTGTCTTATCTACACAGTAGACTCTTCTCCAGAACACTGTAAGCACCTGGAGCACAGAGACTAAAGCTGATCACATGAGGCCAAGTACCACAACTGTGTTTTCCTGACATGGTCAGACTCTATTACAGTGGTGTCTGGGCATAAAAACAAAAACCTTTTTGATGAAATTATGTAACAATATCACCCCCTGCAGCCTTGTACTTGCCTCATCGCTCAATCACAGCATCCAGAAACTGTTAATGCACAATCTCATGTCTGGACTTTGTCTGCTCAATGTTTGCATAGCCTTGTGTTACACAGAACATTGACACATTTGATTCTTGTGAGATGAACCATCCCTGCTCCATTCTCTTAAGAAAATGTATCTGTTCTAGTTGTAATATTGAGCAGAGTTCCAGGCAACAAATGCAAATGAAAAGTTATAGGCTTGTGTGGGAGGGAAAATTAATTCATGTGAGAGGAAAAAAGCTGAATGCTATTTTTAATATCTCAGATCAATTTCAATCCATGTTTATCTCTGTGTGCTGCGTATATATAGCTTCCTTGCTCTCGTCAATAACAGCATTAAAGGGAAATCTGCTGTAGCCTATATGTTGAAAATATAATCATTATAATCAAAGTGAAGGCTCATTATAGTGACTAAAAACTAAAAAATTTCAGGCTTGCCAACTAAATGAAAGAGGAAGAAAACTTTAACCATTGGTGCAGTTGTGTAACTGTAGTCAGGAAACTAGCTGTTAGTTTATTCCAAGCATTATTCTCTGAATTCCTGGTCATGTCTTGCAAATGCCAAAAACACACCAGAGGATTTCCAGTGCATCCCAGAAACAGGAAAAAAGCTCAAAACATCAAAAAGTTCACATCAAGCAACAGAAAGGCAAAAATGTCACAATTTGTGTAATTAATAGCCATCAGAATGAAATTATATTCGTATATAACTCATTTTGGTAATAAAAGACAAAAAAAACATCTATGATTTATATTTGCTTATATTTGCTGGTAAAAAATATTACCAGTAGGTTTTACCATTCCGAATTATTACTGCATCAAAATCTCATACTGCTTAACAAACGCGCCCCCTCGTGGACTACTACAATCACGATCTGAACAAACCAATCAATATGCTTTAAAACTTAGAGCTGCAAAAAAACAATTTTTTCAAACATTTAGTGATTTGCGTTTGCAGAATAACATCACGCTTCATGTAACCAAACATCATCTACCACACACTGTACAAACCCAACGCGTCTGAGTGCGTGGATTCAACCACACATGCGCCTTGGAGCGATACTGTGGACACGCGTGGATCTGTTGCCATGCTGACTTCTTCTTCTTCTGTATTTTTTATTGGCAGTTTGCAATCAATGTGCATTACCGCCATCTACAGGGCTGAGGCGTGATCGCATAGGGATGTCAAAAAAAAAAAAAATAATAATAAAAAAAAGGAAAGCTTCAGCTGGCGCTGCGTGTTCAGCTCCTCCAGCTTCCACTCTTATATCTCCTCAACCTTGAAATAATAATATAAATTAAATAGATAAATAACTAAATTCTTCTTGCTAGTTGGCTTTCTTTAAGATAATTAATAACCGCCCTAACTGTGGACTGTGTGCTGTTTACACTCAATAAATTTCCCATGGTTAACTCTCTGTCTAGTGCTCTCTTCATATTCTCCCTTTCTCTGGTGTATTGTGTACAATTTATAAGTATATGTTTTACATTTTCTACTACTCCACAATTTATGCATAGTCCAGTCTGATGTTTCCCTATTACGTGCAATTCACTATTTAAACTTGTATGTCCCATCCTCATTCTGGAAAACCATGTTGCCTCCTGTCTTTCCAATCCACTGATTTTCCTAGCTGTAACCTCTTTGTGTATATTATACAAATGTCTGCCTTTTCCCTCCTTATCCCATCTCTCCTGCCACTTTCTGTTAATTTTATTCTTAATAATACTTTTAATTTCTGACCTACGTAATTTAATATCGAGTTCAACCAGTTCTGATGTAACTGCTTCCTTTGCCAGCATGTCTGCCTTCTCGTTACCCTTCACTCCCCTGTGTGCAGGAACCCATATAAATCCTACGCTTATGCTTTGTTGACTTATTTTACAATTTATTTGATTAATTTCATCTAGTAAATCCTGTCTACATATAGATTTTCCACTCTGAATGCATTCTAGTGAGGACATTGAGTCTGAACATATAATCACCTTATTTGGTTTTACTTCTTCCACCCATTGTAAAGCCAGAATTATTGCTACCATTTCTGCTGTAAAAATGGCCAGATGATCTGTTGTCCTTTTTTTAATATTTACATTATACTTTAAAATGTGTACTGCTACCCCTGTTTTCCCAGTCTGATCTTTTGATGCGTCTATAAAAATCTGAACTGTGTCTTCATAATTTATGTCAATATATTGCTGAACATTTTGATATATCCCTGATTTAATTATATTCTTAACTTCCAAATCTACCCTGGGATAACAAAACATCCATGGTGGGATTGTTGGTGTGCTAACAGTTTTGCAACAAGCAATGTTGTCAATTTCCATATCTTTGGCCTGCCTATTCCCATGCCACCCAAAACTGCATAGTGGACGCCCATACTCCCAGCATTCTAATAACACCTTCTTTGTAGGGTGTGTTTCTTCATGGCCTTGCAGATTTATCCAATACGACATGGATAGTTGTAATCGCCTTAGATCTAACGGCATTTCCCCTACTTCTATTTGTAATGATGGAATAGGTGTTGTCCTAAACGCACCACTACATATTCGAAGTGCCTTGGCCTGTACTCTGTCTAGTTCTTGCATTAAGGTTTTATTTGTTGAGCTATAAACTATGCTTCCATAATCAAATACAGAACGAATCAATGCAGTATAAATCCTTTTAAGGGATATGCCTGATGCTCCCCACCTAAACCCTGCTAAACACTTCAGTATATTTATGCCTTTTTTGCACTTATCTATCATTTTCTGAATGTGCGTTTTAAAATTTAGCTTAACATCAAACCATACCCCCAAATATCTTATACTATCAACTTGTTTAAGATGTTGCCCATACAGTTTAAGTTCTATAGTAGGATTCGTTCTTTTTTTGGAAAAACATATAAATTGTGTCTTTTCTACAGACAGATGAAAACCCCACTCACATGACCACTTTTCAACCTTAACAATTGCTGACTGCATCTTAACCTTCAGGTTATCAATATTCCTTCCTCTCACCCATAATGCCCCATCATCAGCATATAGTGCTCTACCCATTCTCTGATCTATTCCGTTAAAAATGTCATTAATCATTATATTAAAAAGCATTGGGCTACATACGCTTCCTTGTGGAGTGCCATGCTGACAAGAGACGAACAGGTTATTTGAATTGTACCGTTGTGTCGTGAAGGATTCAAAGGCTTCGGGTTCCCGCTGTCGATGAAGATCGGGCACCTGTAACCTGCTCTGAGTCTCCAGTTCCGGTCATTTAAACGGTATTTAGAAGGCTAGACACCTAGTATACTGGTCAGGTTTCTAAATCTTTTCCTTGCGCTCAACTGTTTCCTTATGTTGGCTTTCTGTATCATTTATTTCACAGAACTTAGTTGGACTTGATGTAACCTAATGGATAAAAATGGCCGGAAGAATGAAAGGATGACTGAAAGGTGATAGGTTCACCTGTATACTGTAGGTCAACTAGGTGTGTTTTTGCTCAAGATGCATAACCTCAAATGACTCCAGAGGGGACTGAACCTGTCACGTTGATAAAAGCTTCAGCGAGATGATTAATAGTCTGTAGCATCTTATGAACAGCTGATAATAACTGTGGGACACACTACACTATTTATATTTATATACACTACACTTTTTATCCAACACACATACTTAGCGTACACGTAAATCTTTTGCACATAATATACATGTACATACATGGAACACACTATACTACTTATATTTATATTTATATACACATACACTTATTTATCCAAACACACATACTTAGCGTACAGTTACAATTTTTCCACATAATATACATGTACATACATAAATGCTCTTTTTAATATACCTGCCATACATTGTCAATTTGTATATTGTCAATCCTTACCCACCTATTTGTATTTTTTTGTATTTTTTATTCCTTATTGTGTTTTTTGTTCTGTCGCTGTTATGTTGCACTGCGGAGCTCTGTCACGAAAACAAATTCCTCGTATGTGTGAACATACCTGGCAATAAAGCTCATTCTGATTCTGATTCTGATTCTGAATAAATGCAATGCATGTTATTCCATATTTATTTTCTTAATTTTTTTCTTCTTCTTCTTTAAAAAAAAATACTTTTTAATGCAAGCCAAATATATATGCATATTTGAAACACAAAGCAATTCCTGACACAGCAAAAATTTAAATAGGATAATAAAATGTAGCTATTAAAACATGTGACAACTTGCCCCTATAAAAATGAACAACTTGCCTCGACCTGAACTTGCCTTGTCCTCTGAGCACAGTTCAACTTCTGTTTTCACATTTTAATCACCTTTTACACGTAAAAATGAAATGCACAAATATGTTATGTGGTCTCTTGATTTATATGAGGTTATATAAACTAAGTTTGTATACAAGAATTATATATTGCTGTTGATACTGTTTTGCATGTATTATATTTGCATGTAAACTACCCATTTATTCTAACACAGAGGAAAACATAAGAGTGTCGTTTGTAACAACTGTAGGCAGGTGAGGGATAATAAATACAGTAACAGCTATATATATATATATATATAAGAATATATATATAAGAAATAAATATCTTTCATGTTAATCTGTCATCAGCAGCAAAATCATTTTTGGAAATAAAATGACTGAAAATCAAAAGAAACATTTTTATATATTTAGAAGACTATAAAGCCAGCAAATGTATTCAGGGCAATTAAGAAAAAATACTTTCATCCTTGCGTCACACGCACATGCTGACATAGTTTAAACACACATATATTACTTAACTACTTTTGTATTCATCTGACTCATTTATCCAAGGTAACCCACAGTATAGTAATTACAAGGAGAGTCCCTCTGGAGCAATCTTGGGTTGGGCACTTCCCTTAAGGGCGCAATGGTTAGAGGATTCATGGATCATCCGTAACAATTTGATCCTGTGACCTCTGGGCAGACAGCCTGTATCTGTAACCACTACCCTACCCCACGTCCCCACCCCCCACCATATGTTGTTGATTAGTTGATTAGTTGTTGATTTAGACATGGTGTAAAAAATACACTGTCAGCACTGTATCTGTTGTAATGAGGTTACTGTTCACTGAAGGCACTTGTGTTTAGTTTTTTGGCTTCTAATAAATTGCAGACATGTGAGGTATGTTTAGAACAACAATCTGGATTCTGTCCATGAGTTCTCGCTCTCTTAAGAGAATGTGTACTACAGGCAAGCAAGAAAGAGAAACACTATATGACATCATGCATCTGTGTGTAAACTTTGACCCCAAACCATAACTCCTCCCTTACTCATGGTCTCTCTCTCTCTCTCTCTCTCTCTCTCTCTCTCTCTCTCTCTCTCTCTCTCTCTCTCTGTCTTCTAGTCAACTATTTCACTTCATGCTCTGACATGTTAAGGAGCAGGAGGGAAGGACCAAAAAAACCGGTGAGCAGCTGGGAGCCATGGAGAATATGCGAAAGGAGGAGTAGATTTCAGTCTGGCCAGCAAAACCATAAGACCTGTGAGTAGGAAGAAATGATGTGAATGACGCAACAGAAAGACGTGAAGAGAGAGTAATGTGTTTGAGGTGAGACTGAACACTGCCATGGATAAAACATAAAGGAAATACACGAAACAGCATATTTCAAAGGTAGGATTTTGTGTTGTCTTTCTCTTTCACTCTCTTGAACTATTTCTTTATTGCTTAGGACAGTTTAAGTTGAGGGCTGGGTCAGCATCTTGACTCACTTGCATATCCAAGCTCTCGCATTCATCAGGGGACAGATACTTTCTACCCCTCTTTCTATTTCTATTTCTCTCTCAACCTTTCCATCTCACATCTCATGGCTAAGTTCAATGCCAAGCGTTCATTTAAAGGTGAAGTGAGTAATTTCTGTGTCACTAGCATCACCAAATGGAATTGAGAAAATAATGATCTTCTTATGATTTTCAATTGGTAAAAGGTTCCACGTGTTTGGAGCATAATGGCTAAATGCAGCATTATCAGATCACATCAGCTTTACCTTACAGTAGCCTAAGCCAAGAAATCATTCATAAAGTAAGTCATTCAATAATTAATCTCTGTGATTAGTGCAAACACAGTGGTACTACAAAACATTATCTGCATCCCGACCAGTAATGCAAAGCAACATTAGCGCAACCAATACGTAAACGCAATCTCTTTAGCCAACCATTTAATTTTTGTATAAGCTTGTACTTTCCTTTTAAATTATTCACTTCTATTTTATTTGAATTATTCCGGATTTTTTATATACTGAACTCTAAAGCACTTTTAGCTTCATTTTATTTATGAAAGTTATTGTTATGATAATGACTTGTATCTGCATATTAAAAGTATTTAAACATGGGCCGCATTACACCGTTTTCCTCATGCATTATGTTTGTTTTGTCTTACAGGGCTTCTGACTAGCAGCATGACTTGGACATACGGGATTGCAAAATACAACCACACCTGCAGCCAACAGTCATCTGAGGACACTCTCTCTGATTCTCCATTCCAGGAACCTTTCGGTAGCAAACATTTGCATACAACCCAAACGAACCCCACTACCCTTTCTGTGTTAACTGCAGTGCAAGCTGTTTAAAGAGATCCCAAGAGCCACCTGCTTTGCGTATTCTATTAAGGACTATGGAAGAGGATACATCCTCATGGTCCGTCCTTGTTCATCTCCTGAGGGCCAGATGAGGAGCATGTTACCTAGCTTGTTACAGGGCCGGCGGTTCAACTGCCGTGAATGGGCCCTCGAGAAACTACAAAGATGCCTAGAGGCACGAGACGCCACAAAGAGCGTGGAGGGAATGGCCCGTGTCTCTCCAGGGGTCCTAGTGACTGGGGGCCCAGGCACGGGTAAGACGGCCCTCCTCACAGAACTGGTTTGGCCCCAGTCAGAAGCATGCATAGGGGCAGGGTTGGCATCACGGTGTTTGGCCTGGCATTATTGCCAGCGAGAGGATGCAGGCAGTATTGAAGTATGGAGATTCGTATTGGAGCTGGTTGAACAGCTGAAGGAAAGTGCACTTCTAGGACAAAACTATGTGAAAGCGATAAGCAGTGCTGCTATTGCTGCTGTCCTGGAGCCCCTCCACTGCCAAAGAGAACCTGATAACACTTTTAAAAGGTCGGTGTATACATGTCACGGTTCATACTGTACATCACAATGCAATGAGTTTTAGAGTTTCCTTTTTTTTTTAGATGGCATATTTCCTCTGAACGTTAGAAACATTATATTAATTTCAGGTTAGTTTCAATAACCTTAAGGATCAATGGAATATCCTGAGAAAATTTTTTTTCAACACTGCCATAATATTACTTTTTAATTTTCAGTAACTATTTAGTCATTTATTTAAAAAAAAATCATTTTACATCCTGTACAAAATATGACATTTTAATATAGATTTTCATATCTTAAAAATTCACAATTTCAGTACTTTTTAAAAACCACTTTTTTCCTTTTTTCTGATTTTCTCAGATTTTTCTCTTGCTTTTGCTCTGCAACAAATCGCACACTGTTCAAGATCCATTTGAACTCGTTTCTGTCAGCCTTTAGTTCTCCAAGTATTTCAGGTTTGCTCTCCAAAGCATTACTCCTATGAGAAATCCCAAATGTTACACAACTAGGCCTTTGGTGTACCTTACACACTCCCTCTGTATTTCACATTGTTTGTGCAAGGAAAATGACACTTCAGTGGGGCCTTTAAATGACTTAGACATTTTGTTGTGTTTCTTGTTTTAACAGTGTCAGGCTTCAGAACACTTTAGCATTTAACATGGAATTTTAAAGATCAAATAATCAATTATACTTTCAATTCATGATGTTTTGTGTAACAAATACATTGTCATTGCAGAAGACTCTTGTTTTGAATATAGTCCACACTGCTTTTTCTTAGCCTTTTTTAAAAATGAATGCATTTCTGTGTAATATTTGAACAAGGAAGCCAGAGGAAGAAGAAAAACATGTAATCAAGTAAACACGCTTTCTTGCATTTTCTGGTTATTTATATTAAGCTGATGCCTTTAATGTTTGTTGTCAATGTAAATGCACTTAGTGGCATCTTGCTTAAACAAGGTTTCTTTTATTGTTTCCTACTAAACCCTCCCACTCCCTATATTCTTCTCCTCCATCATATTTTCTTTTGATACCCCTCGGAAAGACTATTAAAAGCTATTGTTCTGCTTTTCTGCCACATATATTTATTCATTTATTCCTCTCATCACAATAATGAGGCCTATTCACAGTTATCACAATAGTCCAGTGTTCAGTGCAGATGGATGAAGCTATTTACAACCTTCGGGGGGAAAAGGTGGTAAAGACAGAGAATTGTGCCACTAGTTTGTGTTCCTCTGTGAGGTCGCCATACTGACAACTTTCACTATTCTCTTTATCTTTCAGAGTTTGCTCTTACGTTAGTCCTTTCAGTTTTCCCTTACAGATCTGACGTACAGGCCCACATTCCACATTTGCTTTACACATGCTTACAAACTGTTGTGATGTTTTTCTCTAGTCCTGGTGAGAGAATGTATTAAGGGTTAGTTTGGGGGTGAAATGCAAGTGTCAGTCCGTACTGTATTCAGCATGCTCTCTGATGTACATAGGCTATCATTAACACTGTTTATTTAAAAGACAAGAAATAATGAGGACAGTTTATTTTATCAGGATATGAACTTCTGTCATAAAGAAATAATTATGACTTGTTTGTCAGATTAAAGCTTTGTAGTCAAGGTATATTTGTATTAAACAGAAAATTCCTTTAAGATTATTGTATTTTAAGTAGATTAAATCAATATATGTTTTGCCAAACAAAATGGAATTATAGCTACTGAAACCTATTCTCGGTTTAAGTTTGCACTTCATCTGATTGTGTCAGTGAGGACTTGCAAATGATTCCAGCTGAATCAATAGTTGGTTGTAAATCCTGTAACCTTCAGCTGCTTGACCATGACCAAACCCCTAAACCTTTCACCTTGTCCACTACTTCAGTACAAATAGTGTCAAATAACTCTTCTCTCAGGTTTGAGCTCCTAATTCCATTCTGTGTTTGACCATTGCATGGCCATTCTTGGGGTTAAAGACAAGCCCATAGCTCGTCTTTGTGGAGTTAGGAAGTAATTATTTATTTATTAGGTTGTTCGGCTCAAGCTGTGATCTGTGAGCATGTTAAAAGGGCATTAGCTCAACAAATTATGTGAGCCCACGTATTGGAGATAAGAAACCAATAAACATGACATGATTATATTTTTTATGGCGGGAGTATGAAACAGGAAGTTCAGTTCTGAACTGTTTAACCAAAATTGACAAAATAAGGTTACAAAATAATGCTGTTTAAAATGCTATATTATTAAAGAATACAAGTGTTAATACTCAACAAATTCTCAATATCAGAATTTAAGTTATGACTCTAAATAGAATGCAACGTTTCCATTAGGGTAAAGTATTTTTTTTTCAATTTATTTTTCTGTGCGATTAAATAAAATCAGTAAAGAATTCAAAAAAGTCCATGGGCCAAATAAAGCAGTTAAGAAAAAATATGTGAAAATTAGAAAAAAAATAACGGGTACGACAGGTGAGACATTTGATTATGCATTATGGAATATATATTAAAAATGTGTCATTTAAAACAAGACTTCGAGTCATTGATGATGAAAATAATAAATATATTTTAAATTTATTGGAAAATTATAATCTAAATGTGTTGGAAGTTTAAATAGGATCATTGGGCAGCCATTTTTGCTGTGGCGTCCAGGGAGCATTTGGGGGTTTGGTGCCTTGCTCACCTCAGTCGTGGTATTGAAGGTGGAAGAGAGCACAGGTCATTCACTGCCACCAACTACAATCCCTGCCGTTACCGAGACTCAGAACCCGCTAACTTTGGGTTATGAGTCTGTATCTCTAACCATTACTACATACAAACAGATAGCCCTGTAGGTACCTATTAGGTATCAGGACCCTTTAGACTGTATCATGATGCTCAAACTAAGAGAGCACCTCTGTTATTTGGGAATTCAACCTATGAGTTGTTTATAGTTGCCTCCATATTAAACTGGGGTAAATGAAAGTGTATGACCATTAATTATATTACATCTTAGTGTTTGATTAAAAAGGCAATAATACAATGAGTGAAGTGTGTCAGTGATAAGAGCAAAACAGATACGTGAATGTGAGTCTGATAAGGAAGCAGCACCTTCTCACTGTCTATTGATATGCCCTGGAAGCAACAGAAACCGTCACTGAGCTTCCATAACACTGAGTCATAGTGCCTCTGCAGCCACACCTCAAGTCAGAAGAAGTGGCCAAAAGAAAGAAAAATCGAAGTATAAGACAGATTTAAAAAGCTGGGAGTTCATTGTATGGTTTTTAAAGGATGTTATATTTTATTCCAAATGAATCCCTCACATAACTGCATTCAATGCAAAACAATGCTGCATTTATGCACTCGTTTCCTTCTCAGATAAGCTCTTGTTTTAGTTCTGAACTGACTTTCATTCATATGTGATGACATGTCTTTCCTATTTCCAATTCTTAAAATGATTGAATTCCTAATTAGCTTGCTGTTGTTGAGAGAAATATGTCCCTCCTTCTCCTTCCTCCATTCTTCTGTTTCTTCTGTCAAACTCCCAAACCTCCCACCGCTCGACCTGTCATAAGTCTAATTAACTTACGATTTTTTATCAGCATCATGCAGGTAAGACTGACTCAATTTAGTGACTTATTTTAACCTCTTTCTCCTTCTCATTTTTCTTTAGGGCAGTATTAGAACCCCTCTTGTCTTTTACACCACCAGCTCACAGTGTGTTTATTGTGGTTGATTCACTGGACTTTGGGTATTGTGGAGATAATGGAGTTGGAGAAAGCTCATTATCAGAATCTGCGGCCACTCAGAGTTCTTCTATTGCAGAGCTCCTGCTGAAATACCTACAGCTCCTGCCCTCCTGGATCTTCCTGGTCTGCTCCGCACGCCGCCAGAACAAAGCCATTTGCAAGATGTTCTCAGGTACACTCTCAGATTATTCACAAATCACTTCAAAAGCACAACAAAATGTGAGATGGTTAGCTTTATTGGTTTCTTGAAGTGTTGTGCATTGTTCATCTTAGTTAAGACTATGTACAGGGACTTTGTTCTGTGTTTAGAAACCCATTTAGTAACAAATTAATAATGGTCTCCACACTTGTAAGGCCACCTGAACATTTAGTATTTACAAACATACAGCTTATAACTTCTTTTTTTTTTGCTTTTTGTCATTATATCAACATTTTATGGCTTTGTAGTTTTTGTTTTATTACTAGATGAAATGAATTGGTCTTGTGAGATGAGGGTCCCACGCACTCATTAGCTCTTGTGGATGGCTTCTGAAGTATAGTGTTATGGTACTACAATCTATTGTGCACTAGTTATGTGTATATTTCTGCCTTTAAAAACACATTTGAATGCAAGTTCCTTAACTTTGGCTTGGAAAGCCTCAAGGACCATCATGTTTTACCTTTGCCCATGAGATTTAAAGACTGGAAAGAAACAACTGCGCAGAGTGCTAAAAACATTTAGAAATTATTCCGACAAATGTTTTTGTTGTTAATTGGTATAGTAACTTATGTAGTAGTAGCAAAACATGTTTGGAATTACACAAATGTAAAAGGTACAATGAACTAGACTTTGTGTTCATAATGCACATTAAAAGTAACCAAATTATTTGTGTGAAGCTTATACATATTGTAGACAAATCAGAGACAAATAAAACACTATGGGACTACCATGCAGTTCTGTACAGACAATTAAATCACAGTGTGACGAGTGGGGCTGGGCCGAGAGCCGTGGGAATGGAGCGAGGCCGGTGGAGTGATTTGGAAATGAGCGACAACTGCGCCACTTACAGATCTCCTCTGTCGGACTCAAGACCGGTGAGTGGCGCAGTCGTCGCTCATTTCCAAATCACTCCACCGGCCTCGCTCCGTTCCCACGGCTCTCGGCCCCACCCCACTCATCACACACAGTTTTTTATTCGATAAGGCGATTTCTTTATTAATTATGTAGCCTTAAAAAACCCATTGTGATGCTTTAACAGTTGTTGTGTCTTATTTTATCTAATTTTGTTGTGTAGACTGCTCTGATTTTATCTTCTGCCTTTTTACCCTGCAGGATTTAGAAGATTGTGTCTGGATGACTTAAGAAAGCCCGCAACTGTACGAGATGTACAGCAATATATCCTGAGGAGGCTTGACCAGGAAGGGGCTTTGAGAAGACAAATTAAACCAGACACGGCTGAAATGCTTAATCTTTTGCACATCAAAAGTGGTGGCTGTTTCTTGTTTCTTGAGCGAGTACTAGATGGTGTTGCACATGGTCTAGTAGGACTTAGAGAAATTCGGGACATTCCTGGCACACTGAATGGCCTTTACCTTTGGATTTGTCAGCGACTCTTTCCTCGAAGGCTGTTTGTCCATATTAGGCCTTTGCTGAATATTCTTTTGGCATCCCCACAACCACTAACAGCTGAGCAGCTCTACAGTATTGCCAGAAGCCGTGACTTCTACTTCGGGATTGGAGACTTCCAAGCACAGATGAGGGCTCTGGCATCTCTGTTTGTAGATGGCCCTGAGGGCAGTAAACTCCTCTTTCATAACAGCTTTGCAGAATGGTTAACTGATGTTAAATACTGCACACAGAAGTTTCTGTGTTGTGTGAAGGATGGTCACCTTTCTTTGGCCATGTCCCTCTCTCTTCGAGCTAGTAGTTTGAGTACAGAGGAGACTTGCCAGCTGGCCTACCACCTCCTCAACAGCAGAGTCCATGAAGGTGAACCAGCCCTCCTGGAATTGTGGTTGCTATGGACTGGAGTTCCAGCTCTTAATGGTGCCAAAAAAGACTGTTCTTCTAGTGATACACCTGTATTAGTTCAGCAAGATGTGCTACAACTCTTGATAAGAAGTGGAGTTTACCCTGCAAGCTGTTCCCCAGACAAAAGCTCCAGTGTCAGGGTTCACTGTGTTGGAGGAAAAGGCAGGATAGTTCGGCGAGCATTACAGAGGGAAGACTCTGTGAGAGCACTTCTGGACAGTGGAATCAGTGTGAACCGTACAGACCCATCAGATGGACGGACTTTATTAGCAGCTGCAGCCCATGCTGGACTTATAGATGTAGCAGCATTGCTGTTATACCATGGAGCAGACCCTTTACTAAACGACAACCAGGGACACACTGCATTGACTCTTGCTGCCAGACAAGGCCATGTTGGTGTACTACAGTTGTTGCTGGAGTGGGTGCAGGAGCAAGGGAACAAGAGTCCCATAGCACAAGCCCTGCTGGAGCAGGTGGACAGTGAGGGATGGACTGCTCTTCGCTCTGCTGCATGGGGTGGCCACAAGGAAGCTGTGCGTCTACTTCTGGAAGCAGGAGCAGAGATTCATGGCTGTGATTCAAATGGCCGGACAGCTTTACGAGCAGCAGCATGGGGTGGACATGAGGAAATTCTGTTGACCCTCCTTGATCATAAGGCTGAAGTAGACCGCTCAGACAGTGATGGACGTACTCCACTAATAGCTGCAGCGTACATGGGTCACAAAGAGGCAGTAGAGATCCTTTTGAATGCTGGGGCTGATTTGAATCTTGCAGATGGGGATGGACGTACCGCTTTGTCTGTTGCTGCATTGTGTGTGCCATCAGCAGCTGGAGGACGAGGGCATGGAGAGGTTGTAAGCCTTCTGTTGGAGCGAGGTGCTGATCCAGAACATAAGGACCGAGATGGAATGACGCCTTTACTACTAGCCTCTTATGAAGGGCATGAGGAAGTAGTTGAACTCCTCCTGGAAGCTGGAGCTGACGTAGATGAAAGTTCTGGATGTCATCCTTCTGCTGTCACTCCTCTTCTTGTGGCTGCAGCTATGGGGCATGCTGGCACAGTTAACCATTTGCTGTTTTGGGGGGCAGCGGTGGATGGCATTGATGGAGAAGGCCGCACTGCTCTTTGCTTGGCTGCAGCAAAGGGTAGTGTTGAAGTTGTAAGAGCACTGCTGGACAGGGGTTTGGATGAGAATCACAAAGATGACCTGGGCTGGACTCCATTGCATTCTGCAGCTTGTGAAGGTCACAAAAGTGTGTGTGCAATATTGACAGAGCGAGGCAGCATGGCACATGTGGGTGAGCTTGATGTAGAGGGTCGGAGCCCTCTAATTCTAGCAGCACAAGAAGGGCACTGCAGTATAGTCAGGCTACTTCTAGACCGTAAGTCACCCATCGATCATCGTGCATATGATGGACACTCTGCACTCAGTGCGGCTGCTCTGCAGGGACATCGGGAGATTGTGGAGTTATTGATGCGTAGAGGGGCTGACACGGATGTCCGTGATGCTGAAGGAAGTCCTCTTCTTTATTTGCTGGTCCTGGAGGGACGTTTAGACATGGCCACCCTACTCATAGAAAAAGGCGGTGTCTCATTGGAGTCAAAAGATGCAGAAGGGCGAACTGCACTCCATGTAGCAGCTTGGCAAGGAGACCCGGAAGGTATTGAACTATTGATGAAATATGGAGCTGACCCAAATGCCAGAGATTTTGATGGTCGGCCTCCTTTGCACTCTGTGGCATGGAGAGGTCATGCAGCTGCTGGCAGGCTGCTCCTTAGGGCTAAAGGTCTTAATGTAGACTTGGCTTGCAAACAGCAGGTTGCCACAGCACTTAGTATTGCTGCTCAGGAGGGGCATGTTGAAATTGTGGCCATGCTCTTAGAGAAAGGTGCAGAACCAGACCATGTGGACCGTTATGGTCGTAGCCCAGTTAAGGTAGCAGGAAAACAAGGTCATTTCCCAATTGTGCGACTTTTGGAGAGCTATGGTGCAAAGCCCTTCTCAGGTTTTAAACCATTAACACCTAGTGATGCTCCTAACAATTCTTACTTTTCAGCCATTGTCAAGACCCAAGAGTCCATTAGTTCTGGAGAAGTGGGTGTTGATGGAATCCCAGCCACATCTTCTCCATCTTCGTCCTCAGTTTCTGCCTCCTGTTCCCCAGCTTCCACTGCAGAGCGTTTCCATTCCATGCCTGCCTCACAGACTTCCTCCTCCACCTGCCACTCACTGGCCACAGTTCAGACCGTGCCTGCTGACAGCCTAAATTTTATCCAGCAGATACAACAGCATTCACTTCCTCGTTGCCGCATTCGGCCATCCATTTTGCCTTTACCTAGCTCCAATCCTGCCAGTCTTCAGGGCAGAGATTCTAGGCACAGTCAAAAGGCTGTTCCCAAGAGCAGTCCCACAAATGAACAGTGTACGTTTACTGAACTGCTGGATTCAGACAAACCCTTAAAAGGGCTTGGATCATCGGGGGATAGCAACATACTCTTAAAACCTAAAACTATTTACATCACAGAGGATGTGATGGAGAAGAACCTCAAACAAGTTGGAGGAGTAGATATAAAGTGGAACTCCTTTATGACTTCCTTAGGGGTGATGCCAAACCAAGAGGGCCCAATTCAACAAACAAAAATTAGGGAATCCCCCCCTTCGGGGTACCCTCATTTTCACTTCCAATCCTATGCACAAAAAGATGATTGGGGTGGAATTCAAATGACATCCATGTCTCCAACCATTGACCTTTCATCTATTTCTCCACATAGTGCCTTACATGATGAGACTTTGTTTAACATGACAACTACTAACCCCCAGTTGAATCTCAAACAGGCAATTAAGCTGCAGTTTGAAGGGCCTACCAGTGCAGCACTTTACAAGAGGGAAACCCCTCTCTGAGGTGAGGCATTAAGTTTCTCAAAAAAAGTAGAACATTACATTTGTCTTGTAATTTGTCAGTTGTCTTGTAAAAGTAAAGTTTATTAGTTGAATTAAGACAGGTTTATTTATGTGAATGTCCATAATACGTGTCTTGTCAGGCAGTTGTCAGATATGCCAGATGGAAGTGAATCACACTGTGCTTTCAGCTGCAGTCTTTATGATTGTGACTTGGAATGTCTGGAATTCTAATGACAGCTTTGTCTGTTGTAGGCAAACCTGGACATTTAGGAGTTCAAGGAGGTGAGGGTTGTGTGGGTAATCACTGCACTGTGTGTGGGAGGTGTTGAGAGTAGAGAAGGATGGCAAATGAGAGCGTCATAACACAGTGACCTCCACCTCTCTAACCCACTGACCCCAAAGCACAAAAGAAGACGGAAAGACATAGGGAGTCTAAAGGAACCTGAGTTCAAAGGCTCAAGCTGTGTACATTCCAGAGCTTTTCCTCCTCATCCCGTCACAATGGAGAGCAGCTGGCACTCTCTCATTCTCTGTCATACAATCACAGGAAAATATTTTTACACTGAGAGGGACACTTTGCTCTGCTTGTGTTGTGCATTTGCCCAAGTCAACATATAGATACCCCAGGGGTTTTTGTGCACATAACATGAATGACACAATTTTTTATAGACATATAAGAGCTAATAATAATTCTGTTTGAAACTGGAGTGCATCTGCATTAACAATATTATTTTTGGGTGATCTGCTGTACATTGCTCAGACTTGATTTACACCCAGACTTGGGCTTGCTGGGAGAACAAAAAAAGAAAGGGCTTTCTCAAAGCGCCACTGTCACTTAGTGGCTTTATTTGCCAGATATGTGTTAATGACTTGTAGGAGTCGTCAGCAATGTTTGTCTTTTAAAGATGTGCTACATTTGACACTATTTGTTCCAGGATATAGATTTGTCCATAGTTGCTACTCCTTATACCTTGAGTTTTTTAAATTATACATTCTATGATTGTCAGCAGTGAACCAGTTGACCTATCAACAGGGCAAATTCATATTTTAAAGCTTCTTTCCAATTGAATTACAGAAAGACATGGGAAAAATAAAGTGAGAAGTTACTGTTCTACAAGCAGATAGAGGGAGTTAGAGAGGAGGACATGATCTCCTATACATGCTCATCGGTCAATAAAACCTTAAAAGAGTTGCGAAAGTTGACAGTGATGTGATTTTTATACTTTACAATAGTTAATTTATAATGTTTATATTGTGTTGTATGTTAAAATGTATTAAAGTGCACTAATTAAAACTGTATATTATCTTGTGTGTCAGTGTGAAAATTTGTGTTGCAACAAACCAAACTTTGTATACCCTTTTGGTTTGCATGCGACATATCATTTAGCACCTGTCCCTCACATTAACTGTATATAGTACTCGTATAGACACAGTCAGGAAGAGCTAGATTGTATATGAATTTGCTTGACCCTCTATGGAATTGCCTTTTGTGCATTAAAACAATTCAAGTATTTTTTAGCCCATCATGGTATATTACAATGTCACAGAAATCAAGATCAACAAGATATAGTTCACCCCAAAATATTTAATCACCATCTTGTATTAACAAAACAAAAAAAAAACATGATGGTTTTCCATGGTTCTTGCTTTTTAGACATTTCTGGGCAAACCCATTTAAGTTAAATCTTTGGGCCAAAGGATTCCAATGTTTTCTATCCTTTTGAGTTAGTGTAACGTATGTATTCCATGCTCTAAATGTACAAAGGTTTCTTTTTTGTACGTCCTCATTATTGGTTAACATTACCCCCTCTCCCTTTCTCTCTCTCTCTCTCTCTCTCTCTCTCTCTCTCTCTCTCACTCATGCACTCATCTCTCCCTGTGAGAGGTATTTTTTATTGCCCCTCTAAAGTTTACTTGCTACTTCCATAAATCCCCTCAAAGCAAACTGAGACGCCATATGCAACAACAAGCAAAATTCCACATTTTTGGCATTTTGCCTGTTGCACAAATATAGGCACAGATACAGACGCTGTTCATACTGTAATATACAGCACACACAGTAGCCAGGATACAGCGTAAAACACCCACACTAGCCACTCATATTCAAGAAACTTGCATTCAAACAAACACTGTGTTCAAGGAAATGTTTAGGCTTTTTTTCTTAATATATGCACGATACAAACAATAGAGACAACTGCTCCACATTAATAATTATTACTTATTTATAATCACATTATTATAGATTGTATGAGGATCTCAAATATGAAGCTACATATTGAGACCTGTAGATATGTGGCAAGACTTACTGTTACGAAAAGCTAGACCTCATAAAATGGAATATCAAAAAGTTTACTGTGTCATCATTATCATCCATTTTAAATTCTCTGAAACATTTTAAAGCATATCATTTTCATTTTGAAATTTGTCTGTGTTCTTTAATTTTATTTTATTGCTTTCAAGACAAAACTAGTCTTTACCCTATCTAGGATGATGTGGTTTTGGGTTTTGTAGACAAACTGTAAACTCAGGCATTCCACGATAATGAAGGACAACTTGAACCCAGTCCTTTTATAGATGGGATTTTTTTCTCTCTTGATGCTGCAGGATATATTTTTATTTGAGAATTTTAAGAGCCATCTAACATTCATTTCTGAATATCATTCTTTACCAAAATACTTTTTCATTGCAATATGGGACTTTGCAGACCAAATGGTGGTTTAAAATCATTTTTCTATTATTCCTGTAATAATAATGCAGACCAGAATTTATTAAGACTGTCTAGCTTTACAAAAAAAATCCAAAGTGACTATTCAAAATATACATCTGATTAAATCATTAATTCCCTGTTAATTAAATCCATTATTTTGGCTTTTATTATTACTATTATTAAGTGAAAATCATGACATTTGCCAAGGATGGTAACCCATACTCGGAATTGGTGCTCTGCTTTTTACCCATCCAAGTGCACACACACAACAGTGAGTAGTGAACACACACCGGAGCAGTGGACAGCTTTATATCCAGTGCCCAGGGAGCAACTGGGGGTTCAGTGCCTTGCTCAAGGGCACTTCAGTCATGGGTATTGAGGGTGGAAGAGAGCACTGTTCATTCACTCCCTCCCACCTACAACTCCTGCCAGCACCGAGACTCAAACCAGCGACCTTCGGGTAACTAGTCCAAGTCTCTAACCAATAGGCCACAGCAGCCCCAAAATAGTTACCTATTAAAATGCTTATGGTTACATATTCAGTGTAAGAGGCTTCCTAAAATGATTTTAGAATGTAACAGGTGGAATAGGTTTCTCTTTCTTTGAAGTTAATCCGCCTGTGGTTTCTCACAATTCCATATTGCACACTATTGTGACCTGACAAATAAACAGATTATCTGCTTAAAATTGTTTCAAACCACTGTTAAAGGTCATTTATTGCACATGAGGCAAAAAAAGGATTTGTCTGATGAAAAAATTATTTAAATTAATTCCGGCTTCAATCATACACAAAGTCAAGGCTGCACTTTCCTGACCAACAAGGAGACACCACATCCTCTGACAGTGTAAACAAGGGAGATGAAAACCTTTCTGTTGAATAACAAACCATTTTTAGGGCAGAGGAAGAATTTCACAAAACTTGAAACATATTTCCATCAAGTTTTGTTCTGTGTGAAATGAGGTTAAGACATCTGTTTTTTTTTTTAACAAGCCAAGAGAATGTGTTTAGCCTAACTTCCAACTGAAAAGTAGCAGCAGATTGGGTGTGTTTGTTAGTCAGCATTCCCTGCTGAGATTTGAGACTCTCACTCATGCAATGAGTCATTACAGAACTGGATTCTAAGGATTCTAGTGAAAAATTCCAGAATTATTCAAGAGATTCCAGTGGTTCTGGTTCACTTTTTAAGATTTCACCATCATACCAAGAATATTTCACATTCAGTAGTTACATTTCTGTTGCTATTCAAGGGCCAAGTATACTAATGATGAACAGAAGTGCTTCTTTAATGTTAAATTTTAAGAACATGCAAAGACATTTACACATATACATTCATATAAATTAGAAAGCATAAAATGTCATATATATACACATTCAACTCATTCTTGAAGATTTATTTTTTCATTGAGCAGGAGCCTTGTCCATTCTATGCATTGGTTATATATGTACTGTATATGTTATGTAACAATTTCATTCAGTTTTATCGCATGTATCGTTACTTCCTCCTGCTGGCAAAGTCAAAAGAGTGCAGTAAAAGAGTGAAGTAGAAGAAAAAAATCACCAGGAATTCAAAACAAAATTCAAAGCACAACACACAATGTCTTAATTTAGTCAATCTACTGCAGTCTGACTTGTTTATGAAAAAGTTAAAAGTATCCTTTTGTGACTGTGAAGTGTTCTGTAAAGTTATATGTATACACACTCAAGTACACACATACTTACATATAGCACTTCCACTCAAATAAAATATCCCACAAAATATTACTTGAATTAAATCCCAAACTGGTCTGTACCTTGCTATCAGTGGACTGAACAAGTGAAAGTATGTATACTGATGGGTAACTAACTAAGACTGTGGATTACATTAAGCGGTTATTTGGCATGTTTGAGGGATTTAAAATGTTTAATAAATAAATAAATAAATACATATAATATTTGTGACATTTTTCTTTTGAATTTTGAGCTATGTGGAAACTCTTCATTTGTACTGATACATCTTAATGCAGTGGTGCATGCTGTCTGACACAACTAGGAGATCATTAGGTAAAAGTGCCAGTCCACGAGGGCTGCTAAGTCCATCAGACACAATAACTCGTCCTGCCCCTTCAGAAGTATATAGAAGCACCCGATGTTTTTCTCCCCAGTCTGCCACCAAAACAGACCCATCCTTATCAATGCAGAGGCCCCAAGGACAGGATAGTATGGGCCCTAAGCTAGAACAAACACCCAGGATTCTTAGGGTGTCCCATCCAGGTCCTAAAACCTTCACACAAGGATCCTGCCCTATTTCACTGCCTCGCTCTGACACTGCAATCAGACCAGAGTACAGGCATGCTGCGACCAGGTAAGGCCTGTGGAAACCAGTCACCACAGTTCGTTCCAATCTGGAGCCGGTTTTAGGTTCAAGTTTTAGTGCTGTAAGAGTACCCTTTCGTATATCTGCAACTAGGAATTCATCCCTTTGGGTGACTGTCACTCCCCTCGGTGCTTCCAACTCATCTCGAGGTACTCCTGCAATGTAGGGTCCCCCTCCAAATGTTTGTAGGAGACGCCCATGCCGACTTAGGATCAGGAGAGCCCTTTCAGCTGCACAGCTCAGAGCAATCAAACCCTTGGCATTAACAGCCACATCAAAGTAATTGCGGCAACGTCTTGAGGAGCCTCCCAGTTCATTACTTGGAGAAGTCACTTGTTGTAGGATATTGCCATGGGCATCAGTTACCTGGACACGAGCATTCCCACAATCCACAAAGAACAGCTGACCTTGTGGTGTTGCGTGGACACCACTGGGCAGAGTGAGATCAGCACGTCCTGAGCCTTGTTTACCAAACTGCCGGACAAGACGCACCTGCTCTGGTGCTAATGATTCGGCATCCTCCTCTAACTCTAGAAGGGCTGGCTCACTCCTCTCTCCATGCAATCTGTTCTCATTTAGAGAAATCTGCCGTCCTGATGTAAAGTGGTTCAGTCTTTTCTGAGATGAGTTATCGATAACAGACATAGAGGGTGAACGAGACACTCTACTGGAACAAGATGCATGTTGTTGGGAGTTCTTTTGAGAGAAGTTACCATGACTGGGACAGGATTTAGTCTGTGATACCTCATTTCGTTTTTGGAAGGTGGGGCTTGAGAGTGAGGACATATGACTCTTAGGTACACTCCATATGCTTGATTGGTGTGTTCTGGTTTCACTGATGGGTCTGTTGCAGTAGGAAAGGTCAGCAGCCGATCTGGAGAGGCCAGCAGTAGGATGCAGGGGGTTGGTAAAATCTCTGGGGGAGCTGACAATGAAGGTGTACCCAGAATCTACACTGTCTGCAGGGGATGTTGCACGGTTTTGTGGATAGTCATCTGAGGATGGACTTAACTGAGAACTAGACCTGCCATGAAGGAAGTGGTTGTTGCTGCCCGAGATGATCTCTCTGTGGCTCTGTGGTGATGGTGATCCAGTCCTTCTTGCATGATTTTCATGGTAAAACTGATGCAAGAAACAGCCACCTTGTTCTTGATTACCTTGTTCTGGAGATGGAGAGAATTCTCGTTGCCTTCTTGCTCTATGTGAAGCAAACTGTGTAATTGGTCCGTTTTGTATTCGGGCAAAATCCTCACCCTCTGACTCACCATGACTAAGTGATGGTACAGCCAAAAAGAGCTCATCTCCTTTGCATTCAGATGAAGGAGATTCACACTCATCTTCCTGTGATGAATCACGTTCACATGGGACAGGTTTAGGGGATCTGTGACGCAGTTGTGGGGACTGACGTTTCACCTCTTCTCCTGATTCTTCATCACTTCGGGCTGACAAACTGAGCTTCCGGATAGCCCTCAAGTTCCCACTACTAATGGATGAGTGCCTTGGATTAGGCCCTGGAGATAAGACTTGGTTTTGTCCAGGACTTGTTCCATCAGATGTGCTCTGCCCCTCTCTAATGACATGAGCCACACTGCGTGCTTCATTGACATGGAGGGAACACATTTGCCCCTGCTGCCCACGGCCTCCAACAGGAAAATGGACATGGTGGTCTTGTATTTTGATTTCACCAAAAGTTACAGCATTTGGTTGGGCACTTGGTTTAAAAGATACACGACTGAGTGTAAGCGAGACTTCCCAAGGTTGGACTAGTTCTACAACACCTTTAAGAAGCTGGTCCCGCTTCAGATCCCACTCTCGATCTTTATTACCATCACCACCACCACATTTCTTTATTAGCTCTCGAAGTTTGATAACTTTATATAATCGCTGGTCTATCAATCTTTGTCCAACCCTTATTGCTGCTCCATTGTCCCTCTGCAAGTGTTCCAGTCTGAGCTGTAGGTCCCGGTGATCCTGTTCTACCCTTTCCAGTAGACGACGTTCCTCCCTTTGTGCTCCAAGCAGTGCACGCTCCACACCTCGACCTACTGTCCGCGCTTCAGTCACTTGTTGCTCCCTTAGACATCTGAGCTCTGTTTCACATCTTCCTAAATCACATAGTGCCTGGGTAGCCCAACATGGTAAGGAAAGCAAAGAGGCTACAGGAGTAGGTTTTGGGCCCTCATGACCTTCTATGTCTGACTGTGCCATTGGGCTTAGAGGGGGCTGTGGAGATGTGCTAGGGGAAGTTTTGTTGCTCACTGGAGATCCAGCAGACATCTTTGCAGAGAATTTGTAAAGGCTTATTTGTGGAGGATTATATCTATTTTGGACCTGGTAGGAGAGGTACAGAGAAAGAGGGAATAAAACTGAGGACATTAGAAAAATGATCTTCATTGCACTAATTTGTATTTAATATTATGGCATTAAGACAAATTAATATTCGAAAAGATTTCAAGGGGGGAAAGTAGATATGAAATCAAGCCTGCAATCAGTGTCTTGGGACACATATTCAACATTTCATGAAACATCACACAGTCTACAGCCCTCTTTTGAAACTGACCTTTACATGACCTTTATTAAATATTCATGTCATATCTGAGTCTCAAAGTGAAAAATAAACTCCTAAGAGCTGCTTATGTGACTTATGTAAATAAATAATTTGATGTCAATTTCAGGTCAAGCAGTCATGCATTATCAATACTCTCTTTATAGTTTAGAAAAAAAGGAGAAGTAGTTGCTTTGCTGTAACCTATGGCAACTACAGTCATAAAAACAGCAGCCATGACAACATAAATATACCACAGTAAAAATAAATAATAAATACAACAATTAAGTAACTGTAATAGAGAATAAATTCATGTTTTATAATTATTAGTATAACATAAAATATAGCAATAATGTGCAATGTATTTTAAAAATGAGTAATAACAGTGAAAGTAGTGGAGCAATTTTTGTAACAATGTTATGCAATTGTATAACACCAGCTATTACATCAAAATATCATGTTCTGGATTGTATCTTCAGAAATATTAAAATATTTAAAGGAGTAAATCAAATAAGCAAATAAATAAAATGCCTTGTAGGTGAAATAATAATAAAAATAAGTTGTTTTCATCTTACCTTTTTTATTTTCAGAGCTAAGATGTTTCTTGAAGAGATAACAACATAACACTCAACCCGTTGTACTGACTGAAAGTAGGAAACCTTAAGTGGCTTGCTTCTGGAATTTGAGATGGTTCGCTGTCCTGCGGAACAGTTGCTGAGCACATTTGAGAGGGCAATCAGTGAAACAAGACCACAATGCACAATTTTTTTGTCTTTTTTGACTGCATTTATATTACTGTATCAACTACGGTATATATGGAATATATATATTGTGCTACTGATTATTTATTTGCCTTTTATTAGTAGTATTATTATCAGTTCTCTTTTATTACTTTCTCCTATTTAAGCGTTGCAAAGAAAGTGTTTCTTTCCCACTGTATTGATGTGCATGTGACAAACAAAACGATGTTGACTGACAGATGGAAAGCAGAGAAACTGACAGAACTGATGAATTGAGGGAACCAAGGATTGGCTAGAAAAAGACTACTGGAAAACATAGAGAAATTGTGGCAGACAGACAATTGTGAGCAAAGAAGAGGGAGAGACAGATAGAAGAAAGGGAGTTCTGATTATTTAAAGCACCAAGGAGATGATTATTTTTTTCAAATTCAAGGAGGCAGGCAGTGGGATGCAAAAGACAAGACAAAAAAAAAATGTCATCACAAAACTGAAAAGTGCACTTGCTCTCCTTTGCTCACTTGTATTTTCACTTTGCAGACTTCTATCTCACCTCTTCAGGCCCCTTCAGGCCCATTGTGACATCAGGCTACACATCAGCACAACGCTCAAATACTTAATTCATGACAAGGTTTAAAGCAGTTGAGTCCAAAGTGTGCATGTGTAGTGGGAGGAAAAGATACTGCAAGTAAAAAAAAATAAGGTTATTTTCAGAGTACATGAAGATTCATGCTGTGAATATAACGTTTTATTGCAGTGCATACCTAAGAGGCATGATAAACATAATCCTTTTTCTCTTAGATAAAAAATTCTTCCTATTCAGGTACAATCTGAGACAGCACTTACTTTATTTAATGCTATTTTAGCACTAGTCCTGATCGGTTCTGTCTGAGAGACAATGGTAAAAAAAGAGAGGAGGGACAAAGTAGAAATATAGATGCCAGCAAGACATGCCAAGCAAGAGACTATATGAAATGTCACTCTTTTGGCAAATCATCAAAGTTTTCTCTGGGTGTAGTTAAAAAATAAAATAATAATAATGTGTCCAATTGTAATGGCACGAAGATGATTCAGTCTAAGAAACTGTAAGATGATTTATAAATCTTTAAAAAAAATAATGCCTCAGGTTTCCGCAGTCTGGGTGAAATTGCGTCTTTTGTATGCCAATTTTGAAAAAAAAAAGGAGATTAAACCATTGCTGTGCTGTAGAAAGGTAAATAGTCATTTGCATAATTGTAACATTGCATCCAAAGTCATCTGATATGGTGCATGTGTCTGTGTGTCATCCTGGGTCTTTTCTGTAGGGATCCTCTCACATTACTTCTTACATTATCTATGAGGGGCTGCTGTAGATGAACTCTGCATATTGGCTTTGTACAAGAAGGACAGTGAACAAAAGCAACTAACTACTTTTAGTGTACAATAAAGTTACCAAACTAAATCTTCATGCAAAAGCAATTAACTATAAATATCACTCAACTAAAAGTACAAACTAATGCCAGATAACATTGTGATAACATTTCAGACGATAACCAAATAAATTACAAGTAATTCACAATGCTGTTCATTAACTCTAAAACTATTGTTAATCATTTAAAACATAGTATTTCTTTAAACAACTTTAAAATGAGGAAAAAAAAACATCAGCATATTTCAAAAGCAATGTATATTAAAAAACTAACCAGAAAAAAAAGTATAATATTGTATTGACTGTATAATACTAATTGAAAAATATTTGGTCTTGAATTATAAAATTATAAAAACTGCACTAAAATTGAAGGTCTTACCTGTGGGTGACACCTGCACCTCTGTCAATGCCCTCCTCAATGCATTTCTCTCTCTCTCTCGCTAGTTGTCCCACTGTTGCTAGGAAATGGTTCAGAACTAATTCTACAACCAGTAACCTTGGTGACTGAGATTATGAGCTCCCTCTTTGTATTTTTCTACATTATAATTTTCTGTGATCAATTCAAACATATACTGTAGACTTTGTGAAGTAATCAACTTAAAAAAAAAATATTTGTTTTATATCTTTTATATCTTAACTTTAAAAACGATTTATTCATTTTTTTTTTGCATTAAAAAAAAATAAGCAAGCACTTGGAAACCTTAAACATGCACATTGTACATCTTTGAAGTGCATTTAACTAATCGAGACATCTGATAAAACACAATGGAGCAACACCAGCAGACATCATGGCACCCCAAATCATCACCGACTTCAGAAACTTCACACTGGACTTTGGATTCTGTGCCTCTCCAGTCTTCCTCCAGACTCCAGACCTCGATTTCCAAATCTAATACTAAATTTACTTTCATCTGAAAAGAGGACTTTGGACCACTGAGCAACAGTCCAGTTCTTTTTCTCCTTAGCCCAGGTAAGATGCTTCTGACATCGTTTCTGTTTTAGAAGTGGCTTGGTAGCTCTTTTCCTGAAGATGTCTGAGTGTGGTCTTTTCCTGAAGACGTCTGAATCTCGATTGCCTGACTCCAGCTTCAGTCCACTCCTTGTGAAGCTCTCCCAAGTACTTGAATATGATTTTTCTGACAATCTTCCCAAGGCTGTGGTCATCCCTGTTGCTTGTGCAACTTTTTCTACAACACTTTTTCCAGTCAACCTTCTATGAATATATTTTGATACAGCACTCTGTGAACAGCCAGCCCTTTCAGCAGTGACTTTCTTGTGGAGAGTGTTGATGATTGTCTTCTGAACAACTGTCAAGTTAGTAGTCTTTCCCATAATAGTGGTTGCATGTTCTAAACTAGCCCAAGAGGTACTCAGTATTTATACTCAAAATTAATCAAACTAATCAAGCTCAAAATGGAATATTCAAATTTTTTGAGATACTGAATTTTTTATTTTCCTAAGCTGTAAGATGTAACCATCATAATTAAAAAAAAATCCAAACATAGTGTCATGTTTTTTAAGACCTGATTCATCTAAGCCCAAGCAACAATCAGGGAAAGTACAAAGTGTGTATTCAGGAGACTTTTTTTTTTTCATTATGTACATGCACAAATGTATTTGCAATCAACCACATCTTAATCAAATGACCGATCTCACCTTTATAAACTTCTGAGAAATAAAGACAAAGAAGCAAAAAGTATTGCCAGGTAAAACATTTATAAATTAATAAAAACATTCCCTTTTAGTGTTTGTCTTTGAAGGTTTTCATCATTGATTGAAATCTCCATTCAGTTTCACTTTCTTCCATTTTATACATAGAAAAATATTTTGATAACATTCATCATTTTGCATCAGTTTCCATACAGTCCAGTAGATTATTGAATCGATAAGGGATAAGTAAATTATTGAAGAGTGGGGTTCCAGATTGCCAATTTAGTTTGTTTGTCCCCAAAAGTTTAACCATCTTTGCTTACTCAGTAACCAGTTTGCATAGATAACAAGCTGCAGAAGTCCTTGTCAACATCGTTTCACTCAAACAAATGGACAGAAAACCAAATACAGAAAAATCAACTTAACAACTGTGCAATGTACATTTATCAAACAAACACTTTTCAATAACAAGGATACACAATCATTGAGCTCCTGATTTTTCTAAATGTTTAAAATCATATCAAAAACGTATGTATAAAAAGAAAAACACGCTTATCTCCACCATGTCAGGCATACAATTATGTCATAAAAACGATGGGTGTTTCTTGTGCATTGGTATCTTATGACACACATCAGTTGTACAGGCCTATTTGATTTCTAACTTAGAAACTGAACAGAAATATAATAACCACTGTCTCCATAGAGATAATTGAACTCTAACATTTATGTACCGTTTATTCATTCAACCTCTTTCTCTTTATCCTTTCCATTTCATCTTTCTTGAAAGTAACATGGTCTACCATTCTCCTTAAATATGGAATTTACATGCTTAACATTTCAGATTTCAACTAACAAAAGCAGAGAACCATCACACTAATATGCTGCACAATCCTTCTGTGGATGGGAGGATAGATAAGGAGAAAATGGATGGACTGATAATTAAGCAGCTAGATGTAACCAGAAAATAATATAACTGACTTTCAAATTGTCTGCTCTTACATCTAGAAACTGATCAAAGAATATGCCCAAATGATATTTGATCGAAAAGAATTACTGAACTGACACAAGTGAAACAGCAAGAACACTGCTTGCAATGAAAATTAAGTAACTGAGGTAATGCACATATGGCTTGAGGATGATAAAAGAGCTCTTGGATGGATGATTTCAGATCAGCATTTTAACGATACACAAGGGGCAGAAACAATACTGTTCCCAAAAAAAAAAAAAAAAAAAAAACGTGCGCTTGCTATTAAAAACAAATCTCATAAAAGCACATGCATCTCCTAACTTCCATTTTGAAAATTAAAGTGTCTAAAGTATTTTGGAAATAAACAAATTAAAAAGTGGAGTGATGCTTCCACTATGCACACATTACGGCTGATTTCACTCATACTCCATAACACTAGCAAAATCAACTAATGAACAGAAAAAAAACAAAAAACCTTTGATTCAACACTAAGATGGCTTATGAGTCACATAACTTGGCTTACTCCTTAAAGGGACAGGTAATTATTAAGCAAGCTTTTCTTTGCTCATACCAGCCAAATATTTAAGTAAATAAAAATATTTAATATTTATTACATTAGCACCTAGTCGGACGCCAAAAGGGACGCTAACATCCAGTATAGGAGATCTCTGTGGGCAGAAAAATCAGTAACCCACCCACCCAAAAAAAACCCCCTAAAGATATGTAATGTCTTGACTAGGTGAACGTACCATTTGCATTTCCCTAAAACGGCCAGAAACTCATCCTAAAACTCATCCTGGAAAACGTGCTGCTGCAACATGACACAAGAATTCAAACTAAAACTTTACATCTATGCTAAATAAATCAGGCTTTTATTGGGACGGGGGTTAGGAAATTGAACCCTCTCTCTAACTGAACTGGTTCTGACATCCCTCTAGATGTTGAACTAGAGATCGGCAGAACTTGAGTATTGTGTCATTTGTTGATTTTTCAGAGATGTCTCAATAAAGAGGACTTATTGCCCGGCTTGTAATTGGTAAACTGCATCTGACATCTCGTCCTTTAAAAAAACGGCAGGATGATTATTTCTGATATATCTTGGTGTGATCTCACAGACCTATTTTCTATAAAAAAAGACAAAATAACCGTCCAACATTGTTAAAAATGTAAATGGCACTTCCGCACCCATAAAAGTTTAAAAGAACTGTGTGTAGTGAGTCTACTTTAGCTAGTCTCTGAAGTGACTTAGAAACGTAAGGAGTGCAAGTTTACGCCCAATTCCTCCAGCTCAGAGTCTCTCTGAGTGTACAAAAATCATTATACACATAGATATTTTATGTAGACTATATACAATTTATATGCACAATTTCCTTAAGCTTAATGAATAAATGGTCCTGTACAATTAAAAAAAAATTACATTATGCACATGAGATTATTAACCTCTCTCTTTACCTTCATGGTCAACTGATTTTTCTTGTCTCTTTGAGTGCATTATGTCCCTTGAAAAAAAAAAAAAAAAAAAAGACTGTTTGAAAAATCTCAGGGATATAATGGTCTACAGCTCAGTGCCATGAACAGTGGATAAAGCAGGTACAGAGGAAAATTTTGGTCTGGTGTTATTCCTCAGTGCCTTGACAAGGTGGGAAGGGTAGGGCTACGGCATGCTCCTGTGCAAGAGCAGCTAGCTCTTTGAGAAACTCTGAGAAAATAACAGCACAGTAGACTGCATTTTTTACCCTTAGTGCCTCTGCCTGCTTTTCCAGACCAGAGGCCCCACCGGCCGCACCACCCCGAAACAAAGCACTGTGGAGAGACTGCCCTCCATCCCTCACGTGGGCCAATGCCAACTGAGCTGCATATCGAGCTCTCGTAGGACTGTTCGTATGCCTCAGGATAAGATCACCCAGAGATGGTTTTCGGCTTTTAACTGTGGGAAAGAAAAACAAACAGAGAAAAAAGGGAAACATAATAAGTTAAGATGCCTTGTGCATTATCACTTCCTCAAAGCATTTCACAGGGTATATGCATTTATTATTTATTATTATAGTTATTAAATGTAAGACTTAAGAACTCTTCTAAGATCCTGCACAAATAAAATTAATATCATGTTTAAACAGAAATACAGAAGACAAACTAGTTTAAGTTTTAATATATTAATACATAAAAATCAAAGGTTTATCAATGTTGGATTTTTCTGATACAATAATAATGTCTTTAATGTGTCTTCCTGTGACAGGGCAGCCCAGAGAGAAGCCATAAGAGCTTATGTTGAATTAAATACCAGATACAATTTGTGCAGCTAAAATACCAAATATATCCAGAAAAAAATATTTTAAGCATAATGCAGGACTTTAAATTATAAACAAGCCTGAAATCGGAGGGAATCGAACAACTGTTTTGCATCTCTGAGCAACACAGGACAGTATTTGCTTCTTTAAAGAATCAATCAGCCATTTGAATGAATCAGTTGAATGAATGACTCAATGACTCAATCACCTACTGGTGATTTTAGGTTTAAATTTAAAGTATATTTCCCTTTTTTCCCCCAATATCCTTTCAAATATTAGAATTCAAGTTTTTTTTTCTTTTTTTGGTCAAAATATTATTTATGCATTCATTTCCTGCTTTAAACGGTCTGTAAGAACTGTAAGAAATTTGACACAAAGATGATACATACATTTAATTAGGTAGAAAAAAATTGGCATTTTAAAGGTAAAAATCTCAATAAAAGGTAAAAAATCAATTAAAAGTAAATATATATATATATATATATATATATATATGTGTGTGTGTGTGTGTGTGTGTGTGTGTGTTTTTTTTTACTTTTTGAAAATGTTACTCCTGTATCTTTCTGTTACTCCTGCAAACTAATTACCACACAGAATATAAAGAATATCAAAAACTTTGGGAGTCAGCGGTCCACCTGCCAAAATACAGGCACAATTACGTGCTCAGCAAAATATCATCTAATTATCGTCATCGACAAAATTCCAGAAAATATTGAGATATCATTTTTTTTTCATTATAGCACACCCCTACCATAAAGTAAACACTGTCTTAATTCACCAAAAGTAGATCATAAGCAATTGCATTGCCATAAATAGGAGGTATTCACAGTCTGAACTGCTCTGAAACCACGAGACTGTAGAATGTGTAATAAAGCCATATTTTGACTTTGAACGAGCAGTGATCCCATTCAATTCAACCATGAAGTTTAAGAATTCCTTTTTTCTATTCCCAAATTTAAGATCCCTTTAAATGTTCATTAAGATTTCTGTTATACCATTTTAGATATTTAGGACCTTTTTATGGCCTTAATTTCAAAGCATCCTTCAAGGTTTATTTTGTGATATGACCAACTGTGTGAGTGTATATTATTCTTTACAAAGGCAAATGTCACAAAAACATGGTCACACCAAAACATCTTGCATTCAAATGGCTTTTACAAGCAGGTACATTAAACCATGATCTCTTGATTTTGTTCCTGAGAAAGTTCATTCACTTTCATCCACCTACTTAATGAGTCTGAGCGACGAAGGTTGGGGACTCCCATGGGTGAGTCAGACCAGTCTAATTTTCCTCTTGCAACCAGAAAGCAGCGAGCCTTTCTTAACATGGCAGGGAAATCCTCGTGTGTTGCTGCAAATGCTTCAATGCGATTTTTTACTGATCCCAGCACCTGAAGAGTAGAAAAATCAACATCTTTGAAAAAATCTTTTTGAAGCAATGCATTTACGTTTACTGATTTAAGTTTTGTCAAATCAAATTTGAAATGATTTGCTTCCTCAAAATTCACCCCAGAACATTTTCTTTAAACCATACAAGCTCAACAAAGTGCCAGAGACACTTAAGTAAAAAAAAACAAGCAGTTTTTGTGTTGTCAAAATAAATTTAGAATTCATATTTTTGAACAGAAAATGTACAAACCAATAAAAAGAGCAACTGAGATGGATTCAGTCTTTGCATATTTTGTATTAAGCAGTCATGCTGATGGATTTGTCATATTTCTTGTATTACCTGTATGAGTGATTTAATGCTAGGCTGAAACACCATGTTGGCGTTGAGGAGGAAAGAGCGGAGAAGAGGCTGAGGGTAACAGGCCAGCTGGAACACAACACCCGTCAGCAAAATGTTCACATATAAGGAGTTCTGCATCATACTCTCCAGTTTACTGAACAGGACTGTTATAAATGGACCTACAAAGAGGGAGAAGCGGAACCAGTGACTTATGGTTAGCACTTGCTGAACTTGCACAAGTAACATAAGCACTCAAATCTTTAATTTGGTCATCTCTACAATGAGAACCTGTGTATGGTTGAGCAAGAGGTGGTCCAAGGGGTCGTACGGGGCTAAATACCCCAGTGGAAGTGCTGTCAGGCTTCGTTTCACTGGAGCACTGGTCAGTTTCCACTGGAAGACAATCCTCATCTGTCAGGCTGGGAGCAGGAGCAGTGTGAGATTCCTCCGAGCTGCGCGAGAGAACCCTCCTCTCTCTTACACGTTCCTCCAGCTCCTTCAGCTCCTGGTGAAAAGCCTCTATGCTGATTCCTTGGCATTTCGAGTCTCCAGACAATGGCTCCGATAGCGCCCGCTCCAGCAACTCTTCAATCAGACGCTCAACGGACTCTGGACCCCTGATGCCATGGGGAACTGTGGAAGTCTCAGTCAAGACAGGAACAGGAGATACTCTCTGGCTCTCACTTTGTAGACACTCTTGGGTAGAAGAGGGCACGGAGGTTTGATGTTGCAGATGTGGCTTCACCTGCACCTGAGATGAATTAATTGCCGATCTTACATTGAAATCATTGAAGTCAACAGGGCCCATACCCATCGACCCATTCATCCCTGACTCCACCACGCCGTTATTTACATCAGTTTCCCTTTTCACTTTCTTAGCCTCCATTTTCTCATCCACACTGTCTGTGAGCTCCACCTGCCCCATCCCATTATAGAGCACTGGATGAGGTGCCGAATGAGAGTGTTGGGATACAGTTTCCACAACACCGGTTATTTCTGTAGAGACTGATGCAAATGATGAAGACTGTAGAGGTACAGGGCTGGGAAGAAGGCTGCGTTTCTTACTGCGGGGTGTGAGACTGATACAGTTCTTGCTGATGGTAACATCCCACTCTCCACTATCTCGATCTGAACTGCTCCACTCCGCACGTGCTGCAGCAACCACTGCTGCCCTCTGCTGAGGGCGGTCCATGGAGAAATGCTCTTGTACCATATTGAGGGAGGGGTTGGATGTAGGAGGGGGAGGTGGAGGAGGAGCAGAGTTTGGAGAGGGATTTTCTCCATCGTAAGGGGCTGACCAGTCTCGACAGGCCCAGGAGCAGAGCTCAATACCCTTGCGAGCGTCACGCAGATACTCCAGATAGCCAGTCTCTCCTTCTAAAGTGTCTGGGAGTTGGTGCATTGGGCTGTCAGGAGACAGAGGGGAGGAAACACTACCACGAGGAGAAGAGGGAGTGTTCTCCGAGCCAGATGAGGTGGGGTTGGCTTGGCCTCCTGAGCTTTGCTGTCGAATAAAGAGAGCAAGGCGGGAAGGAGTGCTGGGTCTGGGGTGAACCGGTGACTCTGAAGTGGGACTACCAATCACTATTGGGGAAAAAAGTGAGCATGAACAGCAGCAAAGTTTTTTCAGTACAGTCTTAAAGCACACCTGTTCTCCAAAAATGTGCCTGACACAGGCTTACCCTTTCCCCAAAAGGCAGGCTCATCATCCCGCTCACTAGAGGGTGCTGGAGTGATTCGGCAGCATTCTGGTATGAGGGAAAGGAACTTGTCAGCTGATTTGCCATAGAGGTCTGTTTCTCTGACTGCCCTTCGCTGACTCAGCATTACATGTGTGCATGGCAACAGATACCTGGGGACAAACATTCAATAAACAGTTATTTTTTTACACACAAATAATAATTATTTTATAATTGAGTCACACACCCAAGCACACAAAATACCTGAGAACAAGCTGGAGCATGAGGTCTTCGCAGTTGAGACTGAGCAATGTCTTAAACAGACTCAGAGACACCATGCACAGCTTCAAAGAGAAGGAAAGAAAAAAGAAAAAAAAAAAAACTTTAGTCCCATCATTCCATATTCCAGCCTACAGCACTGACAAAAGAGTGCGTTTTCTATCTATACATGCACCCGAGCTAGAGTGTGTGCTAGACTAACCCTTGAGTTGCTGCTGATGCGTGTGAGTAGTGTATCAAGGATGGTGTCGTTGTCATGGCGGTGCAACAGAATGAAGCGCAGGAAGGTCTTAAGGAGGGAAGTTTCTGTGATACTGCGTAAAAACAAGTCCAGATATGCCGTGCTTGCTATCATCTCATCCACTGACGACTGAAAGAGGAACCATGAAAGAGAAACAGAGAGAGAGAGAGAGAGAGAGAGAGAGAGAGAGAAGAAATCAAAATAAGTGGAAATAAATACCATTCAAAACATTGTTTTATATTGAATGAATGTGGAAACTGCCATTATGCCAAATATGGCTCACATCTTCAACCCAGTTCAGAGTGGTTCACCTTGTGCAGAGCGGGGCCCATGACTGGAACCAGGAAGCCGTTGTGGAGGTAGTCAAGGAGCTGGCAGCGCACAAGGGGGTGTGCCACCTGTACTACAGCATTGCAGAATTCAAGACTGTTCATGAACAGCACTAGAGATGAAACGGCCATCCAGTCCTCCCTCCGCAGGGCATGCCAGTCATCGCCCCGTACCTCAATCTTTCGTGGCAGGGATGAGTACAGTGCACTCAGCCCCGTCGCTAGCACCTGGGGAACAGAAAAATTGGTGCCAACATTATTTCATAAAGTTCACCAAGCAATCTCTGCATTTTTAACAGGTATCGTTCTAAAACCTGACTAGATGTAAAAACATTTGCTATATGCAAATCTGAAAACACAAAGCAAATAAAGCCTATAAATCTGACAAGTTGCAACAAATCTATTTGACTAATGAACTGTATTACTAAGTTTACTGCTGCTCCACCCTGTGTGATAACACACTATGGTAAAATCACTGTAACACACAGGAGCTTTCTTTCTTTTTTTTATTGCTACACTGCATCAAAATGTACGGCTCTTATTCAAAACACAGATCTTAGCAAGGAATACTGATATGGTCACTTCAGAAAAAATTCTGCTAAATTTTATTTCGAAAAAAGGTCCATTGTCAATAGCACAGCAAATGTATTAAGTACAGCTCACACAGACGTTGCTTTCAAACCAAGCAGCTTTCTGTTGACCAACATGCTGAATTCACATGACCAAACTGAACCCAATGCAAATTTCGCAACCATATTGATTCCTATTAGAATGACTGGATTATCAAACATGAATATTCCTGAATAATGGTAACGTGACCACACCTTAATGCTTATGTATGTTGAAAAAAAACTTTCATGTCAGGGCTTGTTTTACATGTGGAACTTTACCATGTTTTCTAAAGCCACAAAACAGGCCACCAAAGAAACTGTCAGCTAGACCTATGCATCTCTAGCATAAAAATAGATGTGACACAAAGTCACAAAAGGCCGATGTTGAGAGATTGAGGCACTGCAGCAGCATGGAGTCCTAGATGAGACCTCCAGTCGTATGTGTTAAGTGGGTCAGATGGAAGCTCATATATTATTCTCAAGAAAAAAGTAGCACAACTGCAGATGACAAATGGCCTTTTCATTCCACAGTAGCCAATAGAATGCAACCCAGAGAAAACACTACAGGACTTTATGTCTCCACTGAAACCGCTCCAAGAGGCACTCAAAAAATTAAACAAGTGACATTTAAATTGCATGGCACAGAAAAAAAAAAAAAAGGCACATAACATGAACAAAGGATATTCATAAAGACATGCTAACAGTGAGGAAAGAACATGAGTAATATATGAAGAGTTTGATTCCAAAATGCGATAAACGCCATAAAAAAAAAAAAAAAACGAGTTTCCACCAAAACAAGTATTGTATCTGGTCGGTATTAAAAAGTTTTTTTTTTTTCTTTTACGCGAAAAATGCGATATTGGCAGAGTTATTAGGTCATGTTTTCTCCCTTTTTTTCCAAACCGCGACAAATGCCTGTCTCCTTTTTTTTTGCAGAATGCGATATATCCACTCAACCAATCACAGCGCACCATTCCAAGCACTCTAGACAGCAATGGCAGATTTCTGAATACACCCGTCATCCTAGTTTTCCTCATCTACTTTGTAGTTTTTGATCAACAAACAAGGGTTACACGATAAATTGTATGTGATTGTCATGTGCATCTCATCAGTAAAGCCGGTTCTGTGATTAATACTGGTAAATCTCCATCAAGTGCTTTCAGATTATTCAGATGCATTTAATACACAGAGCCGTAGATCACTAATACACGAGTCGTAGACAAGCTACGCTACATCACGTTTATTAGATGATTCGCCTTCAATTATGAACGCTATATTGCTTAGCTTGTCAGTGTTAGTGTTTTTATTAATGCCATTTATGTTTTTTTTAATACATCACATAGCACTAGTCAACTAAATGAATGTAATAGGGATGGGACGATAACCGGTTTTATCGATAACCGTGATAAAATGTGCTGAAGGTTAGTAATATCGTTTAAAAATGAATTATCATTAAAACCGTGTTTGATTATCGCAGTTTTAATAACTCGCTATTAAATCATGTCCAGCCAGCAACAGTCTGACGCAAGCGCAGCGCACAATGTTTTTTTGTTTTTTTTCGAGAAGGAATGGCGAATGTCAGTGACTTTTCTATGCTTTTCTATGCTTCTACACTTTTCATTGTAAGGAAGGAAATGCCACAGAATTTAATCTTTCTTTAAATTAAGTGCATAGAGTTGCTTGTTTTATTAGTTGTTTGTTGATTATTAAATATAAAACTTGCTGAAATGTTTTCAGTGTGAGCATCAACTATTTTTGAACACTTTTATCTCGTTTCAACAAAACCGTGATAATATTGATAATCGTGATAATTTTAGTCACTATAATCGTGATATTAAATTTTCATACCATCCCATCCCTAGAATGTAACAAAGATGAATGCACTTTTGGAAGTTGAATGTACGGGAAATGTCATTTCTGAATTTCTGTGGTCTAATGTGATATTGTCGTTCATGTTCTTGTTCATGATGAAATCTTATTTTATTGCTGTAATTAATTTATAGCATTAAAAAAAATGACCCATTGAATTAAGTTTGGAAGCTATTACTGATGTATTGTATTTTTAGTAAGATTAGTACTGACCAAGTTCAGAGGCTGTCGTATGTGGACCAACTTACTATGTTGTGAATTTTCATCAGTTTCAATATGAAAAATAACTTTCATATTGATTCAATGGATTTATCGCATTTTGAGGAAAAGAATATTACATTTTATAATAAATCTTAGAAAATCATTTTTTTTATGTTATTATAACCTTAAGATGCTATGTGAAAGTCTGAAACAGAAAATAGTGTTTTTCATCTTGCCAATTCTTGGTAAAGAAAACATATTTTTACTCAAATTAATCTAAATGGATTTATTGCCAAATTTAGAACCAAACTCTTAAAATCTGCCTATTTTCTCTTCTCCATCTATCTACTCAACATCTAAGATACGAGTACATTTTCAAAAGCAAGAACAAAAACATGATCAGGTAAGCGCATACAACACCACACTCATGCTTACTGGGCAGAAGTAGGAGTTCTCTGTGATGTGACGTGCAACAGCGTGGTTGCTGGCAGAGGTTGCCATGACGAGCAGCAGCGCGTCACGGGCCTGCTGTCCCAGAGAGCCATCTCGATGAATAAATGGCACCAACAGGGAGAAGATCAGCAGGTTAGTGGGACCCTGCTGTACCAGTCCACACCTAAATATCAACTCCAAAACTACAGTTTCCTTCGCCATACACACACATACCTGACGCAAACAAACATTATTTAGTTACAAATTAGGAAAACACACATTAATATTTATTTCTGCACAAAAGCATTGCATATTACATTTCAGCAATGTGTCCTCTAAGTTGGGCACGTGAACTACTGCGCACTTCCTATGTCGCTACCGTGCAGAAGAATAATGTGGCATGCAAATTTCTGAGTTGGTAAAGCCATTTGATTGAATTCTAGTAAATGCAAAATAATTGCAATGCTCAGGCAAACCGCAATAGAGTTGGTGTCGCTATAGATTTAGAACTGGTGAATGTGGTTTACAGGTTTCACAGAAAGAGAACGATGTGTGCAAAATGAGTCACTGTGGAAATCAAATACTTTAATGGTTGCAGACGAAATAGCTCAACACGAGAGCCAGTACCAAAAAATATTGATTTTTGGACACCTTTTGTGATATGTGAAATAAAAAGTCATCATGTTTTAAAGAAGAGTGGCTTGATTGAGTGGTGGAAACAGTGGATGATGCGCACAGAACAGCAACAAAACTCCCAAGATATTTACGCCACTTAGATAACTTTATAAGAATTCACCTTCACCTGTTTTTTTGTTTGAAAATATTTAGCTTACAGATCTGATTGAATGCTTTAGTTTGTTTTTATATTATATATTATAAACCTAATAAATAATTGACCTCAAAGGGGGAATTCATGAGCAATATCTCTATCGTTTTTACACTTTATATCAAATGTGCATTATTTAGTTACATCAAGGGTCAAATCAAATATAAATATCACATTGTATCTCTACAGTTTTGTTTCTCTGCTGATTGTAATCACATCCTAATTTTGCAGAATGTTTTGCTGGGCCTGGAAAGACATTCCTATCAGAAAAGTAAACTCTAATCCACTCCCTAGTACTAACCCCTGCAACCTTCAACACCAAAAGAGCCATTTTGGTTCCTTTCCCACTGAATAAAACTCACGTGGAGCCACAATCTATTTGATCCCTAAAATTAAGATGATAACAGCATATAGCTTAAGTTTTATATTCACTTATGTTACAGGGTATGGGCGTAGCAATCATTTCACAAGTCAGGGGGACAGAAAAATGAAATGTAATAATAATAATAACAACATCTCTGATTGACAAAGAAAAAAAAAACTTATCTCATCTCTTACTTTTAATTGTTTAAGAAATAAATTACACTGCTAGACAATATCCAATAATTTGTATTTTATAATATTTTTGATATACATTTCCCTTATAATAATTGTATGATTATCACTGGTTTATATACTACAAACATTTTTTACATTTTTATCCCAGATTAAGGCATTAGGTTGAAAGCATATTCTATATGCTACAGGGAGCCACAACAGAAGGGTGAGAGAGCCGCGGGTTGCCGGCCCCTGCCGCAACCCAAAACTTAACAATAACCTAATCCTTAAATTACATTAATTACATATTATGGGTTTTAATGGTGTACAAACCCCTTACCCAGTTTTAAGCTCGACTCTAAAATTTGATTGGTTGTCATTAACTTATGGAACTCAGGAACAAAGTCCGGTTTAATGATTGTAATCTGTAAAATTCTACTGAACCAATTTAAATATAGGAAAATGGGACAAGTCTGAATTCTGAAGAAATCTGCAAGGCAGGTTATGTGCAGGGCTTAATTAGAATTAAGAATAAATGGTTCAAACAGGTGTCAGCGTCTTCCTGTCAATCACCTGATTTAGCAGCAGTACGAGGCTGGACTCTAGGGCAGGAGGGGAGCCCAGCTGGGGATCCACACATGCTCCCAGCAGGTTTAGCAGCGGCTGTAGCACTGCACTGTGCAGGAGCAGGGGCTGATGTGACTGTCCGATCAGCATCTCAAACAATTTCAACAGCTCTAGCTGGCTGTCTGGATCCAGACCACGGCGCACATGCCACTGTACCAACTTATCCAGGATGTTCTCCGTCACCACCATCTCCAGAATAGGACCCATTGCTGCAGACATTTCACAATCCACTGTCACATAAAACAGCCTCTCATCTATTACGCTAAACTCTGAAACAGTACAAATGTATGCTCCATCAAGCTCACAAGAGTATATTAACCTGGTGATTCAATGTCTCCCCCTGCTGGTCTCTCTTCAGCTAGCAGGCACAGCATCTGATCTGTGTGATTGCGAACTGCAGTGAGATCATCAGCATAACCACCCATTGAAGCCTCTCTCTGTTTCAGCACCCCTGACACCTGACAAAGAGGGAAGGAACAGATCATTCTATTTTTGGAAAGGTCAAAGAAGAACAGGTGTCTATAGTGATTTCACACTTATGCCGCTTTCCAGGCAACCTGTAACCCGTGTTTTCCCAACCTTCTACCCGTGAAAGTGCACTGGAAGAGCAGTCAAATCTGTGACTTCCCACCTGTGAACTCGTACTAGATCGATGTACTCCCAGTTCCGAGCTCTGACGTCACATAGCACAGGTGCTTCTCAATAAATTAGAATGTTGTGGAAAAGTTTATTTCAGTAATTCAACAGAAATTGACTCATGTATTAATGTATTAAATAAATTCAATGCACACAGACTGAAGTAGTTTAAGACTTTGGTTCTTTTAATTGTGTTGATTTTGGCTCACATTTAACAAAAACCCACCAATTCACTAGCTCAACAAATTAGAATATGGTGACATGCCAATCAGGTAATCAACTCAAAACACCTGCAAAGGTTTCCTGAACCTTCAAAATGGTCTCTCAGTTTGGTTCTCTAGGCTACACAATCATAGTGAAGACAGTTTTTCAGAAGACAATCATTGACACCCTTCACAAGGAGGGTAAGCCACAAACATTCATTGCCAAAGAAGTTGGCTGTTCACAGAGTGCTGTATCCAAGCATGTTAACAGAAAGTTGAGTGGAAGGAAAAAGTGTGGAAGAAAAAGAGGCACAACTAACCGAGAGAACCGAAGCCTTATGATGATTCTCAAGCAAAATTGATTCAAGAATTTGAGTGAACTTCACAAGGAATGGGCTGAGGCTGGGGTCAAGGCATTAAGAGCCACCAAACAGCCATGTCAAGGAATTTGGCTACAGTTGTCGTATTCCTCTTGTTAAGGCACTCCTGAGGCGTCTTTCCTGGGCTAAGGAGAAGAAGAACTGGACTGTTGCCCAGTGGTCCAAAGTCCTTTTTTCAGATGAGAGCCAGTTTTGTTTTTCATTTGGAAACCAAGGTCCTAGAGTCTGGAGGAAGGGTGGAGAAGCTCATAGCCCAAGTTGCTTGAAGTCCAGTGTTAAGTTTCTACACTCTGTGATGATTTGGGATGTAATGTCATCTGCTGATGTTGGTCCATTGTGTTTTTTGAAAACCAAAGTCACTGCACCTGTTTACCAAGAAATTTTGGAGCACTTCATGCTTCCTTCTGCCGCCAAGCTTTTTGAAGATGCCGATTTCATTTTCCAGCAGGATTTGGCACCTGCCCACACTGCCAAAAGCACCAAAAGTTGGTTAAATTACCATGGTGTTGGTGTACAGTAAATTAAAATACTTTCCAGAAGGCCAACAGATCACTAAAAATGTATTTTTTAATTGGTCTTATGAAGTATTCTAATTTGAGAAAGGGAATTTGTGGTTTTTGTTAAATGTGAGCTAAAATCATCACAATTAAAAGAACCAAAGACTTAAACAACTTTAGTCTATGTGCATTGAATTTATTTAATACATGATTTCACAATTTGAGTTAGGGCTGGACGATTAATCGAAAAGTAATCGAAACCAAAATTCAGAACCTCTAACCGACGTAATTTTCCCATGTCGGTTATTTCGGTTTTTTAATCCTGTTAATACTTCCCCCTTAAAAGCATACTACCGCGTGTGTAGCCACATGACTCTGCCCCGTCCAGTCAGTGGCATAAAAGCAAAACACGGAGGTGAACGCCCGGTTCAACACATAGTGATGGCCTTGCATCTTCACTAAACTTTGTCAGTTGTATTTGTTTTATGGTTTGGACGTTCAAGCGATTAGATGATCGGATGTGTATTATTATATCGAGCTACCATGTTAGCGCTAGGGCTGACAAAAAAAATAATAAAACATAAAAAATACACATTCGAATGCAAAAATGATTGCATTATAATTGTAGGTGTCCGTTAAGGAGGCAGCTTTAAGGCCCATATACTTCACATTCCGCGTTCTGTCCCGTCTCACACAGCTTCATCCGCACAGCTTTCAGAAGACGGACGAGCTCGACAAGCAGTACCACTTTTCTCATCATTCACCTCGTGCATGCGCTGTTGACATCTGCGCACCCCGTCCGCGTGCATGCACTTTTTGAGACCGCGTGGATGGATGCGCGGCTGTCCGCGAGCCCTCTTGATGACGAAAATTACATAATGCGGACGGTGCGCGGATGGTCAAATTATACTTTGGCCTTTATCAGTGGCGCACGAGATGCAATGACAATATAAAAGTGTCATTGAATTAGAATGTTTTTGTTAACCTATACAGTTGAAGCAACTAGATGCAGCGCTGCTGCGATCAATCAAAATATCAAAATATTGCGGAAAAAGAGAATGTGGAGAAGATCTTGTTTACGTCAAAACTGAAACAAAGCCATTCACACAAAACGCATATTTCACACATTTTCTAGAGAGGGAAGTCTTCTATTACCCTTGCACTCGCGTCTCACACAATAGAGCCGCATGTTTAGAACGCCATGTAAATTTAAGGTGGGTTCAGTTTTTTCCAAAAACATTTCTTGAGACTTTATGGTGGGTTTTCCCCATCCTACTGCATCTCATGTTTAAATGAAAATAAGTAGTTAAGTTATTGGCTTTCACCCATTTGAATTAAACTATGCATGCACACATGGTGCTGTTTTGTTTATAGTTCTTTAAGCTACTTAATTATAATTGGTTTATAAACATTATTTTAATTATGCACTTTTTTTCACAGTCATATTTTCTTATGCTTTGAATAAACGTGCATTAATAATATTTTGCCCAATGCACTCTCTTGTGGCATCAGAAGAAAAGCCAAAAGCCTTTCTTCACCCTAACTAAAACTATGTATTTTTAATTTGAATATAATTCGAATTTGGATAATATTTAATTGCAAATTCGAATTTAGTTTTTCAGCCATTTTGACAGCCCTCGCACAGCTGCATTGTGGCACGAAATCTCATATAAACAGTAGCTGTGAAGATAGCGGGCACAGAGGAACGCAGAAACTAGTTGTCAGCGCTGTCCTGTGATTTATCACTAAAATAGCTTAGAATCTCAAAACTTATTATAGCATATTTTTATATTACTTTTGAAGGAACTAGGCTATTTACAACCCAGAGCTTCACAATAATATAGAGAGGGTATGACTAATTCACACACGCAATCACTCATACTGGTACTGTGCTAATTTATCTTTATCTGATCTTTATTTATCTCTTACACCGAGCAATAATCTGTTAGAAATGTTACGAACATAGATAAAATAACTGCTGATAGTGAGCTATGATTTCAGATCGCTCTTTCAATAGGAAAAAATATCTCACCTTTAATAGTCAATCATATTTACAGTACAAACCTTGTCAGTCAACTATGAGGGCAAAAAAAAAACAGAAACAAAATAATCGTTCATTATTCGTAATCGAGGTAAAATGTTCAGTTAATCGAGGTTTTGATTTTAGGCCATAATCGTCCAGCCCTTATTTGAGTTGAATTACTGAAATAAATTAACTTTTCCACGACATTCTAATTTATTGAGAAGCACCTATATAATTAGCTGAAGTATTGTAATGCATATTTGGCTTGTTGTCTGGGAAGGGTTCCGAGCTCGGGAATGGCCCGAACCTAGAGTACCATATATTAGTGTTATATGAACTCCAAGTGAGGAGATGGGGTGGAGGGTGGATGCTGATAAACCGTCAATGGATAGAGGTAAGTTAGCTGTATTTATAGTGTTGTATAAACCATAGTGTTGATTAACTTGAGTGTGTATCTGAGGCGCTCCTCCCGGACCTAGTTAATAAAACATCATGTAGTGGAAAGCAATCCAAATAAGAGAGCACTGATGTACACTAAGCATAAAAAGTTAATGACATGCCCTAAAGCAGGGGTCTCCAACCACGGACTGGTTAGGTTTGGAAAATTTTCTTGTGGACCACCTGGACTAATATATAATAGCCAGAGCACAAATTCTATTTACAGGATTGCAGTTGTACTAAGGAGTTTATTTTCACAATTAGTATGGAAAATAAGCCTATGTTGTGTCTCACCTGTCTCCAGTGGTTTTCAAACACCATAAGACAAGTCTCAGGGTCAGCAGTGCATGGGCTGGACGGGGCTGCATGTCGACCAGTCCGAGTGACTGGACCCCTTGGATTTAAACGACTCAGCCAACTCATCTTGGTGCACAAGCTGATCCAAATTTGATCAAAAGGTCAACAGGGGAAAATATTAAGAGGGAGAGAGGAAAAAAAAGTGTGAAGAGGGTAAGAAAAGGGAAAAGGGGAAGGGGGAAAGGTGGCTCACAAAAAGGGTCCAAAAATCAAGAAATTAAGAGTCCAGATTGAAGAAATAAGAGGTAAAATCATAGAAAGTATGGAATCCTGCTGATGTCTGCAGCAACAGTCACTGTACACCAGTGATCAGTGTGTTAGCATGTGAGGCTTGTCTGCACTCCCTGTCATCCAGTTTTCTGTCGGCATTATACGCCATACCGATACATAGACTCCTCCACACACACCTGCAGGGGCAGAAAGAGATCGAGAGGTCATTGATGACACATTCACACTTGCAGGTAAAAACCAAAACAGTACATCCAGTCAGTATAAAGGTTAGTTTCTGAGGGAGATCAAAACAGCAAGGCACACACACACACAAAAAAAAAAGAAAAATCCATAAACATACATGTTAATATGATTAAAGGAGACATAACACATGCAGTTTCTGTCAATCTCATGTTAATCTTGAGTACCTATACAGTAGTATTCCATCCTTCATATCTCCAAAGAGTCAATAGTTTTATCAGATTCATAAAAGAAAAATACAGCTGTACCGCTTTTCTCCTAAAAATAAAAAGAAGTCATGCTCCTGAAGGCATGCCGTGGGCAGAGCTAAAGAGTCACAAGCATGTAAAGCTTTTGAGTAGCGATCGTCTGCAAGCTGTGACATCGACATGAATAATTCCCTTAACACTGGGTTCTTTGGGAAGCTGAACAAGGTCATCTTTTCCTCACAAGGAAAAACACATTTTTTGGTGACATTAGCCTCTTTCACACAGTAATACCAGTAAATTGCCGTAAAATTACCAGAACGACTTTACCTGTAAATAATTAGTGCGCTGTTCACACAGTCAACGACATTCCGTCTTTTTTCCGGAAAAGCACCATTCACACATCCATTCCAAAATACCGGTAAATTCTGTGACGTCAATAACCTCTAAACCATACTCTAAACAGCTGCGATTGTATTTTTAAACATGGAGGGTAATACGTGTTCAGTATTTCTGTTGATGGTTTCATTTTTGTTTCAAACTTCAGTATTCATGCAACTGCTTTTGTTACAGAGACATCGTAATAGACGACTGGTTTAAATAATTATACTCACCATTAATAAAACACCTGATGCTGTCGGGAGCTGACCAATTTATTGAAAATCGGCTTGAAAGGATTAATAGCACAATGAAGTTGCGATTGTAAATTGCAGTCTGTAAGATGCGCGACATTGAAGAAAAGGTGCGTTCACAAATGTAGCCTATTGATCCAAATTCATATCAAATAGTCTATCAGCGCAGATAAACAGTTCTGGGTTCAAATTGAGTTCAAAAGATGTCGCAAAGCACCGGAAAAAGTAATTACCATGAATGTGACAGAGGGAAATAGTAAAAAGATATTTGAATTATTTACTAATAAACTGTTTTCTGAGTCTGTGTCGCAAGGATGAAGTTGCCTGACTCATCATCTCCTCATTAGACGCGCCTTCTATACGGATTATGATTGTATTGAGATTTTTTGTTGTTTGTTTTTATTTCGTTAAGTAGTAATTTAAAGCTTTCTATAGATATATTTATCATGTCTGTGAGGCATGTATTCGCTGAGTTTCAGTTTATTTTTTGTAAGCTCTCCTGTTCAAGACGAGACGGCAGAAAGCATGTTTGTTTTCTTTATTTTATCTTTCTTTATTTTATATTATGATCGCGCTGGCACATATATGTCCCAAAAAAGCATGCTTTATCTTGCACTCTCCACACAAAATATTCGATATAGCGCACATCTGGGTTTAACGTTAAAACATCGTTACATGCTTGAACTGTTTTATATCTTTAGATTTTATTTTAGACAATTCGTGATGATTTGAGAAGGCTAAACTGATTAAACATATGCTATGTAAACTCTCTCTCTGTGCTGTCCGCTTTAAAACAAAACTTATAGGCCTGTTTAATGATCAAAAACTGCTCCAAACATACAAAACTGAACTATTTTAATAGCTGAAACAGTAGTATAAGCAGTTTTGGGAGAATTTGGATAAAAGACGAGCTGAAATGAGTTGCTGGGCAAACCAAAAAGTTGATGCCGAATGTCCAGCACTCTTCTCCACTGCTCCGTTTGTACCCTATGTGTTTTTCCATATGTAAAAACTAAAATAAGTTGTTAAACTTTTTTTTTTTAATTGTGTTCGGCATGGTGGGCTGCATGTGATTTCATGACGTGCCGCGGGTTGAAATCCACTGGTTTAGAGCTACAGGATTTATGGAGTAGCAGGATCCCCAAATAGATTGACAAAAGTCATAATAGGAACAAGAAATACTTCCACTACTACTTCGTTTGTGATGGTCGTTTATTTTTTAGATATTAAGACGCAATGTTTTCAGTTTATTGATGACCTGACTTTGTCCTGTGAATGCATTGCTCACGGAGACAGTTAACAGTTATTTTATCATACGTTACTGCATCACTAACAGTTTCTCTCAGATGATGACATATTTCTTCATCCACCCGGATAAGGAGAAGCGCTTTAATTTCACTGTCGCTTCAGTTGGATGACATTTATTTTATTTAATTATACAGTGCGTGAATGCGTCACAATTTTATGTTTGGCCCGAAGTAGACGTCTTACGTCACCGCGTTCTGAACTCTTACGTGCTCATACCGGTAATTTTCCTTCTGCGTACACACACAGCAGAATTCCGGCAATTTACTGGTAATGTTACAACTTAAGCCCTTTCACACATACAGACTTTTCTGGAAAATTACAGGTAAATTGCCGTAAAGAGATCATGTGTGAACAGGATCTTTTAAAAAATACCGGTAAATTCGTTCAGGCAATTTACCGGTATGAGAAGTTGTAACATTACCAGTAAATTGCCGGAATTCTGCTCTGTGTGAACACAGAAGGAAAATTACCGGTATGAGCACGTACGAGTTCAGAACGCGGTGACGTAAGACGTCTACTCCGGGCCAATCATAACAATGTGACGCATTCACGCACCGTTTAAGAAAATTAAATAAATGTCATCCAACTGAAGCGACAGTGAAATTAAAGCGCTTCTCCTTATCCGGGCGGATGAAGAAATTTGTCGTCAATTGAGAGGAACTGTTAGTGATGCAGTGACGTATGATAAAATAACTGTTAACTGTCTCCAAGAGCAATGCATTCACAGGACAAAGTCAGGTCATCAATAAACTGAAAACATTGCGTCTTAATATCTAAAAAATAAACGACCATCACAAACGAAGTAGTAGTGGAAGTATTTCTTGTTCCTATTATGAGTTTTGTCAATCTATTTGGGGATCCTGCTACTCCACAAATCCTGTAGCTCTAAACCAGCGCTTCCAAAATTAACCTTAAACTCAGCGAATACATGTCTCACAGACATGATACATATATCAGTAGAAAGCTTTAAATTACTACTTAACGAAATAATAAAAACAAACAAAAAAACTATTTTATTATAATCATAATCCATATAGAAGGCGCGTCTAATAATGAGATGACAAGTCAGGCAACTTCATCCTTGGGACATAGACTCAGAAAACACTAGTTTATTAGTAAATAATTCAAATATATATATTTTTTTTTCTATTTCCCTCTGTCACATTCATGGTAATTACTTTTTTCCGGTACTTTGCAACATATTTGAACGCAGAACTGTTTATCTGCGCTGATAGACTATTTGATATTAATTTGGATCAGCATAGTTTACATTTGTGAACGCACCTTTTCTGCGATGTCGTGCGTCTTGCAGACTGCAATTTACAATCGCAACTTCATTGGGCTATTAATCCTTTCAAGACGAATTTCACTAAATTGGTCAGCTCCCTACAGCATCAGGTGTTTTATTAATGGTGAGTATAATTATTCAAACCAGTCGTCTATTACGATGTCTCTGTAACGAAAGCAGTTGCATGAATACTGAAGTTTGAAACAAAAAATGAAACCATCAACAGAAATATTGACCATTCAGTTTTGAATCATGGCAGCATTTAAATCCCATAGTATTACCCTCCATGTTTAAAAATACGAGCGCAGCTGTTTAGAGGTTAATGACGTCACAGAATTTACCGGTATTTTGGAATGGATGTGTGAATGGTGCTTTTCCGGAAAAAAAGACGGAATGTTGTTGACTGTGTGAACAGCGCATTTTTGAATTTACTGGTAAAGTCGTTGCGGTAATTTTACGCAAATTTACTGGTATTACTGTGTGAAAGAGGCTCTTCTCATACCGTTGCCGGAACGAATTTACCGGGATTTTTGAAAAGATCCTATTCACACATGATCTCTTTACGGCAATTTACCGATAATTTTCCGGAAAGGTCTGTATGTGTGAAAGGGCTTATTGTTGATTTTGTGGTCAAAAACAAAATCCTTCTCAAGCAAGATGTCTAGTGCGAATTCCATAACCCGAATAAAGCACATTGATGGACGTGATCTTGTTCTCGCTCTAGTTGATGTGTGTACATGTTCTTCCTGGAATAATGCCCATTAAAGAAATTCTCCCATTTCTGACGTCACACAGGGCCATACTCAAAAAGACGTCCTGAAACTTGATACAAACCCTGTACAAAATACAAACCCTGAAGAAGTGCATTTGGCACAGAAATACTCCATCATATGTCCATCTCATTTTTTGAGACTTTGGTCATGTTTAGCATGAGAAGCAGTATATATATATATATATATATATATATATATATATATATATATATACACACACACACACACACACATATATATATATATATACATATACACATACACATCTGTTCAAAGGTTTGGGGTGAGCAAGTTTTTTTTGTTTTTTTTGTTGTTTCACTGTTTTTTTCTGGCAAGGATGCATTTAATTGATCAAAAGTGACAGGGAATAGAATAATGGATGCTGATAATTCAGCTTTGCCATCACAGGAATAACCAGAATGCTATGCTAACAAAAATGTGTTAGCATAGCACTCTGAGATAAAGAATTAATGTTTGAAAACAAAAAGGAATGAAAGGTTTAGCCATAAATAAAGCACACCAGTAGAATTCAGCACACTAGTACATCTCCGTATCAGATTCTCCAGCTAATCAATACTGTGTCTGGTGGAACAACTGCACCCATAACACAACAGGGGAAGAGACTCGCAACAGTAAATATTGTAAGCGGTTCCTACTGTATATTCATCTATCCATTCAACTGGCTCTCTGGCATTCCTGAAAACCTACTTGCAAACAGCATCTGTATCAATAGGCTTCATGTGATTTTACACACTCTCACAAGCAGAGCTGTAGCTGAGGTTAGAAAAGGCTCCGGTGCAGGTTGTACCAGTGGGCCCTGTTCGAAATTGTTTAATTTGTATGTTCGTTCTATTTATTTATTTGTGCGATTTACAGAACGTTAATTTTTTTTCAAGTTTGTAGGTGTCAAGGTACAGAAGCTGAATAATTAAATGTAAAATAAATAACAATGCATAGTCTTTTTGCTATAGTTTAGAAAATGTTAATAAAATATGACATGAACTCAGAGTTAAACTGCGTCAGAACAAATTAATCTTGATAATGTCAGATAACTTTGATAGAAAGGTATGTATTGGATTACAATCAACCAAAACTTCTGTTAGTATGACAATATTTACACAGCTATCAATACTTTGTTGAACAATTACCAAGCAATGCTTAATTTTGTTCAGTCTCCAGTATGAAAAGGTTGCATTAGCATAGCAATTCAGGAAAAAACACGCAATCAAAACATGGTCAGGTCAAAGTGTCTGAATAATTTTTGGTCCCAATTTTTTTTTATATCAATTTCACTAGTAGTCCACTGTATGAAGAAATTTTGGGTATAATATGTCACAGTTCGCTATACTCACTTACATGAATTAACTATAGTGTCCTGCACCTACTAGTAAAAAGCAAATATCAAAAATTATATCTGGTGTCTTAATAATTGTTTGTTTGACTGTGCATTAATTCTTGTTAAAACTACAAAGTAATTCAGTCAAGAGCAGTGAGTGATTTTCTTTTTTTTTCATTTTCTTGGATTAACATTACAGCAGCTAGTAGCTAAATTAGGTGCGGTGTCTTTAGAGACAATGAATGCATCCAATATAATACACATCCAAGATCTCAGTTTAGTGTTGCTGTCTTCTCTGCATGCACACTGAACAAAGCACGCGAGTAACCAGATACTCAGTTGAGCTTTTTCGCATCTTGTGTTTGAATGCTTTAAACTCTTTTGAATGAATTGGCAAGTGGCAAGATTTAAAAACACATGAAAATGATAAGCTTTCGTAACGACACACAGCAGTGGCCTGTCAACTCTCCTGATCGTCTTTTTAGGTTAGCTCCAGCCAGACGATTGAGACCGCCGGGGACCCCCCCTCAGCCGGGAGCTCCTATAATTGTCTTCCACCTTTCTCCCCACCAGCGACGGCTCTGCCCACGACTCTTCCTGTGGTCTCAACTAATGCAACAATACTTCTTATGTTATTATCAAAACCAGTGACACTTCATATTATCTTAGTAATCTTTTCAGACTTTCGTTTCAGTACAAAAAATAAAGGCAGGACAAATAACAAAAAAGACAACTCAAGAGAAATGTGCCACAAAAAAAAAAAATCAAAACAAACATTTTGGAGGAAGCAATGAACACATACAGACACTGCACCCTGCCATTTACTGAAACCTTCCTTGACTGTGACAAAAAGTAAGGCTTCCTTCCCAATGAGAACTCCCTCATCCCAATAAAGACAGTTCACAATTCCAATGACATAATGCTATAGAGACTGTCTCTTGAGGAAGGGCCCCTGTTCAAGGAAGTAACCATGTGTCACATACCCAAGGGGACACAAAGGCTTCATGGTACTGTAGATTGGATACTATGAGTCACAGGCAAATTCTACTACAGCAGGGTTCAATTTTCCAGACCAAGTCAAAGAACATCTACTTACAGTTTCTTGCCACAGAGGCAGTATGATAGCTTGGCATAGAATTTCCTTTAATTAGTTTAGTGTCTTTCAGTGTACACAGCCCAGCTAACCACTATTCCTCTGATACTCTGTCTCTCTCCCTTTTTGTTTAAGACTTGTAGTTTAGACTGCTTAAGTCAATCACTCACTAGTTATGTCACTGCCAATCATACTGTATGGCAGCTACAATGACTATGCTATTATCACCAACACATGCACATATTGTATTCAGTGCAATACAACTGAATTGCAGTAGGCAATTGCTGAATCTGTAGGCATATTCAAAAACAACATTACCATGACATTTATAGTCCATAATAAAGTTACATTTGGGTTAAAAATTTCCCTTGCAGAAGTAAGTTCTTTAGTATCAACAAAAAAAATGCTCAGCCTCTATGCTCAAGAATATTCCACAGTCAGGTTTAAGATAAAGGGTTTCTGCATGGGTTACGAATAGGGGTGTAACGATTCACTCGTTTTCTCGATGCATCAATTACAAACCCTGACGATTCATATGCATCGATCTTGAAACATGATATTTGAATCAGGAATAGGGCTGTCACTTTTGAGAAAAATCGAATTCAAACGGATATAGTATATCATGCAATGTATTCAAATATATTTGAATATCAATGGCTCTCTGCGCAGTCGAAAGCTGCCCATTTATTGCATGGACGGAGCAGAAATGTAAGTGTATAAATCATACGCACAGTTCTATTGAATGATAAATCTGTTTTAACAATGCTTATAAACCGAATGTACGAAGGAAACTGTTAAAATAACCACATCATTTACAACAGCCTTGAAATAAGAGCGCGAGGTTTATCTGATAATCAGACACATTAAAGTAGCATTCGTTTCTTTAGCAAACAGACATCTGGCGCGTTTTCTTTCAGAATTATCATTCGCTGATGGAGAGGAAAAGTTAAATAGCATTTTATTCTGTGAAAATTAGATAAAGAGAAGTGTTCTTGCTCTCATAGACGTGTCAGGCTTTATCTGCAGCTAAACTGAATAAAAGCAGAATGAACTGATGAACCGAAAAAAAAAATACAATAAATAATAACATTTATGAATGATGCAGTGCTAACTGACAACATTTATTAGAGTACAGAAACTATAAAGTATATTTTCTACCTTAATCTGTGCAGAAAATTTAAAATTAAATGTAGTAGCCTATATAAAACAATCATAAAATTGCCATTAGGAAAATATTATCGATAACAAATGATTATTGTCAAGCAGTGTATTTGATTTCTTACAGCAAATTAAAATAAAAAATAAATAAATAAAATACAAATAATAATTATGATAATAAATAGGCTACATACATAAAATGTTCGTACTTGACATTTCTGTCACTTCTGAAATGGCTACACCCCTGGTGTAACAATATTAGCTTATACATAATACTTTTAAAGCTCTTTTTTTAAATCGTGGCTTACATAAATTTTTACGTATGCCATGATGCATAATTAAACTAGCATTTAACAATGGACAAAAGTTTTTTTTGTTTTGTTTTTTTTAACCTATGGCCATAAAGGCTCTGTAATTTGCCCCCTGACTAAGCGTTTAAATAATTTAGGGGAAGCATTTAAATAATCCTGTGAATGCACTATAATCGAATCGAAATAAATAGTTCTAAGTTTGCAAAAATCATTCCTGAATCGAATCGAAAACCTATGAATCGTGAATCGAATCAAATCGCTGCCTACCCAGAGATTCACAGCCCTAGTCACGAAGGTAGATTTAAGACTTCTAAATATCTTTTTAGGGACCAAGTAAAGAAAATGTAAGGAATAAATGAATTTGAACACAATACATTAATATGTCAATTGTAACAATCTTGTATTAGCATGCCTCAAAGTTAAAAAATACAACTTCCAACAAATGTCCATTACATTTTAATTTGTAATGGACAAAAATAAATAAATAAAAATAAATCTACTTAATTCAAGTTTTCATACTCCCTTAACAGATGTTTGTTCTCGTTTAAGCATAAACTCAGAAAACAAGACTTCTCAGAAAACAAGACTTCATATGTTCAGTTTTCATCTCAAGTAAATGTGTTTTTTTAAGTATCTTCAGATATTTGTATTGGAAATCAGTAGAAAAAAAGACTGAGGAAGATATTATTTTTTTCTATGAGTTTAACACTTTCTTTTAATCTTAAAACTTATTTTTGTAGAAGGGTGAATTAAGGCTTAAGACCTGCAGATAGCATGATTATCACCTATAATTAAAATTAGGTGCCACACCAACACAAAGAATAATTGTGTGCTTTGTCCTAGTCTTACTTTATTGACATTGTAACTCACCTGCTTCACAAATCCCAAGATACATTTCTGGTAACTCACAGAGACAGTTTACCTACACGTTTCTACTCTAAGATCAGTAATTTTGTAAAGGTTTTACAAATGCTTTGCTGGCTACAACATTCCAGATTAACACAACTAGTGGTGTCATAATGGGACTAAACAGCGGAGATTATCTGAGCAGTCCAGAGTCAGTCAGCTCTGCCCCGCTTACTGACTGCTTAATGCCCCAGGGAGAACAGTCAGCTCCTTGTGTTTCACCCGGATTCCTTTATCGACCCTGAAACCACAAACACCAGAGATGCACACTACTGGCATATCAAGATTCACATCTATGTCTTTTAAAACATTAACAAATACAAACAGTTGTGACTCACAACAGGCACATGCAAAGAGTTTCTAAAAATAACTAAGAATCAATATATCATTGGTGAGGACAATCATGCTGAACCAAAGGATCATCTCGCAAGCAGTAAGGACACATAGAGGAGACACCTTCATCATGTGCGTAAACATGCATTCATAAGTCATTAATGCAAATGCGTACTGCTTACTCGGGCTCATAAACACCAGGACTAACAGTAAGAAGGGAGGTTCTAGGCCTTCCCTTGGCTGATCGGGTCAGTCATGTCATCATTTCATACATGTTCTTGCATTCAAAAAAAGCTAAATGCACAGAACATCATGAAATAGAATATAACACAATGCTTGCTTGTAAAGTTGCATTAAAATGCAATGTTAAGTGCTGAGGCTGTGAAAAAATAGCTTGAACATTTTAAATAAACTCAAATATACCAATTGAAATAATAAACAAAACATTTCAACATGAGATGTCAGTAAATTAAGTATTTACCAAAATGTTCTGTAAAAAACAGCATTATACTGACTACTGTATTTTCAGGAAAAGAAGTTGCACCTGGTTATAAGTTGCACCAGGTCAAAACTGTATCGTTGACCAAAAAAAAAAAAAGTTGCATTGGTGTGTGTGTGTATATAAGTCACATTTTATTATTACATTCAGAAATAATCTAAAATACCGGTAAACAAAAAGCATTTACATTATAAAGACTATAAACGCATATTACTACCCCTCACTCCACAACAAACCATTTTAATTTAAAGATATTCAGTACAGAACAGGAATGAAAGATATCAGTATATCAAAAACAAATAAAGTGGCATTCATTATTAACAATACGTATTAATGCCAAGCCTAAACAAATGTATTTAAACTGAAACTATATTGCATGTGCGAGATGTGCCAGAAAAATAAATTTGGGTCCGCATTACTCTTTCATTCGGTACAAATGCAAGTGTGTGTGCTCTACGCATGTTTTACATGATTCCCATTATTACATTATAAACATTGCTTTGAAATATAAGTTCCAGCACATTTTAGATAAAAAAAAGTGACATTCTGGAAAATACAGTATTTGTTTATGTAACAAAGCATAAAGCTAGAGATACAAATTGTGTAATAATTTGTCATATAAAACACACACTGCTGCCAAATGGCTTTGCATGATGACCTATATTATAGTGCAAGGCTGTCTGATAATGTGACAGAAGGGAAAAATGGGTGGAGAAAAAAAAGAGAGATAGAGAAGCAAATGGAGAGGGCTCTCTGTCTCTTTCTTACCGCCCTGAGGTCAATTAATCAATAGCCAGGTGTCTGTCCTGGCAGCTCACAGGTAGGTCTTAATGGTAGGTTAGCAGATCAGGAGCAGGTAAACTTGCAAGTGTAATTACTGGCATAACATCAGGGCACTCTTTTAGCTGATGAGGTGGTGGTAACATAATGGTTATGGATCTGTGCTGTTACCACTAAGTAAAAAGAAAAGGGGTTAACAAGATTACAGTTCTTCTCTTTAATCACTGTATCATCGATCGAGACATGTAACTCAACCTTGCACAAAACACACTACCCCTAAATTTACAGTAGTCTGTTCAAACAAGGCTGTTTTCGCCAAGATTTACGTTACTCTGTAAATCTAAGCCATGGTAAAACGAAAGGACATCTGAAATGCATCTTTACCACCAAATGCTAATACTTCCTTATGATTCAATTTTTTTAGAATATGCATTTACTTCTATTTTGGTATGTTTCAAATGTATGCCAATAAAGGTAAAAATAGAAAAGTTGGATCACAAGTAACCAAATGACTAAATTCAATGGAATCCAACCAGAGAGTGTTGACCACTGACGGTTGGAAATAATAAGAACAAGCGAACAGAGTTGTGAGAGAGAGTTTGTTTGCACTACAGGTCATATTCATTCTTTGGGTTGTAATCAACAAGAGTTCAAAGTTCAGTAATTCTGACACTGAAATTAGTTTATGACTGCTGTAGCATTTGCTGAAGGGAAAAAAAAATCACTCAAGCAAGTGTGTGTATGAGAAAGATACGGTAGATGAAGAGAGTCTGAAGTACATCTTTACAAGAGCACACAAGTTTATATGGTTTTATGGCACAGAAATCTTGCTCTAGTATGATTGAGCAAAAGTATGATTGAATCAGGGTTATTGTGACGTGAAATAAAATATTTTAAACACTTAAAAATATATTTTACTTTAGCTAGTTTATTTAGTTTAACTGAGATAAAAATTTACCAAAAAAATAAATAAAAAAAAAGGAAAAACAAAACAAAAAGAATTACTAAATCTTTAACTAAAAATAAAACAAAACCGAAAACATAAAAAATTGTTGATTAAAAACTAATATGATCTAATTTATACTACAATAGGGATGGGACGATAACCGGTTTTATTGATAACCGTGATAAAATGTGCTGAAGGTTAGTAATATCGTTTAAAAATGAATTATCATTAAAACCGTGTTTGATTATCGCGGTTTTAATAACTCACTATTAAATCATGTCCAGCCAGCAACAGTCTGACGCAAGCGCAGCGCACAATGTTTTTTTTTTTTTTTTCGAGAAGGAATGGCGAATGTCAGTGACTTTTCTATGCTTTTCTATGCTTCTACACTTTTCATTGTAAGGAAGGAAATGCCACAGAATTTAATCTTTCTTTAAATTAAGTGCATAGAGTTGCTTGTTTTATTAGTTGTTTGTTGATTATTAAATATAAAACTTGCTGAAATGTTTTCAGTGTGAGCATCAACTATTTTTGAACACTTTCATCTCGTTTCAACAAAACCGTGATAATATTGATAATCGTGATAATTTTAGTCACTATAATCGTGATATTAAATTTTCATACCGTCCCATCCCTATACTACAATAACACTGGACTTAATCATTATAGACATCATCATTTCCTAGTAAAATGTTTTTAAAAAATGGGCTTTACACAAAATTTGTTACAATAAGATGAAGGGTGAGAATCATTAATACTGTCTTAGATAAAAGTAATGAATAATGAGTAGCTGAGGAATCCCAGCACCTACACCTGAAATAATGAAATACGAAGCTAAAACCTGTTAAACATTGAATAAGACAGCAGAAAGAACCCTGAGATTGAACCTACTAGACCAGGGATCAGCAACCTTTTCGGCATGACGTGCCATTTTTTATTTTTATGGTTAACCACTGTGCCAAGTGTGCACAGCCCCCCACCCCACCCACCCCGATATAATTCTGTATTTAAACGGTACATACACAAATTTTTTATTATACGATAAAAAAAAGTTTTTTTAACGTTTAATCAACGTTAATGCACTGCTTTAATTGATGAACGTGCACACACAGACACACACACACACACCACTCGCACACAGAGATCTGAGATCGTGCTGTGCAAAAAGTAGCATTCAGAAGCTCATAAACCTATGATTCGATACTGAATCGCTACATTATATTTCTCAACAACAAAGGGGCAAAATCGCTTCATTGTCTGCAGAGAGAGACAATCTATTTCCTCTCATAGATATAGATCATATATTCAATCCAGGAATCAGGAAAACGGTCTACTCTCACATTTGAGGATAAATAGAGTGACTTCATGGATAGTCTTCATATGAATGACACATTCCAACAGAAGGACTCAAAAAAGCTGCTTCCACGAATGCTAATGTTGTAGCCATAATCATATACATGAGAGATTGCTTTCAACCACACATCACATATGTATGAAAAAACTATCATAGTCAGACTTAAGGTTTTTGACTCATTCAAGAACATGTTAGTTACAAGGACAGACCACATGATTATAAATTATTTGGACTGACATGATGCATCATAGCTAAGGGTTGAGTACTCACGTTACATAACTTAACAGTCATTTTAAAGCCAAGGGTTCATCACTTATGACAACATACACATTTTACAGAGCAAACCTGGGACCACACCACTTACCATAATTATACTGAGGAGGACAAATGCCACTTATTAAAAACGCGACAACAAAATCGCTGGTTCATACCAAGAAGCTGACCTAACGTCACAAATACCTAACCAGCTGTCAATCACATATTCAAGTTTATGCCAATGCAGCTCTCTTTCTCACTCCCAGTGTAAGTATGTGTCACGCTACACATTCCCACGCAGTAATATGTCGTTTTTAAACACACGAACTGGGAACTGAACAGTTAAAAACCGTTATTCTATGTGGTTGTGTTAAGTGGAAGCCAAAAATCTAGATGCTTCCACCATGATCGTGGTTTATAGGCTGTACGTATATTTTCTTTGACTTCCAGTTATATCTCTCGTCTCATCTATTTGTGGAGTTGCGATGTTAGCCGCACAGTGAGCTCTCGGCGGGTCAGATCTGATTTGACGCTGTCCGTTGAGCTCGCGAACCGAGCGGGAAACGAACAGTGACGAGATCACACAGCGAGATTCAACCGTTAAAACCGGAGCAAAAAATACTTACGCAAGCACGTGCTGTTTTCCACTTCGTCCTCCGCCGTAACTTGTCTATCCTGACACAGCGAATCTCAGAATTGTCAACCTCTCCCTTCGTCCCGCAGCCATCTTTCTCCTCAGATTCCACGGACACACCCACGCGCACGGGACGCCATGACGTAACACGGGAGGGTGGCTGCCATGGCGAGAAGTCGGTTGTTTTCATAGACAGTAAAAGAAATGGACACAGCGACCCCATTGGATTCAACGGAGAAAAATTAAGTCGATTAGAACATAGACAGTAAAAGGAATGGACACAGCGACCCCCATAGAGCATCACAGTCCCGCCCACAGCCCGAGAGAGCTTTGGTGCCGGAAGTAAATTTCCCATTCATTTCTCCCATTGACTTTCGGAAAAATCCGTATTTATAGAGTTTTAGAGCATGTCTGAGGATAACCAGCTACGGCTGAACTCGTAAGCATACAACATATCATTTCGAGTGAAAAAAGTAAGAGAAAATTAAAAAAAGGTACAAGACTGTGTACATATTTTCATTTCGAGCGAAGGAACTACTCATCCCATAAACCACCGCGCCTCACTGAATTCGACTGAAGCCCACAGCCGCGAACGAGCCTTTTGAGCGACTTCCAAATCTAACGACGGCCGCTCGAACTTTTTCCTCCAGTGAATTTTATTTTATATAGTGAATGTGCAGTAATAGCAGTTCTTTCAGTATTAATCGTGTAAATAAATAGTGTTTTATATAGGTATCGTGTATTTTATATATTGTGTGCGTGTTTGAAAGCGGTTAACGATAACGTCAGCAACATGGTGCAGTGCTTTGTACCTGACTGAAATCACCACTCAGTAGTCAACACATGTCGTTGCCATTACACAAATGTTCAGTAAATGCACAAAAAGGTATGCCTAGGCTAAATATTGTTTTGACAGTGGCATCATAAAATGCTTGATATGACTTGATATGAAGGCTACAGTAGCCTAGCTAAAGTGGACGATAATGCTAACTAACGTTACCAACCTCCCTGCAAAACTCACCAAAACTTTGTAGGTCTTGTCCCTCATGCTGGCCCTTACTAAACCCACAAGCTGACCCTCGGACACGCTACACTCAACTAACGTTACACACCCTATCTAAAGTGTTTTTCACCCCTTTGAACACTTGTTTTCCTCCTTGAAAAAATCCATCATGGCAGCCAAGGAGCTCATGATTGCACTGATAAGTCTACCGTGCAAAAACGCAACACAGGTTTTTATTTTATTTTTTTATTAATGATCTTCAGTTTTCACGGACCTTCGCGGGGTTTAACCAGACAGTTACACGAGTTCCAACAATCAGATGCATCACTGTGGGATTGTGGGATTGTTCAGGATTGTGGGTAATGAAGTACTTATCCAAGACATCGCGAATAAAAGGCATTTATCTCAAAACAAGGTTAGTGCCCCATGAACTTTTGGCGTTTATATGAGCATATACTATCGCTTAGTACAGCCGTAGCTGGTATAAGTCTACCATGTATGGTTACGTTTTTATGGCTTATTTCCCTAATGTCAATGCAGAAATTGTATTGAATTTTTACCTCCGGCACCGGCTGTGGGCGCGACTGTGATGCTCTATTGGAACTTAATTGAGACAAGTGAAGCCCATTTTTAGCACTTACGTTTCTGACGCGCAGACTCAAACTAAGCTTGATGACGTCAGCAACCTGTCTGACAGATGTAAATCTTCTAGTAGCTGTGCGTGCAAACTGCCATCCATCGTTAATCTTGCAGAGATGGCGAGCTTGAGCGGGGAGTTCTTTGGCGTGAGTGAGCAGGAGTAAGTATTCTGATTAATTATTTTGTATAGTATTTTAAAATGTAACGCCAGGGCTTGTATGGGCTTCTCTCTTGACGTCTCCCCAATTGCCTGCGAGCTTCTCCTCCTGTCTGTATGGTAATTTCTCTACTGTGCGACAGAGAGTCGAGTGGTTATGACGCAATCGTTAGCCTATTTTTTTTAAAAACTGTTTCTACGGGGCCATAATGTAACATAGAAGGTAATGGAGCCCTATATACATTGTCGTGTATCTTTAGAAATAAATAATGGACAAATGGAGTCTTTAAACGCCTCCAATGTAAAGTTATTCGCTGTCAAAGTGACGCCAAAATGAATGGGAGTCAATGGGATGCTAACGCAAGTGAAGTTCTGCTACAAGCTGGCGGCACGCGGCGGACTTCAACTTCCGATCGACTTCCTTCCCGCCTGGATTAGAAGCACACACTTCCTGGGGGTCGGGCGTACTGCGCAGACTCAAACTGAGCTTCATGACGTAGATGTCACGTGAGCAACCTGTAAGTCTTCTAACCGCTGTGCCAAGAGAAATCTGAATAACCCACCGAATCTTGCAGAGAAGGCGAGCGTGAACAGGAGCAGATTTTGGTAAGTATTTTGATAGATTATCTCCCTTGACTTTATACCTCCACGTACCCCCGATAGCCTCATAGACAGTAAAAGATTGCCTGCGAGCTTCTCCTCCTGTCCATACAGTAATTTCTCTACTGTGCGACAGAGAGTCGCAGGTTATGACGCAATAGTTAGCCTATTTTTTACAAAAACTGCTTCTACAGGGCCATAACATAAGATACAAGGTAATGGAGCCTTTTATACATTTTCGTGTTTCTTTAGAAATTATTAATGGACAAATGGAGTCTTTAAACACCTCAGATGTAAAGTTATTCGTTGTCAAAGTGACGCCAAAATGAATGGGAGTCAATGGAATGCTAACAGCAGGTGGGGGTCCGCTAGCCAATGGCGACGCCCAGGGCTACTTCAATAAAATATGAAACCCTGCCCCCCTGGTTGTTTTGCTCGGAGCGCCACCACCAGTGAAATCGGAGAATTGACGAAGTGGCGTATGAATATTAATTAGATCACGATGACGTTGCGCTGGTTTGTAACAAGACACTATGCCTAATTAATATTCATGGGTAAAATGAGTCCACCGCTGTGGAGAACAAAAAAAACAACAACCGACTTTTCGCCATGGCAGCCACCCTCCCGTGTTGGTTGTTTTGCTCGGAGCATCACCACCAGTGAAATCGGAGAATTGACAAAGTGGCATATTAATATTAATTGAAAAATTAAACATATTGTATAAATGCTGCCACCAAGTGGTAATACGTGATGTATTTTTACCTCCCTAATACATGCCTTCAGGAGCACGACTGTTTTTTTTTTTAGGAGAAAAGCGGTACAGCTGTATTTTTCTTTTATAAAAAACTAAAGACTCTTCGGAGATATGAAGGATGCAATACTACTGACTGTATAGGTACTCAAGATTAACATGAGATTGACAGTGTTATGTCCCCTTTAATCATATTAACATGTATGTTTATCGATTTGTTTGTGTGTGTGTGTGTGTGTGTGTGTGTGTGTGTGTGTGTGTGTGTGTGCCTTGCTGTTTTGATCTCCCTCAGAAACTAACCTTTATACTGACTGGATGTACTGTTTTTGGTTTAAACCAAACGATTCGTTCGCAAACCGGATATCACTACACTGCAGTGTTGTGAACTTGCTCACAACAGACCCAGAAGAGAAGACAATGCTGAATAAAGTCATAGTTTTTGTTATTTTTGGACCAAAATGTGTTTTCGATGCTTCAACAAATTACCTTTCTGGACATGGACAGTATACCATACATAGAAAAGAGACTCTGGGTGTGCATATGAAAATCTGGGTGTGCCACATTTATTGTCAGATTACTGTGCAAAATTATGGGATAGTATTTTTGTCGCACTGCTTCCGTCCAACCATACTCCTAGTGGTAATTTGCAGGTCGTGTCAAAATGTAGTTAATTGTTAAATGTAATAATTTTCTTCCAAATACGATAATTTTGAACTTCTGGTACGATACTTGGACATTTCCAATCTGGCAACACTGTCTGTTGATGTTGGGCCCGGGGAGGGAGAAACATCCTCAACAGGTGTAACGTTAGGCCTTGTTTCCGGCAGAGAGCTGTAATCGGGCCTTAAAAGTTAGGCGCGACAGGACCCGAGCCCGACAGGTTTCGGCCTGAGCCCGACAAGTACATTTTGATTGACAGCTTTTTAAAGCCCGAACCCGTTTACAGCCCGACATTATTTAAATGTGCACACGCACACAGCTCTTTTGCCTTCGTCAAAAATGAGACATTTATTCATGTTTTAACATAATTTATTAATAACTAACGTAGACTACACCACTTGGAAGTTGGAATAAAGAAATAAAATAAATCCTCTGTGACATCTTAACATCTCAGCACTCTAAATAGACATAGGCTCCTTTAGCCTATAAATAGACCAACGCACCAATAAAAACTAGTCTTTTTTTAACAAATTAAATTAAGATAAATTTTAAATTAAGATGGGTATTTGGCAATAACGAAATTAAGATAAAGGCTCTGGATTTTCTTCGCCACTAGCATCTGAAATTTAATAAAAGAATAATGCCAACATTAGCGTATATAGCCTACTCTGTCCACATTATGCATTTAAGACTCAATTAATATTTAGTTTTCATTTAAAAAAACTTTATTACTCACAGCGATTAGGCTAAGCCTACATGTTTTTGGAAAATGATTGAATCCACTGTATGGCTTCAGCGTGTTCCTGCGCTCACTGATGGTGCGTCATTATTCACTCATTATTCTCATTATAAACACGGTCAAAACTTTTCCACCTCAGACTTTGCTTTAGTTGCTGGTGCAACCAAAACGTAATCGCCAGAGGCGAGCCTCCGTTACACCTACTCAGCATCCATTTTCGCATCTTTCTCGCGCTAATCGAAACACATCACATGACCGCTCGTTTACCTCGCAAACCGGAGCGCAAGCCTGAGCCCGAGCCGAGCCCGCGTAAGATGATATAAATTAAGACCGAACCCGTCGGGTCCCATCGGGTTCGGGCAAAGATCTTAAGCTCTAGTCCGGCTGTCCATCAAGCCGAGGTTTTTTGCTAAAAAAAAAATTAAGAAAGGAGCTCTGCGACATATTGGTAGCTAGCAATGTGCAATCAAAAATTATCTGTTTATATCATAGACTGCTGGGGTCACAGTCAGCTGCTGTTTGCTGATTGGTTGGCAGTCCGAATGTCGGCAGATATATTTTAACAAAAATAATTTAAAATGTAAATTACATTTTAACATTTTGAGCAGTATTGCACCATATATTGGATTCTTATTTCTGTGCCATACCCTGAGAGTATGATTTAGAATGTTCAGTGGCGTCACAGAACTTCCAGATTCAAGCAGCTTTCGCGCATTGGCTGGCACTGAGCCAGAGACGGACGCGCTCAGCGCTTGTCATATATCACAATTAATATGCAGTGTTTTCAACCACATAATGTTTATTTTAGGTTTCATACATATGAATATAATCACTCGTAAAACAATACATTGGTAGTTCCCAGCCGGCATTTCAACGTTGAAACAACGTCAGGTACCATGGTTGAATGAACGTTGAATTACCTTTCGAGTCGGGGGGGATTTCTAACTGGGAATATATATATATATATATATATATATATATATATATATCGATATATATTATATAAAATCTACTGTTGGGTAAGTACATTTTGTATTATTTGATTAACGTGCTTGAGTTTTACTTGTTTGACACAAAGGAACCGAGAGGAATGATGCCCACATTGTCAACTGAAATTCACTTAGTATGGCTAAAATTCGCTAACGTTAGAAAGCTAAAAGTTACTTATTGATGTAATTTTTATTGGTACGCTTTAATTATTCAGGGGACATCACAGCCCTCCTGTCTTATCAGAAATGTCCTGTTCACTTTCTCACAGTTACACACCCAGTTAAGGGTGTTTCTCAACGGCAACACATTAAAACACAACATCTTTTATACAATAAAAATAAAATCTAATGCATGTTAATTACCTTTTTCTAATGTTTCATTCATGATTCATTCGTTTTGTTCCAAGGTTTTTTATTTATTTTTTATTTTATTTTATTTTTTAGCTGTAGACCATAAAGATATTTTGAAAATAAGTGCATGTCATTTATCTCAATTTTTTTATTTTATTTATTTTAAAAAGAAATGTATTCTCTTCCCTCAGATGCTGTGAAGAGGTGGAGACTCTGAAATTGATGCAGCGATGGCAGAACACCTGAAGTTCGCTCCAGGAAGAGATGGGGGTGGAAGTTACAAGAAATGAGCCAAACTACTGTAATGTGTTTAAGGGATAGTTCACCCAAAAATGAAAATAGTCATAATTTTCTCACCCTCATGTTACGATCATAATAATTTTTCCTACAATGGCAGTTAATGGATTGTGAGATCTGCTTGGTTACAAATATTCTTCCAAATATCTTTGTGTTTATAAGACAACTGTGTAAGTCAATGACAAGATTAATAAAGACATGATAAAAAGAAACCATCTTTTAACATTTTAGTCGAAAACACGTGAACGCATTCTCAGAAATGTAATATTTGAATTCATGTTGGTTCTATATAGTTTAACATCATTTACGCTACTTTGATTTTATAAATATCAATGATTTCAAACATATTTTATGACGAGGATCTTCTATGTTTTATGATTTTCTTGTCACATGACAACAATGGCTCCTGCAAGGTGGTTATGCCACGTTCAAATATAATATTCTTAATATTATTTATATGATTAAAGTATTTAAAAATAAATGCAATTAATAAAAACATTAATAAACAAATACTGCGAAAATATACATTTTTGACAATAATAATGGACTTCAAGATTTCAGCACTTTTTATTCAGTGATGACCCTCATTAAATCATATTTCTGATGAAAATGGTAGGGCTGTAAACTTATTTCAGAAATCCAAAATGGATACAAAGATTACATTGAAAAACTAATTTTTTAAATAGATTTTTATCATCTTGAAGATTCTTATTTGTCATTGACCCAGTAAAGCAAACGTGAAAACAATATCGTCATAACATAGAAAGGTATACAGGTTTGAAACATGAGGGTGAGTAAATGACAGAATTTTCCTTTTTGGGTAAACTATCCCTTTATATAATAATTCAGTATTTTGTAATTGGTATTTTAGTTTGGTTAACAGATGCTAAACTGTTCAAAAACAATAAAATGTGCTAAATCAGAACATGCTTCTTTTTTGCATATGTCCACAAATAATGTGTTATTGTTTGTGATGTACACTTGATTAAGGTGTTTTATGGATGTTCAGGTCTGACTGGACCGATCTTGAACTTTTGTCAATATGTGTTAAACCTAAAGACATAATTGATTGCCTTTCACGATGTTACACAGTGGGTGTGCGATTATTTTATATGCAGGCTTATATATACATACACTTAAACTATGCAGCAACGCATTTAAACATTTAAACGACGACGTCCAGAAATCGACGCATTTGGACGTTCAGAAGACGACGCATTTAGACGTCCAGGAGACGTGCAGAAAAGACGTGCAGTTCACGTCCAGAAGACGTCAAAGACGTCGGTTCAACTTTCATTTTGGAACTATTTTTCAACCATGACGGGACGTGTCGGACGGACGTCTTTTGACATGTTTGCTGGGAACCCGACAGCCTCGTGCATATAGTGTGGTTGTGCTTCGGGTGATCCTTGAAAGAGTCCCAGCACTAGGTCCTTTCTAACGCAGTCCCCTCCACTCTCTCCCACTTGTGCACTTTCTGTACCGTCCTGTATAAACATTTACATTTAATCATTTAACAGACGCTTTTATCCAAAGCTACTTACAAATGAGAACAATAGAAGCAGTCAGGTCAACAAGAGAACAACAACAGTATACAAGTCACCTTTATTTATATAGCGCTTTAAACAAAATACATTGCGTCTGTAACGGAGTTAAAAATGCACTTTAATAATTCTTATTCTCAAAATTAGTATCTGTGAATTTCATTTATCATTTAATGATTTTATTGAATATCTGTGAATTTTATCTCTTTGAGTTATTTTTATTTATCTTTACTTTTGCGAATGTTTCCCGTGGAAATTACCCTATCTGCACACTATCCCTTCTGTACCTCCTAAGCTTCCGTAGTGCTCGCTCTCCCTCAGTCTCGTTTTGCACTGCTGAGGGTAAGCTGTGAAGAAATGTGCTGCTAGGCTAATGTACTGTTTTCTTTGGAAATTGAATCATTTAAGTTATAACTTTCAATGCATATTGTCTGATGTTAATACAATAATGCGATGTAGCAGTTTTGTGTTAGTTTGACCGCTAAAATAATTATTAGCAGTGTTTTCATATTCAGTTTCTAGCCGCATTTTACCACGGCAGGCGGGCCTTCTCATGTGAACAATGTAGCTCGTCGGAGATTTCAGCGCTCCTTTTGTGTAGAGTAAACGCTGTATTTTTGTATGTTTAGGAAGCAGAAGTACAGTAAGAGGAGTCCAGAAGGCAATTAATGTGCATTGTGTTCTACAGGTATGCGTTTTTCTTTTGTTTATTAATGTAATTTTCGTTGTCTCTGTTACCACACACTTTTTATTCAGCCCACTAAGTGTTGCTGTTATGCTATTTTCTTTAAGGAAACATATGTACTGTGTTTATGGATTTGTTGCATTTTATGCTTGATATTTTCTGGACTTAGTTAATGATTTTCTGTGAGTAATGTGCACACTGAGCAAAATACCTCATGTAATGTTAAAGTAATGTATTTGTAATGTATTCTAAATACATGATGTAGATTATTCTGGTGAATGAAGTGGCTCAGTCTCGTTTTGCACTGCTGAGGGAAGCAGAAGTACAGTAAGAGGAGTCCAGAAGGCAATTAATGTGCATTGTGTTCTACAGGAGCCAATAAATTGTGAAAAAAGAAGTCATCTCGTGAGTCGTCCTTCATATACCCTAACCGAGGCCGTTACACGTCAAAGCAACTGAACAACATTCATTAGGAAAACAGTGTCAATAATGCAAAAATGATAGTTAAAGGCAGTTCATCATTGGATTCATTGATGTCATCTCTGTTCAGTTAAATAGTGTCTGTGCATTTATTTGCAATCAAGTCAACGATATCGCTGTAGATGAAGTGTCCCCAACTAAGCAAGCCAGAGGCGACAGCGGCAAGGAACCGAAACTCCATCGGTGACAGAATGGAGAAAAAAACCTTGGGAGAAACCAGGCTCAGTTGGGGGGCCAGTTCTCCTCTGACCAGACGAAACCAGTAGTTCAATTCCAGGCTGCAGCAAAGTCAGATTGTGCAGAAGAATTATCTGTTTCCTGTGGTCTTGTCCTGGTGCTCCTCTGAGACAAGGTCTTTACAGGGGACAAGTGTCATGACAAGTCTCAGTTAGTGTAGTACAGAACGCATAGCCAGGTTTTTTATTTATTTATTTTTAATATGAAAGACAAGAAAAGAAGGAAAAGTGCTAGTATTAGCTGGTTAAGTAATGGCGAAAAAGATGGGTCTTTAGATGTTTCTTGAAAATGAGTAAAGACTCAGCTGTTCGGATTGAGATTGGGAGGTCTTTCCACCAGCTGGGCACAGTCCAGGAAAAGGTCCGTGAGAGTGATTTTGGACTTCTTTGGGATGGCACCACAAGGCATCGTTCACTTGCAGAGCGCAAACTTCTGGAGGGCACATAAGATTTAACCAGTGAGTTTAGGTATGTTCACAATGTTTGACAATAATTTTGATATTGTGAAATATATTTAACTGAAAACTGAATGCAAAATAAATCACACAATATTTTACTTTACAGTTCAGTAACAGTGAGGTTGGAAACAAAGTGGACAACACTATTCATTAAACACTTATTTAATGTATTCAGATGAAAGTTTACAATTCACAAATTATTCACAAGCAGTGTTTTCAGAGCCCCCAGTTACACCGTTTTAATCAGAACACTAGCATTACAGTATAGTAAAATAAGTAAAATCTAATTCAGTACATTTTTAAGTACAATCAAAACCTATCTCAAAAGGTCAAAGCATCTCTACCAGAAGTGACAGTGCAATGTAGTGGATGAACAATTTCTTACCAATGTTTCAAGAATAAGCTGGATCCTTGATGACTCTACAAGGGGAAAGAAGAAATGGTTTACTGAAACATTCTTAAAAAGCAGGATTTCATTTTATACCATTTCTTTAAACCATTGGTTCTCAATCTTTTTATACCAAGTACCACTTCAGAAAATATTTGTTATTAAATATTAAGTTCCACCATAATGACCAACATTAAATTTCAGCAGTGTAGTAGGCCAAACTATTCAGCTACAGCTCTACAGTTAAAAAATGAGGCAGTTTTATTCTAATAAGAATATTTATTGTTGTCAGCCACTTTACCATGGTAAATACAGTTTGAACATTATCACTACACTGTGCTTACATAACGTACAGGTAAATGAAAACTTAAAGTTTAAATTAAAATGCGTTATAACAAAAGTTACATAACTTTACTGTACATTAACTGTACTTAAATGTACAAAAAAACCTTACTCAAAGATTAAATTAAAATGTATTAACATTAATATTTAATTTAGTGATTCACCTGCATAACCACTAGAGAGGGGCCTGACACTGAGAACCACTGCTTTAAACAATCCTAATTCATTTTTAAATTCATTTTCATTAATTCATTAAAATTGTACATTTGCACTTATGTTTCAGAAAACACTTTGAAACTATTATTAGAATAAAAACATATATAACACACCTAATGCATGTGTAACGACTATATATTACCTAAAAATCATTCTTTTTTTTGGCGGACTTTTATTTTGACGGGTGGTTTGGTTTCCAGGGTTGAGTGTGCGTGAAAAAAAGAGAAAAGAAGAGCGCGGCATGTAAGAGACGCACGGAGAAGAGAAAGTGAGTGTTGTGTCGTGTTTTTGAGAAGCTCGTTCGATAAAGTAACTTAAACGGAAGATAATCAGGGCTTTAGTCGAATACAGGACGATATAAAGTGAGTTTTGTTCCGCATTTCGTAGTTTTTGTGTAGTTTTGATCTGTGAATCGCATTTCATTGGGCTGCTGGAGTGACGCAGTAATGTTTTGTGAAGGCTACAAGAACTGTGAGTGCATTTAAAGTACAAATTTAGCCTGATTGGGGACGATTGAAGAGATTTTTCACATTTTTGTTGAGCTTTTGACTTCTTTCATCTTGTTCGAAAAGCACTCTTACGAATTAACGTTTCAACCAGACTGGTCACGTGTATTTGAGTGTTCGGCAAGTGTCATCGCACGTGAGATGGGAATCGATGCTTGCAGTTGGTGCTGAACATATTTTTTTTTGAGAAGATTTGAGTTTAAGACTATTTTGTATTACCCTGCCATCCAACGACATCTCAGTTCGACACATCTCCGTTTGTGTATCCCAGTTTGATACATTCTAGTTGATATCTCATTTTTGATTCATCTCCATTTGATTCACTTACTTTTCGACTCATTTTGATTTACTATTTTTTTTGTTGGACATTTCATTAAGTTTGAGTGATATTGCTGCGAAAACCTCAAGTTAATTTCAACGCACGCTACGTCAAGACAACTTTTCAATTGATTCCTTTTTGATATTTTTGATCTGAGGATAACTGAACTGTGAGAGTTCAGTTGAACTACAGAACTCAAATGGACTGAGTGAACACATAAAGGGACGTTTCACGTAAGTGCTCTTCCAGATGTGAAATTTCATTGTACCATTGTTGATGTTGTTTTCCAAATGTGATTGTTTGATCATTTGAAGTTGATCGTTTGAAAACTGTGAACTCATCCTAACTGGTGTTTACAAAAGTGACAAGTGTTTTTTATTTTATTGTTATTTTTTTTAGTGAGATTTACCATTGTACAACTGAATGGTTTAGAGCTTTTACATTGAAAGTGTTTGTGTTGTAGTGAGTTTAAAAGAAAACACAAAGACCATACATTTTATTTATTTTCTTTTATTTTGTGATTATCAACCCTGAATTAACACCTGATTACAAGAAAGAAAAGTACATAGAGAATAAATATTGTTTAATTTTCGTACTTACCTGCTTTGTACCTTTTTGTTTAGAGCTGTCAAGGAGTAGGGGCATCTCAGCTACTTTATTAGACCAGGGGAGGGAGGAGTATATTAAACTTTCTGATACATTTAATATTGCTTCAGGAAACCATCTTGTTACGTTTACTCATACTGAAGCCTACCCTCGTCGGTCTGTACATTTTAATAGAGTAGGACACAACATACATACAGTTAGTGTGTAAGGAGATTAAAAGCACTGAAAGCGGGGACTAAGATCTTTACGTCATTCAGTCTTCCGTGGCAGCACTAATAAAATTCCCCCTACAAGACGAGTTAAATACTCGCTACATAAGTGGCGTCACGAACAGGATCATACTTAGCCTAGTTTTGTTGTTGTTGCACTATTCTGTCCCAGGTACTTGAGCAAGAAGAAAAATGGCAGAACTGGAAGAATTGAAGAAGGAGTTTGCTGAAATGCAGAGGAGGTTAGCGGAGCAAGCTGGGGCATTGGATCATGCCAGAACAGAACAGCGAGAAGCCCTGTCATTGGCCAGTGCAGTAATGGAGCAGCAAACAGCCACTCGTGCAACTCCAGCAACGATCTATATCCCAAGAGATCATAAACTTACAGATTTCACTGACACCACAAAACCCGGAGAAGGAAGTGTAGAAGAGTGGATTGTCTCTATGAAATCAGCCTTTCGAGTCATGAAGGTGCCAGAAGAGGATCAGGTGGAGCTGATAAAGCAGCACTTAAAGGGAGAAGCTAAAGATACTGTGAAGTTCATGATGGAAGAAGTGGATAACAGTGTGGAGTCCATCTTCCAGCTGCTCCAGGAAACCTATGGAGACAAGGTACCTATTGGCACGAGGTTGAAAGACTTTTATGATCGAAAGCAAGCACCTGGTGAGACCATACGCACCTATGCTTACGATTTACGAGAAAAGCTCTACAAGGTGAAGCGCAGAGAGCCCAGACGAGTTTCAGATGAAGAGAGTGTTCTGAAAGAGCAGTTAGTCCTTGGACTGAGGAATGATTTCCTAAGGAGAGAGATGAAACGAAGGGTCAAGGAAGAGAAACGCTTGACTTTTGCACAGCTGATGCAGGACGCCATCACATGGTCTGAGGAAGAGGAAGCACAACCTGAAGGTAACCTGAAAACTCCTGTGCGTGCGAGAGTGGCAGTTCACACTACAGTTGCGACTGGTGACAATCCATCCTCACTGACATTAGAAAAGTTGGACGAGGCAATAGAGAAGATAGCTGCGCAACAGGAAGAATTGTACAGAATTGTCCATAGTCAAAGGAGAGTTGATTCCCAGCCGGGTGTTATGAGAAGACAGCCACTGAAAAAACAGTGAAGGGCAATATATCTGTTATACATGTGGGCAACCAGGTCACACCAGTCGACAGTGTAGGCAGCTTAAGGAGCTTGGTAACCGGGGCACTGCGTCATCACAAATGGCGGAAGTATCTGAGGTGTTAAAAGGAGCTTCGTCGGGTGACATGGCAAGCACCAGTGAGCCTTCAGTAATCCGGAGTCATACAGCTGACTGGAATGCAGATATGGCACCAGAAACACTTAAGGATAACGCTTTTGGAGACTGTTTGACAGTGGATGTGAAAATAGCAGGGGTGCCAACCAAATGCTTGTTGGACACTGGTTCAGAGGTCACCACCATTTCAGAGTCTCACTTTAAACATCATTTCGGAGGAAAGGAGATACAGTTGTCGTCTGCTAACTGGGTGCGCCTCACTGCTGCAAACGGACTAGACATTCCTGTCCTTGGATGTCTACAGGGAGATATAGAGTGCATGGGAAGTCTGCTTCCAGGGAAGTGTGTTTTCGTGCTCACAGATTCGAACCCCGACGTGAAGGAGATTAAGGGATTGGCTGGAATTGTGGGGATGAATGTGCTTAGTGAATTGAAAAACCTTGTACTGTCTGGAAAGGATTTGGATAAGGAGAGCAAAGTGAACCAACGTGCAGATGCTAACGTCAGATGAGTGATAGCAAAAGTAAAAAAAGATGAAGGACTCTTGGGCCCAGAAGGAAGGATAGGATTTGTTAAGGTGTCTGGGAAGCAAGTTGTGATAATCCCACCCTTAAGTGAGAAGATTGTGGAAGGCCACTGCAGTATACCTCATCAGGTGAAGCATCAAGTGTTGGTGGAGTCCACAGGTTCTGTTACTCTTCCAAAGGGATTGTTAGTAGCCAATGTGCTTGCAAGCCCAGAAAAGGGTAAAGTTCCGGTGCGAGTGTTAAATCTATGTCAAGAAACCATCAGGTTGATGCCGAGGTCCAGGATTGCAGTTGTGTCTAAGCCTCAAGAAGTAGTCCCAAAGCAAATTGTGGAATTTGAAGAGGATGATGATGAGCTACGTGTTAAACAACATGTACAGTGCAGCATTAAGATTGAGAGCCAGCCTGAACAACTGTCAATTCCTGTTCAGATGAATCAGGACGGATTGTCTGAGATGCAACGAGAGGAGTTAAATGCTCTGCTGACACGTTACAGTGATGTTTTCTCCAAGAGTGACATAGACTATGGATACACAACAACAGTGACACATGGCATACCTACCGGAAATGCACAGCCAATAAAACAACGCCATCGACGAGTCCCACCTCACGTTTTCCAAGAGTTCAAGAGACATGTGCAGGATCTTGTCAGTCAAGGGGTACTGAACGAGAGTCGCAGTCCGTGGGCCTCACCTGCAGTCATTGTGATAAAGAAAGACGGAGGTGTTCGTTTCTGCTGCGACTACAGGAGACTCAACCAAGTCACGTTAAAGGATGCCTACCCCCTTCCACGCGTGGAGGAATCCTTGGATGCTTTGGGGAATGCACAGTTGTTTTCCACACTGGATCTCACGGCAGGTTATTTTCAAGTGGCGGTGACTGAATCAGATCGGGAGAAGACTGCTGTCATAACTCCGTTCGGGTTGTTTGAGTGGACTCGGATGCCGTTTGGTTTATGCAACGCTCCGGCCACCTTTCAGCGATTGATGACTGCAGCATTAGGTGATCTGGCTTTTGACATTCTCTTGATCTATCTTGACGATATTATTGTGTTCTCTGTGGATTTCAAGAGTCATTGTGAGAAGTTGGAGCTTGTTTTCTCAAGGTTGCGTCAGCATGGACTGAAGCTGAAACCGAGTAAATGTTTCCTCCTGAGGCCAGAGGTTCGGTTCCTGGGACACATAATTTCGTCAAAGGGAGTTCAGGTAAACAAGGACAAGGTTCAGTGCTTGGATGCGTGGCCTTCACCGGCAAACGTTAGAGAGGTTAGACAGCTGCTGGGATTTATGAGTTATTATCGTCGTTTTGTTCCAAGATTCGCACAGCTGGCAAAGCCCCTACATGCCCTGGTGGGAAAAGGTAACAAAGGCAAGTCAGCAGAAGCGTTTGTCTGGAGTGATGAGTGTCAGTCCGCATTCAGCAAGCTGAAGAGTTGTCTCATGTCACCTCCGATTCTGGCTTACCCTGATTTCCAGTGTCCGTTCATACTCACGACGGATGGGAGCCTCAATGGACTTGGAGCCATACTCAGTCAAAAGCAGGGGGGCGTTGAACGTGTCATTGCCTACGCGAGCAGAGGTCTAAAGGGATCTGAAAGAAATGACAAGTATTATAGTGCCTTCAAGTTGGAGTTACTTGCCCTTAAATGGGCAGTAACTGAGAAATTTAAGGAATACCTGATATTTGCAAAATTTCAGGTTATTACCGACCACAATCCTCTTCGCTACCTGGAGACAGCCAACCTCGGAGCAGTAGAGCTGCGTTGGTCTGCACAGTTGGCAGAGTTCAACTTTGAGGTGTGTTACAAGCCCGGGAGGCAGAACATCAATGCTGACGTTCTTTCTAGAATTCCCTGGGGTATGGAACCAGAGGAGGATGACAATGGGAAAGACTTCATTCGGTTGACATCAGATGAGGTACGGGCTTGCCTCTGGCCAGGTAAAGAAGAAGGGGTTGACAAGTCTGTTGTCCGAGTTGCCAAACAAGCAGTCATAAGGAAGGGTGTTGATGGTTATAGCTGGTCATCCATCAAAGAGCAACAGAGGAAGGATCCTTGTATAGCACCTGTGTACAACGCTGTACTTGAGAACAGGAGGATAATGACACGTACGGTCCGAGATATGGAAACTCAGCAAAGGAAGCTAGCTAGACAGTTGGAGCGTTTGAAATTAAGACACGAAGTGCTGTTCTGAGTAATTACGGACCCAAGAGACGGAGAAGAGATTTGGCAGTTAGTAGTGCCTGAGTCTTTACAGGAGACAGTGTATAAGGGAGTCCATGAACATGGAGGACATTTTGGCAGCAGGAGTACATGAGAGCAGATGCGGCAGAGTTATTATTGGCCCACAATGGCCAATGACGTACAAACATGGGTAACCCAGTGTTGAAGATGTACTCTAGCTAAGGATGTGTTCCCCAGGATTCGAGCTCCTATGACCTGCACCAACGTAACCGCACCTCTAGAAGTTCTTGCCATGGATTACACCGTGCTTGAGAGATCAGCAGGAGGTTACGAAAATGTTCTAGTGCTTACAGACATGTTTACAAGATTTACTGTGGCAGTCCCGACGAAAAATCAGACAGCACTTACCACCGCCAAGGCCCTCGTACGACACTGGTTTGTCTGCTAATGGGTGTCCTGCCCGATTGCACTCGGATCAAGGCAGATGTTTCGAGGCAAGCGTAATCAAAGAGCTCTGTAAATTGTACGGAATTAGCAAGAGTCGCACCAGTCCTTATCATCCGCAAGGGAACGCGCAGTGCGAAAGATTCAATCGCACGATGCACGACATGCTGCGAACATTACCTGCGGAAAAGAAGAGGGATTGGAAAACTTACCTGCCTGAACTTGTGATGGCCTACAATAGCCACGTTCATTCATCAACCGGTTACTCCCCTTTTTATTTAATGTTTGGACGGGACGCAAGGCTGCCCATGGATGTCCTAGGGGGAAAAGACCTAACTGATGATGAGGCGGATGATCTTGATGAGTGGGTAAAGAATCACCATGAGCGCCTGAGAACTGCAGTGGAGACGGCGAAGGTAACTGCTCAAGATGCTTCCAGGAGGAGGAAGAGGGTCTATGACCGCAAGGCTTCAGGAGCATTCATTAGACCTGGGGACAGAGTATTGTTGCGTAATCACAAGTTTAGGGGACGAAACAAAATCCAAGATAAGTGGGAGTCTGTACCATATTTGGTAGTGCAGCAAAATCACGCAGGTTTACCAGTCTTTACTGTACGTCCTGAGCAGGGAGGTTCCACAAAGGTCGTTCACAGAGATCAATTGAGACACTGTACCTTCCCCTCACCCACAAGGCAGGTTACACATGCAAGAAGAGAAAACTAATTGTCAGACTCAGACTCACAAGACATTGTTTACATTCCATATACTACACAATTACCAAACACATGCTTACCTGGGGAAGTCGAGGGTGGAGTGGTACGTGAGGAGGGTAATGTAGCTGGGAGTGAGAGAGTAGACACAGGTCAAGATGGGGAATCTGAAGACTCTGACATTTCAGAAGCTGACACTAGTGGGGTACCTAACCTCAGACATTCGAAGAGAGGAACCCAGGGTAGATTGCCTGTAAGATATAAGGATGATTACATTATGTAATTTGGGTTTAAAGTGCCAATACATGTGTAAAGAAAATGTCAAAGAATGTGTTCTGTCTAAAGAGGATGTCTAAGCAAAAATTGAAAAGTGTCATTGAATCCAATTTAACTGCTCTTGTGTTTTGTTTGTTTACCCCGGAACTGGTCTGTTTGGAGATGTCGATGGAGTGGCAGGGTTTAGCAGGGGGGAAATGTAACGACTATATATTACCTAAAAATCATTCTTTTTTTTGGCGGACTTTTATTTTGACGGGTGGTTTGGTTTCCAGGGTTGAGTGTGCGTGGAAAAAAAGAGAAAAGAAGAGCGCGGCATGTAAGAGATGCACGGAGAAGAGAAAGTGAGTGTTGTGTCGTGTTTTTGAGAAGCTCGTCCGATAAAGTAACTTAAACGGAAGATAATCAGGGCTTTAGTCGAATACAGGACGATATAAAGTGTTTTTTGTTCCGCATTTCGTAGTTTTTGTGTAGTTTTGATCTGTGAATCGCATTTCATTGGGCTGCTGGAGTGACGCAGTAATGTTTTGTGAAGGCTACAAGAACTGTGAGTGCATTTAAAGTACAAATTTAGCCTGATTGGGGACGATTGAAGAGATTTTTCACATTTTTGTTGAGCTTTTGACTTCTTTCATCTTGTTCGAAAAGCACTCTTACGAATTAACGTTTCAACCAGACTGGTCACGTGTATTTGAGTGTTCGGCACGTGTCATCGCACGTGAGATGGGAATCGATGCTTGCAGTTGGTGCTGAACATATTTTTTTTTGAGAAGATTTGAGTTTAAGACTATTTTGTATTACCCTGCCATCCAACGACATCTCAGTTCGACACATCTCCGTTTGTGTATCCCAGTTTGATACATTCTAGTTGATATCTCATTTTTGATTCATCTCCATTTGATTCACTTACTTTTCGACTCATTTTGATTTATTATTTTTTTTGTTGGACATTTCATTAAGTTTGAGTGATATTGCTGCGAAAACCTCAAGTTAATTTCAACGCACGCTACGTCAAGACAACTTTTCAATTGATTCCTTTTTGATATTTTTGATCTGAGGATCACTGAACTGTGAGAGTTCAGTTGAACTATGGAACTCAAATGGACTGAGTGAACACATAAAGGGTCGTTTCGCGTAAGTGCTCTTCCAGATGTGAAATTTCATTGTACCATTGTTGATGTTGTTTTCCAAATGTGATTGTTTGATCATTTGAAGTTGATCGTTTGAAAACTGTGAACTCATCCTAACTGGTGTTTACAAAAGTGACAAGTGTTTTTTTATTTTATTGTTATTTTTTTTAGTGAGATTTACCATTGTACAACTGAATGGTTTAGAGCTTTTACATTGAAAGTGTTTGTGTTGTAGTGAGTTTAAAAGAAAACACAAAGACCATACATTTTATTTATTTTCTTTTATTTTGTGATTATCAACCCTGAATTAACACCTGATTACAAGAAAGAAAAGTACATAGAGAATAAATATTGTTTAATTTTCGTACTTACCTGCTTTGTACCTTTTTGTTTAGAACTGTCAAGGAGTAGGGGCATCTCAGCTACTTTATTAGACCAGGGGAGGGAGGAGTATATTAAACTTTCTGATACATTTAATATTGCTTCAGGAAACCATCTTGTTACGTTTACTCATACTGAAGCCTACCCTCGTCGGTCTGTACATTTTAATAGAGTAGGACACAACATACATACAGTTAGTGTGTAAGGAGATTAAAAGCACTGAAAGCGGGGACTAAGATCTTTACGTCATTCAGTCTTCCGTGGCAGCACTAATAAAATTCCCCCTACAAGACGAGTTAAATACTCGCTACATATGGGATTCATATCAGGAAAATGTGGGAAAATTTCTAAGACAGACATTAACACATAACTTACCAGCAACACATTAGGTGAGTAACGTTAACGTTATCTAACTTGATCATCTGTGATAAAGCAATGCAAAAATACACACACGGGTATTTATTTATCTTCTGCAGGTTACATGTCCTTTAAGTTACCCATTTGTAAACTCTGGTTATAAGTTACTTTACTATTCTCAAAGGATAATAAAGATAGCGATTTTCTTACCTCATTTTGCCAGTATCCCAGTATGTTTGCAGGACCTCGCAGAACACATCTGACCCTTGTGTTCACAGATTTTGTTCTCCTTTGACATGTCACGACTCAAATTCGCTCAAAATAAAAAAAAATTAACAGGAAAATATTAAATAATCCGGAACCGACCGAGCAGTCAGTTATAACGAGCAGCAGCTCACAGTTAGCTGCCTCACTCACAGAAACACGACAATAACGGTCATATTTTTAAATGTAGAAAGGCGCGAACCGATTCATTGTCCAGTTTCCTGAATGACAGCAAGATTTATCAATAATGATCAAAGTAATAAAACAAAACTACCAATAGGAGTTGTTTCAGTGTGTTAAGCAGCGAAATGTATTTATTTTTATTGTTGTTAATGATGATAATATTTAACATATTCCTTTAGATTTTATAATAGGCATCATGACTAAAATATTTTAAAATGCTATTAAAATAATAATAATCTTAAATAATTTAATATAAATAATTTAAAAGTTTGTTAACCTTTTTCAACCATTTAGCATTAAACATTTTTAACGTTGTTTCATTAAAACAACTGACCTTATTTCAACCATATTTCAACCTTGAAAGTTGGTCATGTGCTGGAAGTTTTTCAACTGTTCATTTTTAAACGTTGAATCAACGTTGTTTCAACGTTGAAACCACAACTGACCTTATTTCAACCATATTTCAATGTTGAAAGTCGGTCATGTGCCGGCTGGGTTTGTAAAATACACACGGATGTCTATGGAAGCAGCAAAAACTATCTAATCAAATGTAATTTGCCGACGTGTTTTATTCATATATCAAACACACATAGCAGAACAATAAAGTTTACTCTATTCTTCGTCCAGTTCAACAGCCACTTACTTTCATGTATTTCGGGAGAAACTGGGGAATTCAAGTGCTGTACGTAAAATCCGGCTGACAGGACTCTGAACTGCAGCGCTCATCTCGTTATAGATCAAGATAATTTATAAAGGTTTTTAAACGAAGAATTGGAATATCAGACAGTTGACATGGTAAGCAAGTTTGTGTATATATATTTTAATAAAAAATGAAAAACTAAATAAAACGAATACCGATACATCTGTTAGTGGCTGTGGTGTGTCACATGACAATCATGACGTGTCGCCATGGAAACAAGGGGTCAGTTATAATATTTGTAACTTACGCGTGAAAGGGTTGATTTAAAAATATATATATTTTCTAAGTAAACAACAATAGCCCAAGTTTAGTAAACATTTTTTATTGAGACTATAAAAAATAATTCTGCATCTATTTTTAGGTGTGCCAGCTGCCACTGTGGGTGGCACAGGCACACCCGTGGCTACGCCACTGCCTCTGACTAAATCTAAAATATCTTAAACTGTGTTCCGAAGATGAACGGAGGACTTACGGGTTTGGAACGACATGAGGGTTATTATCAAGTGTTCATTAGATGGATTGCCTGAGGGAAGAAACTGTACTTGTGTCTGGTCGTTCTGGTGCTCAGTGCTCTGTAGCGTCAACCAGATGGCAACAGTTCAAAGAGGAAGTGTGCTGGATGTGAGGGGTCCAGAGTGATTTTGCCAGCCCTTTTGCTCACTCTGGATAAGTATAGTTCTTGAATAGAAGGGAGGGTTGTACCAATGATTCGCTCAGCAGTCTGTACTAACTTCTGTAGTCTTCTGTGGTCAGATTTGGTAGCTGAGCTGAACCAAACAGTTACTGAAGTGCAGAGGATGGATTCAGTGATGGCGGAGTAGAACTGTTTCAACTGTTTTCAGTGGTTGCAGATGATGGACTCAGTTTGCTGTTCTGGAAGAAGGAACCTTCTTTGGGGAAATCAGTATCCTGAATATCAAAGGTAAGAAATGGTAAAGATCAGTACAGTATTCAATACAATTAGTATAATGATATTCCTTATATTCAATATATTTAATAACAACATACAGTATATCCATCAACATGGTGATGGGTAAAGTTTTTATAATTTACTTTCACAACAACAACTAAAATGCTTTTTAGTGTTTTGGAAATATAAAAAATGTTCTCAATACTTTCCTAGGGCTTAGAAATAAAAAATAAATTCTTCTATGCATGATAAAAAATTACAAGAGATTACATTTTCTCCACAATGAATAAATAAAATAATTACCTTTTTCTTTAAATATATTTTTACTCAACAACTTGCAGTTGCAACCTTGTTATTTTCTTTCTTCCATGAAACACAAAAGTTCCAGATGTGAAACTCTATCAAGACGCTAGGTGGCAGCACATACTCCACTTTCACAATTACCAGAGGACATCAGTTTTGGAGGTAAAAGTAAAAGCAATTGGGCAGCTTGAGATCCATTGTAAAAACAACTCCACTGACGGACAATAGTGAGAACTCCAAGAACTATAGTCCACCAGAATAGTCCTGCAGCCCAACTTACATGTCAGAGCTGTTGCCGGGCCTGGTTTTCATGGAATTAAATTTCCTATCATGCAGAGTTCATTGTTTTTTAGTCTCCTTACCACATTCTTGTGTTTTGGTAAAGCCTGGATTCTGTGGATTCAGTGTACAACTGGGTTCATTGCTTTTTATCTTTGCTCAGTGTGGTTTTGTGACTGCAAACTCACTCCGCAATCAATATACTGCAGTGCAGTTTATAAATGTCTCGCCATCCTTAATTATGTCTGGTAATGTTCTTCTTCAATTAAGCAACAAATTAAGAATACTAATTCTCATTGGCTTAAGCAAATTATTATGCATGCCTAAATATAATATATTATCATTTTAAATTGTTAGTATTAGCATGACTTAGTTCATGATTGCTGTAAATTGCCAAAGTGAAAGCCCACTCTCCCAGCTTTGGGGTGACACTGAGGAAATCCTCAGAGAGTAAGTGTGATGGTTTTGAAAACATCATAGAGAATGTCTTATCTAGCTTAATAAAAAAATCAAGTGAAATCAAATACAGAAACAGCTGCTTCTTCTCTGTTTGTCTCTGTGTGCTGGTGGTGTATCAGGGCCTGTCTCAACTACACTCCTGTGCTGGGTCCTGTGCTGCAAACTGGGCCTACCTCTGGGTGTTACCCACTAGTGGTGATCGTTGTTGTCCTCAGGTTGGTCTATTAAAGATTATGACTGCAAAAAAAGTGAGGCTTTATTTCTCATACAACTGAAAAACAAAAGAAATCATTGATATGTTAGAATGCATACTTACTGTTCTTTATATAATGAATGACTTTTGAACTACTAACATTTATACATACTGAGAATGATTTGTACTTCTCTCTGTACAAAATAGGGAAAAAATACATATTCATATGAGATCAATTCATTTACATCTCAGTAAGATATCACAGGTGTTTGAGATACAAGTGTAACTGTTGCCGTTATTGCTTTAGATGCCGAAAGAGGCTTGATATCCAATAAAACTATACAACAGGAGATGCAAAACCATGGAAAAGAATGTCAGGCAAGAAAAATTTCCCAACCTGTTTATAGAATAGAAATAAAAGATATAGCATCATATTATATCAAGTTGTGTCCCCAGTTTTGGCTGATGGTATGCACTCCAGGTGTTCATTTTACTCTCTGAAAGTAGCTGACCCCTCTCTTTAAAGCCATATGATTAATTTTGCGCCTGTCAGTCACAATCTGTCATGGATTATGTCAATTTAAAGCGCTTAATTTTACATCAACATCCCAAAAAACAAAGCGGCCTCGCGCAACACATCACATCACACCAGCAGATGGTATATAATTGCCTTGAGGTGGAAACGGGGCGTCCATTTCACAGGTCTCGCGGGACTCTGTTGCAGTTCTCCTGTGAAAATACAGGTGCGTTTGTTTTTGTTTATCTTTCTCTCTAATCAAAGTATTGCCACAATCATTGGAAATCTGTCAGTTTAGAGTCATAATTCACACAGAGGGACATTAATTCAAGCGTCACTTATACTGGGGACTTGTGGGCAAACCTGGGACGGTTAACCCTCTTCATAAACACCTCTCTGTGATCGATGCATCATCTGCTCCTTAGATTGGAGCAGGAGATCTCTATAAATAGCCAATTGCAAGTTGTGATCAAAACAGCAGCCAGAGCCACAATGGAGCAGGTGTGCAAATGCTTCAAAATGAATTTTACCAGGCACAGCTTTATATTACACCTCCATTCTATAATTTCAATTGTATATGTGCAGTTCTGAACTGATTGGCGAGTTTGCAGATGTGCATCTGCTGCTAAGATAGATAATAACTTTTCTTGACTTGGTCTTACTAAATTCAAGTTTTACCATATAATGGTGCATGAACATTCTCATATCGGAAGTTTGTTTGCTTGTTTACCTTTTGTAGTGGATTGTGCATTTTGTTATGTATAACCGGTTCCACGGCATTTCACTGTAATTAATTATCTAAGCAGGGACACGCAACTGACACTCAGGGGAGGATGGCAGAAGCTTTTAAACAAACCCCTGTGCTTTTCTACTTGGCTGTCTGTCACCTTCAACACTCACGGACTGCATCTGTGCATCTTCACAAATGCCAGATATGTGTCTTTCTGGCATTTCACAAGCATACTGCTTCCAGATCCCTGGCACTCTTTCAAGGAGCATTCACACATACAGCCATTTGCAGTGACCGACCGACCGGAAGTAATTTATTTTCAGTGAAAGTAATTTATGGTGACATGATCGACAGCAACTGTTGGTGATATAATTTGAATTTCAAAGTTCCCATCTATTAAGGCAAGTCAGTTCACTTGGCAGCCATCTTGGTAATACCCTCTGGTAGGTTTCTTTCTTTTTTTTCTTTTTTTCTAAGCAAGTATGGCTCCTCTCTATGGAAGCCTATTTCCACCACATAAGTTCATGCCATTTATGGCATAATAAGTAAATTATGTAATATGACATAATTATGACAAAATTAAGATGAAAAATTACAAAAAGTCCATTAAGACAAAGGGAAACTGAGATAAAAAGCATTATCACAAAATGGAGATAAAAGCTAACATCATAAATATGACACAACTATGAAAAAGTCAGTTAAGACAGTCGAAATTATGTGATTAAAAAGTGAATTATTATATAAAAATTTATTATAACTGAAATAGATTTATAATTATCACATAAGTAAAAACTGAGCTGAAGTCAAATATTACCAATTGAAATTGAGATAAGTTATAAATATGGCATAAAAGTGAAAATTGACATAACAGTCAGTCATGACAAAGTTGAAATTATGTGATTTAAAAAAAAGCTATAATTATTATATAAAGTCATAATTATACAACATTCATACGGCAGAAATACTGTTTGCTATTTTATGTCATAATTGCAACCTCTTTTATGTCAAAATTGTGATTTACCAAAACATGACACCCCCCCCCTCCCTTTTTATTTGTAAATGGGCTACAATGTATATTGCAGACATAATATAATTGAGTAAATAAATAATTGCTTTAAGAATCCTAATTCCATTAAGCTACACCACTTGTTAAATCTACAAGTCTGGCTGTGTAAGCTTAGTGTGCTTTCTTCCAACTGAATATGCAGAAACCTGGCTCAGGTGGTCAATTTAAAGATGAATGGCTCAGAGATGCCGCAAGGAATGCACTGGAAATGGGATAGGGCATGAATTCCAAACAAGCTCTGCGGATATTGGCGGTGCTGTATAATACCTTTCTCTTTTTTATCAAACTAATAAATTATAGCCCATCTCGCTGATAACGAGGAAGAGAAAGTGCTCGATTTAGACCCCAGATGTGACCCAGGGTTACCTGGCAACTGGGCAAACTCAAGAAGAGGAAGAAGGAAAAAAATAAAACATTGAGATATCATTGGCTGGTTAAAGAAAAAAAAACAAGGAACAGTAGGAAAGAGAAAAGTAAGTACACAGAAATGACCTTTCTGTTTCATGACAATCTTCTCTTGCTGACATTTCTTTACATCACATGAGACAGATTTAAATCTGTTTGTTGTTATATGTGCAGTTTTTCACGTAATAGTATGTCCACTGCAAATCATACAATCCTATTTAAATCATGTAATTTCTCTATGTGTGCATGTGTAAATGTGTCATTTTTATATTCCTCTTCTCTTAAAAAGGTGATACAGTATTGCTATTCATATCCACTTGTGCATGTTATGACAGAAATCGCAACTTCTTTATTAGATATGTTGCCTGTGCAACAGACTTGTATATAATGTGTGTCTCCACTTGCTTAAATAATGTGTCTCTGTGCATCCCCTGTTATACTAATCAGTTCATGTGTGTAAGGCCAGCGGTAAGTAGCGTGATTGGTTGCTCCGTAATTCAAATTCCCTTTTTGGTTATAATCCTTTGGTCATTGAAATGTGAGGTATATCATGAGCAACAACATATATACAGTATCAAGGGAAAGTGTGGTGTTAGGTATTGGCACGTGATATTGTTAAAATAGCCCTGCACAACTGTGCAAAAACTGACTAATGGCCTGGATCTATTTTTGACATACTGAAGAAACATTTCAGTGACGCAGTTTACTCTGCTGTGCCCTTAGCTGATTTTTATGCCACTCTGCCTCTAAAAGGGGAAAGTACATTTGACTATTGGATAAGGTTAAATAAGGAAATTAATGTAGCAGAAGACAGTTTGAAAAGACAACTGAAAAAACTTAATAATCCATCTCATGAGGTGATGGTCATGTTTGTTAGACATTGCCCAAACAGTGCATTGTCCTCAAATGCAGTGGATATTCAGATGTAAACTCCACTGGACAGCTGCCGAAGTACAGGAAAGGCCGGATGAATTTAAAAGATAAACCAATTATACCCCAAATCTGTTATTATGCTTAGCCCAGAAACATGAAACTGTAATGTCAGTTTTACCTTCTGGTCATGATGCGTTTGACAGTTGTCAGTTATCAATAGCCAAATGTAATGTTTCTCAAGTTCAGCAGTCTTCTTCTTATAGTTCTGTTGAATCCCAAGAGTGCCTGGTCAAGTGTCTGGAACGTGTGTTGGAAAAGGTTCTAAGTGGTGTGACAAAACCTACAGAACATCGGGCCTGACAGAGGGCCTGATAAAGTAGTAAACGCATTATTGAACCTGTTTTGGGCCAACTCATGGCGTGCTGGCAGTATTTCTCAAACGCCAGCGAATAGGTCATCTGGTTGTTAGTCTGTGATGGAAATGTCTGGTCATGGAGGTAAAGAGGTCTTATTTAGTTCCCCCACATTGTGACCTCTGGATACCCAGGTGATTCATTGTGTTGTGCCTACTAATAAACCAAGGCAGAAGGGTTTTCCCAACAAAGAGTTGGCAGAGAGATAACAGACTGACAGCATATTGGCTAGAGTTAATTCTAAGAAGCCAAGGAAGACATCTAGCTGTGAGTGTAAACAGTGTGTAAACAAAAGTGTGTCTCCACTTGCTAATAATGAACTGTTAAAATAATCACACTGAAAGATGATTGGGTGTGAAGGGGTAAATGGGGCTTTCCTGTTGACTGGCTTTTTCTCTGCTGTGTGCGTCCTGCTAATCATTTCGTGTGTGTAAGACCAGTGGTAAGTAGTGATGTGACATACAGCCAAGTATGGTGACCCATACTCAGAATCTGTGCTCTGCATTTAACCCATCCAAAGTGCACACACACAGCAGTGAACACACACACACCATGAACACACACCCAGAGCAGTGGGCAGCCATTTATGCTGCGGCGCCCGGGGAGCAGATGGGGGTTCGGTGCCTTGCTCAAGGGTACCTCAGTCGTGGTATAGGTGAAGGTATAGTGTGATCAGTTTCTCCGTAATTTTAATGAACTTTTATTTATATATAATAACACCTAATATTTACAAAAAAATTAATTTAGTTAGACTATATAAATTATATAGTTTATAATTTTATTTAGACTTTTATGAGAACATTTTGTGAATAGAAATTTTTTCCATGGGCATAATAAAGAAAAAATAATATTAAACTGACATATATAATTGCATAATTCAATTCACTTACCTAATTTATTTTTTCTTTATTTCTTTATTTTCTTTTTTTTATTTTCTTCTGAGTGAATAAATAGTTTTAAATGCAAGTGAGGATGTTTTTCCAATTAACCAGCTCTCATAATCTCAAGAGAGAGCCCATTAGGATGATGGACTTTGAGCAGTCATGTCCAGACATGCTGTATAGTCTGACTGTATAATATGCACACATACACACTCACAAAAAAACATAGGCCCTGTTTTCTCTTTCATCTGGAAAATTCAGCATCTTAGAGCCTGAGCACCTCCAGGACATGACCTCTCTCTTTTTTCAATCTGTCTGTCTCTCTTACTCAGACTCCCGTGGTGCACTGCAGATTTCACTTTACATTCTGTGATCACCCAATTTACATCTTACACCCTCTCCCTTAGGCATCATTACCACGGCAACCTGTCCCCTCAGAGACAAAAAAATCAAGACTCATATATTTCCATCATAAATACACACAACACACACACACAGTGTTTCGGTTATGGGACATCCCTCAAGGGTGTCTAAACTGCAGGGAAATAGCCATGTAAAAGTAGAAAAGATACTCCAGGCAAGTGCAAAACCAGTCACATGACAGCTGATCCATATTATATCACAAAACAGAAGCAGCACCCAATCAAATCACTCAGTCGCTATATAAAATTGGACAGACAGTAAATTTGGGGTTGTATAGAGAAAGAGGAGAGAAAAGGTGGGGAAGGGCCTTCATCATAGGGATTGCCACTCTTCATTAGACGGATGATTATGGTCGTAAAGGAAAGGCCCAGGGGAAATAGTGTGATTTTTTAATGATTTATTTATTTTCATTTTTTGGAATGAGAAAGAAACAATGATGGATGGATGGATGGATGGATGGATGGATGGATGGATGGATGGATGGATGGATAGATGGATAGATGGATAGATAGATAGATAGATAGATAGATAGATAGATAGATAGATAGATAGATAGATAGATAGATATCCATGTGTCCACTCTACTCCCATCATCCACGAACACACACAGCCTCACAGATATGATAGAGATGAGACATGATCTGAATTCAGAGGGAAAACTAACAGTCTCGTGGCCAACGAAGATGAGGTTAAGTCCACATCAAACACCCAACAATTACACAGGTATTGAGGCACAGACACATCAGTACAAGTTTATGTATGTGCCTGTAAAAATCTGTCAATTTCCCTTAAAATAACATGGATCTGCCCTTGCATCGTCTTTCACTCTGTTTGCTAGTTTCTCACTATGACCACTGCAGTTGTTTTTCCTTCACTTTTTGCAAGCCTGTGTTCTCTCTCGTTTGCCTAGTCACTGTGACATCACACACGATCAATGGAATGCAGTCATATTTCAAACTCAAGGAAGTGACCAGAATATGCACTTGTCTCTAGATCGAATATGAGTATAACATGCAACATAATGTACAAATATATACATTACTGGACAAAAGTTTGGTGATCTGTAAGGGTTTTTATATTTTATGTACCGACCAAGGCTGCAACTAACAACTAAAACAAAACACTGCTTTAATGTACAGTAGAGTCTCAGTAATGTATCTCATACTGTAGATTAGGTCCTGATGGGGCATTAAAATATCCCTTCTAGTAATGTCTTTCTCTCTAAACAGGCCACTGACAAAGCTACAACTAAAAATGCTAGTTTAACATTTTTTATTTTCATTCTACACTCTCAACTGTGTATAACAAAGGCATAATCTGACTTTAAAATATAAGGTTATGATACATTTATTCAGAGACATTTTTTAAATGTTTTCTTCAGTTTCCCATCATACCCTCTAGAAGCTTTGAAACTAATAAATTATTCAATTGAATAATTTGCATTTAATAGAAAATAATTTGCATTTACAAAACCAGCATAAGGGTTATAAATTGGCTGAGTTGCAGAAGTGCTTCATGGCTTTAATCCTTTATTTTAAACAGGATTCATGCCTACTGAAAGTTCAATGAAATCTGATACTGCCTGTTATACTCCTTAACAATTCAGCATATGCATTCACAGATCTGTGTAAGAAGAAAAAAAAGACATAAATAAATGCATACATACATTCATACATAAAAACTAATCCTTTCATTGTGGCAATGCCTGCACAGATGGTTTTCCAGCACTGTCCATGGTGCTGATTTTTTTCACGTTTCTCATTAGAGACTTATAGTAGCAATGATGAAACATACACACTTTGGTCATACACACTTTACACAAACAAAATGCTCAAAAGACGCCTAAAATAACAAAGAGAAAAAGAGAAAGAGAAAGCTTGTTAGAGAAAAACAGATGGTCTTTAAATTCAACAAGGGACCCAAGGGAACAAACTGTGGGTGCAGACATGACCCATACACCTTTAGTGTACATGTGCTGATGTGGGCATGTATACAAGTCCATATATTTAAATAAGCAATCCTATATACAGTACAGACCAAAAGTTTGGACACACCTTCTCATTCAAAGAGTCTTCTTTATTTTCATGACTATGAAAATTGTAGAGTCACACTGAAGGCATCAAGGGCTATTTGACCAAGAAGGAGAGTGATGGGGTGCTGACCTGGCCTCCACAGTCACCGGACCTGAACCCAATCGAGATGGTTTAGGGTTGAGCTGGACCGCAGACAGAAGGCAAAAGGGCCAACAAGTGCTAAGCATCTCACGGGGAACTCCTTCAAGACTGTTGGAAGACCATTTCAGGTGACTACCTCTTGAAGCTCATCAAGAGAATGCCAAGAGTGTGCAAAGCAGTAATCAAAGCAAAAGGTGGCTACTTTGAAGAACCTAGAATATGACATATTTTCAGTTGTTTCACACTTTTTTGTTATGTATATAATTCCATATATAATTCCACATGTGTTAATTCATAGTTTTGATGCCTTCAGTGTGAATCTACAATTTTCATAGTCATGAAAATAAAGAAAACTCTTTGAATGAGAAGGTGTATCCAAACTTTTGGTCTGTACTGTATATATATATATATATATATATATATATATATATATATATATATATATATATATATATATAACATTAAACATAGATAGTAGCTTTCTTCTCGTGCACACACACAAACACACACAAAGCAGAATTAAATGAAAGTATTTAAGGGTTCCATTCTGTCACATCAATGCAGATGGTGTCTAGTTCAAGCCAGGCTAGTACAGTCCACGGAGACAAAGTGGGAGGGAAAAAGAGAGAAACAGAGAAAAGGAAAATGGAGAAAGATATTGGGTTCTCTCTTAACTCCCTCTGTGACTCAGTTATTTACACCTCAAAGATTGTTCCTGGGGGAAAGGACTGACCAATTAATTATTTCTGCCCAGGGGTGCAGCCACACACATAGCACACTTCTTGAATGTTTCATGAAAGCCAAAGTCTTATATATATTTTACCTCTGATACACCGCAAAGCTCATTCACAACATCTGGCATGTAACGTATCAACGTGCTCTGGCACATACATAGATATACATATTGCTGCCCATTACCTGTTAGTGATGTCTTAATTACTCTTCAATGTTTAAAATAAATCTGTTGTGAAACGAATTATGAGAGGCAGTGTGTAAATCAATATATATCAACAATAAATATAATTATTATAATTTAGAAGTTAATTTAAAATCGACATAATGTGCAATTTACATGTTTGCTGATATTTTTTCAAGTTGAGTGTTGCTTGTTGTATTTAAAAATAACTTATTAATAATAAATTAATTTAAAGAGAGAACATTTTTACTGTTTAATAAAAAAAAAAACAATTGCTGCTCTACCGAAATATATATATGTGTGTGTGTGTGTGTGTGTGTATGTTTTTTTTTTTTTTGTCAAACACTTCAGTCGCCTCTCTGCAGGTGCAACGATGGACCTTTCCAATCATATCCATGCATCTACCCCCAGATTTGCCTCCAGGATCTCTCACAGGTGCAACATTGGCCCCCGGCCGGCCTGGCACCCAACCCTCCTGCTCATCACCACCACTACCAAAGCACACACACATAAACCCTCTGCCCCCCTTCTTGAAGGTCCAGCTGATCCCCACCTGATCCCAATTCATGGGGGAGGAGGAGGCGTTCTGATCTGAGCTCACCCTGGAGAGGTGAGAAAGAAGAAAATATATGCCATCGCTCATCTTTCTTATCTCTCTGTCTCGTACAAGGATAGTAACTCTTTGTGCTCCTGTCAGATTAATGCCAATAATAAGCCTTAAAACCATGTTAGATGGTGTCCTTGAGAATCCTATGCATGCATGTGAATGTATGTAACATTGTGTGTCTGCATCCAGCAGTGTTATTGTGTGTAAAGAGCAGAATGTCCAAGCAGGGCTGAGCTCAGGTGTCCCGTGCTGATGAGTTGCAGCTGGCTCTCATTGGGGCTGTAATGGGTGCTATACAGTGCCTGGGTCAGTCACGCAGCTGAGTTTAGACTACCCTCAGTATAGCAATCCATGTTCAAACTCATTCAGCCTCCTAAAAGTATATAAGTTATGTACTTATCTTAATGAAATAAGTCTTTGAATGATTTTCTGAATTAAACCATCCATTTAAATTAATTTGTCCTCCATGACAAGTTATTGAGATCACTAAAAATTATATGAACAGGCATGCAAACCTTCCAAAAAAAAAAACTGTTATACAACAGTTAGTTACAGTTCTCAGATTTGATTGGGATCTGAAAAAATTTTTCCATCTGATTTGATGGAAAAGTTCCATGGATGTTAAAGGTTCTTCATGGAACCACAGATGCCCATAAAGAACCCTCGTATTTAAGCGTGTGGTTGAGTGGCATATTAAGATAAAAGTACTTTTTTGTTTTTACATGTTATGTTTAATCGTATGCTTTTTGTTTACATTTTATTTTGTACTGTTATTAGTGGAAAAAACGAAAACAGTTTAAGTATATGAGCTATTTTTGGTGCTACTGAATTTTTTTTGTCAATTATTTTATGTACATGAGGGAGAATTCTGGAGATGATGCAGATAGGGAATATTTTGTACTACACATCACAATAAAGCACTGGAAATTTGTTTTATATGATTTGAATGTAGATGCCTCACAGCTTGGCCCGGCAGAAGCTATTCTTATTGACTGCGTACTTGAACTGAATTAAGCCGTGAAATGAGCTGCAATCCATTGTTCTTCCACCATGAAGAACAAAGATCAATACTTATGATCTCCACCAGCCCTCCTGAAAGTAAGCACACAGGACAACATATGTTCCCTGCAGTGATTGCATAATCTGACTAAACCAAATGATACAAAACCAAAGATTTATGCCCACACATAATACTCATTGTCCAAAACACATATAATCTTCACTTTTTCAGTCAAAATATTCTATCCCATTGTGTTTTTCCCTCTATGCCCAGTTCTCTTTTGCCTCCACGTCTTCCCCTCTATTGTTTTTTTTTCTCTTTCTCTGGGTCTTACCATTTTTATACCCCTCCACTGGCCCTGGGTCATACATCCTGCCTCCATCCATCTCTCCATCCACTCATCCATCTTTCCATCCTTCTAGCAACATCAGCCAGCTGCCCCAACACACACACACATAGAGACCTTAATTCAGTCAGTGAGGTCCGTGCCCCCTTCCCAGAGCAATGCCCAGATCTGAACACATGCACCAGCCAAAAAAGGGCAGCAGAGGGGGGATGGGTGACTCTGGAAGCCATATGCCTCTTTCTCACATTTGACTCTCTGTATTTATATGTGTATGTGTGAGGAGGGGAGGGGTGGTTTGCAGAAATAGTGGACTTTGTTCACAACCAGAGGACAAAAATAAGAGGTTTTAATGGAATCTAACACTTCCCATCAGCCATGATCAATAATAGTCTAGAACATAATCGGTCTGAGAATATGTGAATTCTGAAGAATTCCAGTGATTTCATTTTATAATAAAGTACATTTCCTCTCATCAAACTTGGTATTAAACTATATTCATTTTATATTACAACTGTCTTTTCGAATCACATGCACAGACTGGGTGGATCTACATGCCACTGACATGTATATTAGAGCTAAATCATCTTTACAGGTCTTTTATGAAAAGTTTGGAAATACATTTGGAAAGTTTGGAAATGCATTAAACACACCTTTTATATATTATGATAAATATCTTATTAAAAATGTGTCTGTAATTGAGAAAAGTAAACCTCTTCAAGTCCGTTCTCTACCCATGTAATAGCATTATATTGCATCTCACAACATATCATTACTAACTGGAAGATCATGGGTTGATAAATACTCACACAATACTTTCTTATGCACTACACTCTTAAAAATAAAACTTCAGAAAGGGTTTTTGCAGCGATGTTGTAGAACCATTTTTGGTTACCAAAGAATCCTTCAATACACATTTTTTTTAAAAGAACCATTTTTTTTCTTTGTGTGAAGAACATTTTAATAACCCCATTCTATTACAGTGAATTTTTAGGATCTTCTCAAATGTGCCTCTCAATTTAGGTCATAAAATGTTGAATTCAAATAAAAATATTAGAGGCAGGCTTCGCCAGACATTCAAAACCCTCCTAATAAAAAAAGGATTTTCTTAAAATATCATAACTAAACACCTAATTCAGATAAAATGTTCATATGAGTAGCTGAATTTTTTACAAACAATTGCACCACTTTAAGACAGGCGTACAATCCACGCGTTACTGCCAAACACTTGCTTCCAGCTCTAGCCTCAGGCGTTCATTTCAATCTGGTCGTGAAAGAACTCGCTGCGTTGAAGGAGAGAGAAAAGAGGGGGTGGGACAGAGGTGTGACTCTCGTGGATAAGTGCATAAAGTGAATGATTTGTAGAGGGAGCGACACAGAGACAGAGAGAGAGAGAGAGAGAGAGAGAGAGAGAGAGAGAGACTTTAAAGGGAGCCAGTGGAATGTTATCTCTCAAATCATCAGAGGCACGAGGACAAGCACGCGTGGCTGTAAGGATGGCTGAAGCAATATTGTCCTAATCCACGGGAAACAGAAAGGATAGCCTGAGAAGACACTTTCGTGTCTAATCGATCTTATCTGAGGACGCGTTTCCATTGTATCTACACACGGGTCAGAGGGCAACACATCTCCGAGCGTGCGTTACCGGTGCTGTTATTTATATCCATTCTGTAATTCTGTTTATGGAAATTTCATGATATAACAACACGAATCTATGTTGCCGGATGTGTGGAATTTGAGTCGAGGAAAGTATTACTGGTAAATACTGTTGCTGATGCTGAAATAAATATTCAGAAAGCACAATGGACAGATGAACATGAATGACTGAAAACATAAAAGGGATTTGAGGGAATACACTTATTCTCGTCCAATTCATCATCAACAGAGGTGAGTTTGAAATTAATTTAGTAAAATGTTGGTAATACGTTTTACTCATCTTCATGTTGTACATTGTATTATTTTGAACGATTAACTATAGCAACAGTCTATAAAAAATGAGTAGCATTTTATGTACATTGATACTGAATAGGCCTATATATATTTTATTATTTTACCTTTTTATGATAACATCTTTTTAACCGTTTAACCTGTCACAATAATTTCCACTTTGAGTTTTCAGGATTTAATTTCGATCTTGTATAATTAAAGTGAACAAGTGTCACTTTTTTTCTTTAAAATTGAAGACAACATTTGAACGTACATTTTCAGTTGCAATGTGTAGAATTTTTACAGCGTTGGATTACTCAGTAGGTGTGCAAATAACATGCAAATCAAAGTAACCTGAACAGTGCAGTGTACAAATCTACATGGTGTTAATAATAATAATAATAAACGCAATAACCATCTTATATCTTTTTTTAATATTCCTGGTGACTGAATCCGTGAATTGAGATTCAGGCACCCTTGTGTCATCTGGCCCTATAGGCTTTGCATTTGCATTTGCAACAGATGGTCAGCTCTGACTTTGGTTTTGTGACAATAATTGATTTCCATTAACTTTTGCACGGAACCATTGAATATTTATAATCAGGATGGTAACGTGTGCGAGTGAGCTAAACAGCAAATGCATTGACAACCATTAACAAACATTTTGTAACTATTTGTTTTAGCTTTATAATGATGGTAAAACACAATCATTTAGTCGAGACATTATATCAATTTCATGCGATGTAATCGTTCGATTTGTTAGTTAATTATCGTTTGTTGTTTTATTTCAGATACTGCACTGAATGTATTATAATATGTACTTTTGAAAAACAAATCTTTTGTATCTAATTCACCAGGGCATTTACTGTACCAATCAGTGCACTTTTGAAGCCTTGATCAAACGGATCTGAAAATGATGCTGAGCCCCGATCAGACGGATCCTGACCTCACCTGGACACAGCCGGACACGGAGTGTTTGAACATCATGACGGTGGAATGTGTGGCTCACGAGCCCTTTGGGGCTGAGGATGGCAAGACTCGCGCACTCGTGCCAGCCGCGCTCACCAGAGAGGAGAAGAGACGGAGGAGGCGCGCGACTGCAAAATACCGTTCTGCGCATGCGACGCGCGAGCGCATCAGAGTGGAAGCGTTCAACGTAGCGTTCGCTGAGCTAAGAAAGCTGCTACCAACACTTCCACCCGACAAGAAACTGTCCAAAATAGAAATACTTCGCCTAGCTATCTGTTACATTTCTTATCTTAACCACGTTTTGGACGTCTAAACAAACTTTCGGCACATTTATCTTAAAACAAAACTCTACGAGTGTGTATAAAGAACAGTTTTATAGATATTGAGAAGTAGCATATTCCAGCAGGTCACAAATATCTATAAAAAAGAAAGAAAAAAGGGTAACACTTTATAATATAACTTTCAGAAATAGGCTATGTTTTGTTGTCTGTCTCCACTAATTTAGCCTAGGCCTACTACAAAAAAGGAAATCAGAACAAAAGGTTGGGAGGAAGGCTTAGTTATTATCCCAGCCGGCATTTCAACGTTGATTGAAGGTTGAAACAATGTTGGTACCATGGTTGAATCAACGTTGAATTACCTTTCGATTTTGCAAATTGGATCAACGTTGATATTGTAACGTTGATTCACTGTTGTATCAACGTTGTTTCAGCGTTAAAACAACAACTGACCTTATTTCAAACATATTTCAACGTTGAAGGTTGGTCATTTGCCGGCTGGGATAAAGCATTAGGCCTACCGACAATTGTACTTATCGCAACAAGTGAAGGTTGTTGTTTTTGACACTGTAACAAGTTCCTTTCAAAGAATATACCCCGTTCAATATCCAAAATCAACGCATTTGTGGCAATAATTTGTTGTGGAGATATTTGACTTGGTTGGATCTTAGTTCATCATATAAACGAAACATTTATATTTCGCAACCTTGTTATAAACCAAGCTGATTTTATAAGCTACCAACCGTCTGGAAAAATGCATAGGCTACTTCTATGTGCTGGAACAAATCTTAACGTAGCTGTTAATTTATATTTTCTTGTTTATTTATTGATGGATTAAATGATGTTATGTGGGTGTCCTTGAAATAGCATAGGCCTATCTAAAGTTTATATGTAAATATTTAATGTTTTATTAATTGTCTTATTTTAGACTGATGTCGCAGAGTTTGGGTGTAGGCCTACTGTTTCTTTTCACTTGCACTTTTTATTGGCAGTTTTCTTAGGAGTAGAAGGGCCTTCGCTGTGTGTGCACTACGGTTATTAAAATGGTGTTGCTGTTGATGTCATGTTCTATGATAACGAGAAGCACTTCTCATCGGATACGATCTGTATTGCTGTAGTCTTTGTTTTTTTTTTTACAAAGTGCTCATAGATAGCGCTTTTGGGTACCTGATGACTTGTGGTGGATTAAAAGTACAATTAGACTAAATTGAATAGCCTATAGTAAGTGTCAGATAAATAATTTGGCCATAGACATAAAAAGCGTGTTATCTGCCTTCCAAGGCTAAGCTACCCATAGACACTCTCTCTGCTGCGACCAAAAATGATCTCAAAGTAGTTTATTTTTCTTTTAGAAACTATTTATAGATCTTATTTGTTTACGTGTTTCTTGTGAACCTTTTGGAAATTTTATAGTGAGCAATTTATCTCACATCTGCCTCATATCCAAAGAGCACCCTGTTAATTCAGGGATTTCCCCGTCATTTTGTAGGCTATAGCAGTACACTGGTTGTATCGCAGTTTTTCATAACTATTTTAGAACACACAGTAAAAATATTAATTCAACGCTGATTCGTCTGTTGTAGTTTTTGTATAAAACAAAATGAAATTAAAGATATTGTGCCAATATGTTCTCTGTTCGCGCTTTCACGCACGTCATTTCAGACGACAACTGCAATTAACTAATGAACTATGTTCTCACATTATGAAAAACGCTGTCGTAAAACATTATTTAACTATTAATATGCAATGAAAAAAATGCTTTTTCATGCTGTCACACAACACATGCACAGTCCTCTCTGCTCACGGCCCATAGGCGACTTTCTCCCCAGAGAGGAGACAGGTGTTTGTCCAGACGGGCCAAGGCAACCAAATTATGACCCGTCTGCTACGTCCCGTGGGAAAGAGCAAGAGAGCATGTGCGCGCGCGTGTGTGCAGCCTACGTGTCCAAGTCTTGGTCATATTTCACATTAAAGATTTTTACTCAACCGATGATGTTGCAACATTAATGTCTACCGCGGATTTAAACTATGATTGTTTCATTCAATCAGTATAGAATGAATGACCCCCAGACTGCTGTAGCATATGTCTGCGTGCATGTTACAGAGAATGGTTGAATGCATTAGCCTTAAACTCAGGTAGCCAGATTAGACGTTGTCCTTTCATGAAATGAGCCAGTCTACGTGTATCTTAGATTATATTCACAAAACAAAAAGAGCGAAGTATTTTATCAAACGCGTAGTCTCATCTATCTATCTATCTATCTATCTATCTATCTATCTATCTATCTATCTATCTATCTATCTATCTATCTATCTATCTATCTATCTATCTATCTATCTAAACGGACGGATAAGATACAGGCGACATTAAGGGTGTTTATGAAGAAAAGGTTAGAAAAAACAGCTTAGAGGGGAAAAGCGACAGTCAAGTCTGTTCTCATTAGCTCGCGAATAGAAAGTGTCACACTCAGAACAATGCGACCCGGCTGCTCGCGCACCCTCGGACCATCTGTGCACGCATCAGACATACAATGATTAGATTTTCATCACACAATGACACACTGACATAGTCAGCGCATGCATTTGTTGATGCTATATTTAATGGCAGAAAGCTCTCTGCATCTCTCTAGCTTCATCAGTTTTATGGAGTATGATAGCTGAGTGCAATCAGGAAGTTAGTTATATATATATATATATATATTTGGTGTTTTTACAAAGTTGTATTTTTCACCATGATTACTGACACATACTGACATTTTATCTCTTTATAAAATGCATTAAATAACAATATCACTGACACGCATCAAAATACTTTGGGTGTCCCTTGGAACAGAAGTATCTACAGAAATAAAAATTACAACAATAAAATAATTTAAAAACAATGATATATAAAAAATACGTTTTTATTGTTGGGTGGACTGTGCACATTAAACAAATCAATCACACATTTTGTAATACGATATGTTGCCGGGCTCTCTTTTTATATTCATAGGTGTCCAAATCTTATGGCCAGCACAAGCAATCATAGACAAATATCCTTCCATTCAATCCTGATTATGGGGATCTACAGCTCTGCATATATGATTCAGAGCATTAGCCCATTAGCAGATAACTCAATGAACTGAACTGAATTGGGTCAGTTAAAATAGACATAAAAATAAGCAGTAATGTCCACAGGATGAAAAAAAAAACAGTCGAAGTATAACGTGTGTGAGATAGTGTAGTACAAACTTAGTATTATCATTATTAAGCTCATTATCAGATTATTATTCATAATAAAAACAATATTATTAAAATAAATAATAGTTATAAAAAATGTATCAGGGTAGATGTGGGTGAAACTCACAGAAAAATATTAACTTTGTCTTTTATCCAAACTACAGTTTTTTAGTTTCAAATTGCTTTAGAGAAGTGCAAGTCTAGCTTTCAATAGTAAAATAGTGCAAAAAAAATCTTTGCCGCCCTCTATTGGTCAATAAAGAGAAGTATTTTGACGTGACGTTTAGCCAAGTATGGTGCCCCATACTCAGAATTTGTCCAAATCTCTAACTATTAAGCCACGTCTTCCCCCTTGTTATGCTGATAAAAGGCATATCATATGAAAGAGAGAATGACTTGTTTATGTATCAGTCTAAAATTTTCTCAGTATTAAAAGTCAACCTGTCAGTCCTTGCATTTAGAAGTGACTTACAGTACACAATGCACAGATACAAACGTCTTTACAATAGGCCTATATGACAATGTATATTACCAAAGGTTAATATAGGGCTATGTATCTGCAACCATATTCTTACAGAATATCCTATATGTTATAATTTCCTGATTATTTTTTAAGATACTGGACCATCAGTCCAAGCAACCTTATTTTGGTGACCATTGTGTAAGAACACTGAAGAAAAGCTTTAATCGGCAGGGACAGTGGAGGGAATATGTGGGGGAAGGAGCTATATTTAATGGCAGAAAGCTCTCTGCATCTCTCTAGCTTCATCAGTTTTATGGAGTATGATAGCTGAGTGCAATCAGGAAGTTAGTTACGACTGCAGACTTAAAGATGTAAAGGAAACAGAGAGAAATAGAGACAGACTGAGATTTGTAACATGATGTGGAAATGAGATTTGACCTGATTATAACCATTGTGTGCTTTGGCTACGCAGTGATCTGACAACATAGACCATCAGTTCAACAAACAAGCAGTTGATATTGAGTAACTTACATTTTTGACACAATTGCCAATTACGTCAGACCAAAACAGATCCAAAGGAAGACAAAATCAGAATAAAATCCAACCACATGTTTTAGGTCAACACATAAAGTGTTTCTTCCTAAATGAATCACTGTTTTTGTGTTCTTGAATGAGTGTTCAGTGAATGATCCACTGACATAATCAAAATGAAGGTCGACTTGATGTGCTCCTGATTTAAGAAGTGTGTTTGAACGAATCGCTTGAAGGAATGATTCAAAGACTCACTTTTAAAGACAGTTCTTTGTCGCCACCTATTGGCGAAACGATGTAACTTGCAAAAAGAGTCACTGACATTTCCCATCTAATGCAGCACAGAGCAGTGATGACTGTGAGGTGATACATAATAATTACAGTATATATAAAGTTTACTGTTAAAAATATTCACGTGTGTTATTCATTTTTGTGGTAAACATTCCTGTGCCAGTGTACGTCTAATTAGAGGCGATAACTCCCCCTAGCGCAGCACATTGTAATAATGAGTCTCAGTCGGTCACTCCTCCTCTGCCAGGGTGGATCGCCTTGTGTGCTCCGCCTGTAAAGGATATTATCATTACTGCCGTGAGAATGCTCGCAGTGCCTGATAGTGTGTAAATCTGGGTATTGAGCATCGAGTCATTTTATCGGGGATGTTGGCGTAGCAGCTGGGTAAGTTTCTTCTGTAGGCTACCTATTGTCTATTCTTTTGTGCTCACTGCATTTGTCTAAAAACAAGTAAACACATTTTGGCATTAGAAGTCACTGGGATGTATGTTGTTAAAGTTCTCACGCCCAGTTTCCCAGTTGACAGATTTAAGCCCTTGCGCATAGTGTATTGATTATAGCCCTTATGACAGGGTTAACAAGAAATCATTAGTGATGCTTCCTGACGAGACGTCAAAGATTAACCCGTTATATTTAATGTGAAAATCAATAAGATTCAGACAAATAACACAACGTTTAGATACATTTTCTGTAATATTTCCTTTAATACTAATAAAAGAAAAAAACAGCAACAGCAGATTTTCTTAATGTGCAGTGGGATGACTCCTCACGATCATTATTCTCGTGTCTGGTGACATCGACTCGCCTTTAAAAATGCTGCTGATGAGTGGATCACGCGCGCACCACATAGAGGGTTTATTTATTTGATGATCGGGTGTATTAGAGGCAGTGATGCCCCTCTTTAAAGCACATGGTTGGCATTCCATTGGCTTGGGTGGTGTAACCATGCCTAGATGTCCGATTCGTAATAGAATCATTCTTTTGAGTCGGTTCGTTTGAATGGTTCTGTGAAAGCAGTTCTCGAAGCAGCGGCGCAAAGGATTTCACGGACAAAGAACATTTCATAAAGAGGAAACTAAATCTAGATTTGCAACTGGGGAAAATAGTGATATTATATATTAATATAATTCATCAATTAATGACCATTGAAAAACATATGAGTTCGTAGTATATAGTTAATTTTATTAAATTTAAGCATGCAGTTTAATTCAATTGATAATGAATTTTAAATTAATTTGAAAGAAGAAGGGCTATTAAAGAATGTATTATTATAAAATATAATATGTTCATATAAGTCTTTTTTATTATTTCATTCGTATTTTATTTTATTTTATTATACGATCACACTTTCTTATTTTCTTATTATTTTAATATTTATAATATTTCATTTAAGAATGTTTTTATTTATTTAGCCTATTTATTTCACCTAAAACTGCTACCATTAAAGTTAGGCTACAATGGAAATAACAAAAACAGCCTAATGTAGGCCTAGCTATATAATTTGTTTGGAAAACGTAGAAATATAAAAAGCATTTAACCAAATTTGTATTTATCTACAAAAACCACGTAAACATCCGAAGCACTATGAGCTATGAAACGAATTGGTGAATCGTCTTTCAAAAGTGCCATTGAGATGATACGTCCGAGCGAACCGATTCTTTAGAATGAACCGATCTTCCCAATGCAACGCTATCATTTACGCCCATGAGCTACATGCTATTTATGACCTCCTGCGGTTCCTGTTTCTTTCCTTACATACTGCACTTTTGCTGAGGGGGTTGCTCTAGCATTATTGCAAAAAGAAAGGGATATGTTCAATTTCACAGCGAATGATTTTAGTTTTGAGTGCGTGGTCCGCATGGGAACAACGGACGGCTTGCAGGAATGACAGATCATTGTGCCTTTTCACATTGCGCTGGATCTGATGCAGTAAGACGGTAAACTGATGCATATGTTCATCTTTAATCCTGATTGACTAATTTTCTTACTTTTGTTTATAAATAACCATGACAAAAAAGGGGTTGGGTTATCTCTGACCGCAATCTTGATTATATTTAAAAGGATATTTGCGGGTCAGCGGTCATGATTTATCGTTCTCCTCTTTTCCATACCATGCACGTATGTGCTTATCCTAATGATTTCTGGCTGACTTTACCTTCTTTACTTCAACACTGACTTTCAGATGCCTGAAGATGCCTTTAAGATAGAATGTATGTAAAACTGACATCTAATATCAGATGTTTGAAAACAGCTGATGCTTTCCAGATGAAGCAATCTTAAACAGACATCTTGCAGATGTACGTGTGCTGAATTTTTTTTAAAGTTAGTGTTTAGTGCATAGAGCATCTTGTCAAAATTAAGGTGATGTGAATTAATTTTTATTGGGCATACGCTTACAGTTTTCTTAAGATGCAGGTGTCTTAACTTGATGTGAATTTCTATGAACCACATTTTACAATAATATAGACCTTCTCTTGGCTTGTACATCATGAATGAGTTTGTGTCTTTCACACTGTTCACATAAATTCTCATCTCCGGACTTTCTTATGCTTATGGTCTCTATAGGAAACTACTGCCAGGTAATGATGTTGGAATCTCTGAAAGATACCATCCATTTCAGGGGAGACTGAATTGTAAGACCTAAAAAAGTATTTAAACTCGAGTTAGAATTGTGTTAGTAACATTTTAGCAAACAGGTGTTTTATAAGAACATGTGCACTTCTGCTATTGTTGTATGCTGTGTGGTTTTGACTGATAAACAGTGGAAACCTCTGGAAGTGGAAATGTTTCTCCTCTTGAAGCACTAGAAATAAGTAATGAGGCAGTCATTCGTGTAAAGCAGATATTTTATGTCTTTTGCACAACAGAAAACAACCGTCTTGCAAATGCTGGCTTTTAATCTGTCAGTACAACTCTTGCATTTTATATCTGACAGCACATACATTTTGCATTGGCCTGTCTAAAAGTTTCAGACTGTCATGCGCTAAAATAACACTAAACTTTATCTGAAGAACACCGCAAAGGAACAAGGCTTCCCCATTGTTGTTTGGGTACCTGTAATGTATTTATAAACCACCTTTCTATTGCTACACACACGTTCAACACACTCTATGCATGTCTTGAGAATGGGATCATTTCTTATGTGTAATGTTTCATTGTTAAAAAAAAAACATTGCAAGGAAGAACACAGAAAGGCATGGAGCCTGAAAACACTGGGCTTGATAAGACGTTCAGAAACTCTCTCTTTCTCCCACACACACACACACACACACACACACACACACACACACACACACACACACACACACACACACACACACACACACACACACACACACTCTGTTTTAATTTCATAATATCTTATATACTGTCTATCACAACATATGTTGACCTTTCAACACTTAGTGCCTTAGTATAATAACACTAGTATCCATTGCCTTCTAGCAAAGGCTTCCTCAAGCAGCGCCCAGGGAAGGGAGTGTTAACAATCCTTATAACAGTTAAACTGCTGGGAAAAAGTGCTGTAAAATGTGTCATTAGAGGTTATGTGTTGGCCCTAGCTGCAATCACTATGCTAACCAAATAAGCATGTGCTTTTTTTATTGTGACATGAAGAGAAATGGGGAATTTATTTTATTTTATATACTGTGTATCACTCTGAATGGCTGGTAGAAGCTTCAGACTGTTTTGTTGGCAGCAATCTGGACAATACACAAAACCTGTATAAGTTTTAGAAGTGATAAGCGCAGTGTTTATATGATTGCATGTCAAGACAAACGATATAATCATCCAAATACTTGAAATACCTCAGGAGTGCCTTGTAGCTGAGGTTGCAAGTGTGAGAGCTGCATGTTTTACAAGCACATGAATGAAACGCTTTTGAAATGAAAGCCCATCTAGTAAATGAGGAACACACATAAAAATAAATAAATAAATAAAAAACAGCAGCATTTTTGATTATACTTGTTTGTGGGTGTGTGTGCAGTGGTTTCTCAACTGAACATCTGTTTTCTTAGAGATGGACTGCACTAACAGCTGTAGAAAGAGAGAAAGTTCAGGATAGCGTTCTGTATGGGGCTGGATTGTGCTGGCTATATATAGAATATAGAATATACCAATGTTTCTGACACAATTATTTAATTTCCATCAGGCCTCAACACTCAGATTAAAGAGAGCGAGCTTCTGTAATGCAGTTTTTCTGTTGCACTACTGTAACTTGCTTTCAGTCTCTTTTTCTCTAGCCATTTTGCCAAAATATAAATGCACACACACAAACATCCTGTTTACATATTTGTGATTCCCATAACATTTTTGAAAATGCTGTAGTTGTCTTAAAGAAGAGCCAGTGTGTGTTGAATACATGGCAAGTGGGAAAGTGGAAAATTAATTAGTTATTTATTGATTTACTTTGGAGTTTTTGCATTTTTACATGACAAATAAAAAGAATATCAGGAAATTATTAGGAAAAGTGAGAAATGGCATGCATTGCAGGATAGAATAGAACCTGTGTCACCCATATGAGTACTATCTCCAGTTATTTAGATTTTTCTTACATTTAAAATGATCTTAGGAATAACATTAGTACATATGCAGTATTGGCTATTTAACATTTGACATGACTTAAAAATTACATGAAGACATCATTTTTTACATATTTTACAATTACATATAGAGAGAGAATTAGTGTTTATATATCATATTTAACATATATAGCAATACAATACTGTTCCTTTCACTCTCGCTGTTCCCCCTGCTCTCATTCTTTCTGCTCTCTTTCTTGTATTCTTGTTTAGTAGGTGAAGAAATGTTATTGTTCTGCTTTGATCATCCATGACTGCCTCTAGGGCAAATGTGAAAGTCTTGCATGTGCATGTGTGTTTCTGCATGAGTGTATATGATATGCATTACTCAGCTCTTTGAACATATGTTAGCGGCTTTGCTGAGCCTCTCTGTCAAATGATGTGTGTGTTCGTGTGTCTTAGCTCTGTAGGTGTAATGGCTGTGAAAATCTGAGTTTTGATGGCTAAATGCAAAAGCCTCCAGGGACTCTCCTGCTCCAGTTAGCACTACATTCTGACTATATGCTCTAATAGCAAATGTCCATCAGCTGACGTTAAAATTTTCCTGTTTCCTGTTACTGACTTCCTTTCTACCTCAAAACACAAAAGGGCCATTTAAAAAAATTAGCTTGTTGCTCATTTCTAGGTAAATTACAGTTAATATGGAGCTTTTAAGTACACAAAAGTATTGCAAATGTGACTCATACTCTGTCTTCCAAGTCTTCTGAAACCAATGTGTGACAAAAAAGACTAAAATTCAAAGTCACTGGTTATTAAAGGAAGCTTCTACATTTATTGGAGCATTCACTTCAAACACAAAGTTGTTTTGAAAAGAGACAAACGTTAAGCAGTTCCAACCATTAAAATGCTTTTGAATGAAATGGTTTAGCTAACTGTGCTCATCTGTAATTATCAAAGTACTTTAGAAATAGAATGCAGTCTGTCAGAGACTGTAAGGCGAGACCCGGATCTAGAACAACTTTACAATTTGAGATTGGACCCTGATTGAAGATATTTTTAAAAATTGAAAATAACAGATATTCCTAAATATGCAGTCTATCTGTGTGCATATTTCTGGTTAATACTGTTCTAAGATGTATGGTGAACACGTAGGAATGATACAGTATCTAAAATACAAGTGATAAATGTTTATATATTCTTGAATATCAAAAAAAAAAAAAAAGCCTGTGAGTTGTAGGGAAATAAGCTGAACATGTCTGCTGTTTGTTTGTCCAATTCATTGTTATCAGAACTCTGAAAACTGATTGAAGTCAACAGAGCAATCCTGGTAAGATTAGAAAACTATTCACTCTGAGTTAGAATCTGTGTATTGCAAGAATAGAATGAAATCGAAATCTTGCATTCCTGCTTCAACAAAAGAGATTTATTTGGCATGTGCTTCCCTGTGATATATGCAACAACCTCTAAATTGTCTGCAGAATACTAATGGATCGACACATAGTGCCAAAAGCGAGATAAGTAGAGTGAAACCTGTCTGATGTTATTAAACATTTGGCTGTAACTGCTTTCCTCTCCTTTATAATGGGGTATAATAGCATAAAAAAATACTAAGCCCCCGGCCTCCCTAACATGATACACTTTCTGTGAGTGCATATGAGTGCATGGAGTAACTTTAGAGGAATCTTTGTGTGTGTGTGTGTGTGTTTTCAGGGCATTATGAGGTAACCCCAGAGGAATGCTATGTGTTCTTGTCCAGGTCAGATTTCTACCATTGATAAGAGTAATGAAGACTTGAAAGTGGTCAGTGCTATCTTGGCAAACTTACATACCACACATTGATCAAGAACATTGAAATATTTACCTGTATTCTTAGATAAACTAGCAATTAAGACAATTGTCCCGTTCTAAAAAAAAACACAAGTTCAAAACTTGACCCAAACAACCCCCCCCCCCTACACAAACACAGTATAGAATGTTTAATATCATTCTTGTGATTTCTTAAGAATGTTCCAAATGCCTGCATGAGTTATACTGATGTTGATGGATCATTATTTTTAATAGGTTTCTATGATAAGTCTTAAAGAATACAGATATTTACAGCTAGAGTGAATATTTGCAGGTAGAGGGAATAAATGCAGTGAATTCTAGTTGGACTAATTGTATTAAATCAATTTCTGTTCAGTGTGAGTTACAAAAATAAAGTTTTAAAAATCTGTCTTCCATTGTTTAAAAACAGGTATTTCATTTAATTTTCAATAAAAATTGAATCTGATGAATAGTTTGTCACAAATTAATTATTAATTAAATGAAGCCCCCAAAACATATGAATGTGGCAGGGAGTGAGAGGCAGAAAGTAAATTGCAGAAATTAATTCCATCGTGGTTTTATGCGAGTGTCTTATGATGGAATAAATTTGCCCATGCTGGGATCTAATTTTTTAGACCTGTAAATCCTCTTATAGGTGTGTATTTGTGAGTGTGTTGGTGTGTTGGTTGCTTGCTTTGAGATGGCAGGTGGCACTAGAGCGTGAGTGTACTCCAAATTAGTAATTTATGAGTGGATAAATCAATGCACATGGTCTGCGCTGGAAGTCTCAGTATAAAGCCTTGATACTCACTGCTTGATAGCCTCATGTGATTCTTTAATGACAGTGTGATGGTTCAAAGGCTTTTTTCTCCAAACTCTTTATGTTTTTGTCCAGGGCTTGTGAGTCACATCACTTTGATATGCCCCTACCCAGGGTGCTAAATATCCAAACAATCAGAATATCCCTTTGGTAATACAATGCAATCTGGCATGTCTTTTAGCAGCTAGAAGACCATAACTAGCTAGCAAGCTTAGACTAAATGTGTTTGAACGATGTGGGAAAATGCTTATGTCTGCTTTGCTGTGATATAATCTCACAATTTCAAAGATCAAATTTAAAGTGACACCACGAAACGGAGCAGTCAGAATTCCCTGAATGTGGAAAACTGAGGACCAAAAAAGCTAAATAAAAGAAAGAAAGAAAGAAAAAAGAAACTCGGCTAAGAGCAGCTAAGAAAAATAGCTTCCACAGCAGCTCAAGTGAGAGGGGTCTGTGGGCATAGTAATGAAAAGGAATAGCTGAATACTAATGAAATCCAGTTGATATCCTAAGGATCATACCCTCCAGTCTTTAATAAATTATTATTAGCAGATATATTCCAACTAGGAAGGAGGAAGCAGAAGGCAAGCGAGCTACATTTACAGTATTAGATTGGCATCTGTACTGGCTAAAGTTAAATAATACGGAAACAGATGCACATTGATCTTGCCTGCAGAGGTGCTTTAGGCATTGCTGCAGTGAACTCTTGATTGCCTTCAAGGTACACATTTTTATCAGTTTTTGCTTGCCCTGGGAATTGAACACATGACCTTTTGAACTGCTAACTTGAGATAGCCCTAACTTTTTTTAAAAGACTGTGTTCGTGCTCTGAATTAAATGATGTAAATTCTAAAACAAATCTGATGTATTTATAGTGTGAGTTTGTTGAAAAATCTTTCTTTCTCTCTCTTTTTAGGTTAATGTTTGATAACAGAAAGCCCCTAGAAACGATCCTGTCATCTTGCACAGCTTCATGTATGTCCTGGTCATCTGCACTTTAACGGTCTCCACATTCCTCCCTCTGCTGCGTTAAACCAGTCACAGCACGGATAGTATTACAATGGACACAGATTCCATCCACTCTGGTTATTCCCACCACTCCAGCAGGTCACGTGGGTCAAACAAGCAGAGGTAAAGGGCTGAACTGTCTGTGCACATTCATGCACACACACCATACTCCCCTTCTCCCTCTAATGTATCTCTGTGTTCTATCTAATGTTCTATCATCTCCACATCTTACTGTAATTTTGTCTGTTCAGTACTAAGTCTCATTTATCTTTTACAGACATGGAAAAAGCATAAATGATCTATAAAAGATGTGCAAATGACAGTTAAAACAATGCTAATTAAAATATTTACTTACTCATATTTTTCACACACCACCAACTCTCTTTCTGCATATATCTATAAGATGTAGCACACACTCATCTAGCCAGTTTCCCTTGGATCTGTGGGAAAGCTCAGCTATTTCTTTCTTCCAATTTTCAAATGTATCTGAACATTTATATCAACACACATGCTGTCTGGGTGGGGACGGACACCTCAATGTTTCACCAGAGGCTGTCATACTGCCTCTCCCATTCAGGGTCGCCATGATTTTGCCAAGTAAGACATGTTCCTGGATCAACATCTTTTGATGATCCTGGATCAACATTACTGTCCAAAAATATAGACTTAACCCAGTCCCTACCCCTAAACCTAACCCTACCCATAATTTAATTCTAAATTCAGTGGGAAATGATAGCTGATTAACAAGGGTGAAGAAGCACCTAACCCTGATTTTAAGCCTTAAACAGATATCTCCTGAAAAGTTATATCTGAATTCTGATTGGTTGATTGGAATGTTGTTCCAGGATTAACAAGGATGTTGACCCAGGAACATGTTGTACTTGGTGAAATCACCCTCACCTAGTGAAGGCCACTTAAATGTTTGTAGAAAATTAGAAAAGAAAGAAGAATTAGAGAAAGTGGTGTGGTGCAATTGGAGATCTGGTTGAGGTTTGAACCAACCTGAACCAACAGAGGGTCTGCAGCTATAATAAGTGAATGAAAGAATCTGTGCTAATATATATATATATATATATATATATATATATATATATATATAGAGAGAGAGAGAGAGAGAGAGAGAGAAAGAAAGAGAGTTATACAATATTATATATTACTGGAATACGTATGTATTTTCCCACCTCATATACCCCAATCTCCAGGGCTGTGCTTATTGTAGATGGTGGACAATCAGAGGTGAATCTTTTCCCCAAAATTCTTAGTTCAAAATTTGATTCTTATAATAGTTATCTGTCTGTGCTTTTGTTGTATTTGGAGCAGCTGCTAGGTTTAGTCCATATGGCTCAGTTGTAGATATCTTCTATAATTTATTTAACAGGCCCAGGCTTTCCAGGATTAGAGTAAAGCAACAGGGGCTCAATGTCTGTGATGACTAGCTGTAAAAGAAAAGCGGGCATTTTAAAAACATAAGGGTGGTATTAAAATGAATGTTTTAGTATTAGTTCTTTTAACTGATCAAAACATGGACCATCATAAACTGTCAACTAGTCTCTAAACATAACAGTTAGAGGACAGTCTTCTAATCTTCATAATGCATTCTCTCTCATAATGCTCATCTAATATGATTAGAGAGTTACTTTAGAAAACTAAAGTTGAGTAGATTTCAGCTGGTGGGTTGCGACCTCAAAATGGGTAGAACATCTGTTCTGACAGGGTAATGGACTTATGGAATGCATAGAAAAGAAGCAATGCTTGCTTGATGTAAATGCATCTATCTATCTATCTATCTATCTATCTATCTATCTATCTATCTATCTATCTATCTATCTATCTATCTATCTATCTATCTATCTATCTATCTATCTATCTATCTATCTATCTATCTATCTATCTATCTATCTATCTATCTATCTATCTATCTATCTATCTATCTATCTATACACACAGTAATGTGCAAAAGTCTCAGGCCATTAGTATTTTCACCAAAAAATAAATAAAATAATGGTTTTAAGCCAGTTATTTCTATCTTTTCCTGTAGTGTGTCAGTAGGAAATATCAGTTTACATTTTCAAACATTCCTATTGCCAAAAATTGTAATAATTCAGTGAGATTTTTGTATGCACAAGGAGACTGACACCAGCCAGTGCTCCACACAGAGAACTGATCTCACCGTCGTCCAGTCCGTCTGGGAAACCGGAAACAGAAAAAACTCAGACAGGCTAAATCCAGAAGAACTATGGCAATGCTTGAAGAAACAATATCGTTTCCATGCTTCATTGTGAAAGCTGTATGTCATTAAACATAAACAGTTATTTGCTGATGTCAATAATTACTCAGAGTCAGACGTCTATCTCTGATGCTGATGATAGATGTGTGTGCTATATTTGTTTGTTTATCTATTTCTTTATTCTAAGGCTGACCAGATATTAGCTACGATGACTAAAAAGACTGAGCGAGAGAGAGAGAGAGAGAGAGAGAGAGAGAGAGAGCTGTGCTTGGATTAGGGTCGTCACAGCTCACTGCCTCTAACCCAGTTTGCACCAGATGCTCCAGCTAGAGCATGTGCGAGACAGTGCTAGAGGAAGCCAGTGCGTGTCAGTGAGAGGATGAGGAGGGAGAATGATGATGGTGGTTATCCTGTCATTAGTCTGAGTGTGTTTCCCTGCTCCCATCACCATGGCGACAGCATTTCCATCACATACGTCGCTGTGTGTGTCTCTCTCGTGCAGTGAACGCAGCAGCAGGGATCGGCACAAGTCACACAGTCGAGACAGCAGCAGCCGCTCAGACAAAAATGTCACCATCAGTGCATCGTCAGCTCAGCCGCATCAGCCGGATCAAAGCTCCGCCCCCACAGACGCCCAGGTGAGTCAGACATTGAATATATTTAAAGGAATGAATGTGATTGTGAGCATTATCACTGTGACCTTGAAAGTAATTAACGTAATCAATATTATATAAAACAATATTTTACATAATATATTCTCTATTTTTATATAATAAATATTTTATATAGTGCTGGGAAACACTAAAAATTTGTTTTAATCACGATTAATTGCATTATTGTCTGCGATTAATCACAATTAATCGCATTGTTATGCACAAAACTAATAATACATTTAAAATTAGTGTATTGTGCACTTTTTTCATTTAAAAGTAGGCCTACTGCTATATGAACAGAAGTGTAATAACATTTGGTTTGCACACACTTTAAACAAATTAGGTCCTTTTTACAGCAGTGTTTCTTTTACATAGTAGCAGTTAAAATATTTATTGTAGCCTAAAACTCATCTTATAACAGTAATGTAATTAAATTAAATGTAAGACAAGCCATTTGTAACTGGCAGGACATTCAAGTTTTTATAGGAAATATTTTATAGTTTGTTATAGAAAAATAAGTTATGCTCCGAGTCCAGAGCCTTGATCATAACATTATAACAGGCATCTTCCTATTAGAGACCTGCACGATTGCAGGACCCATCACAGCAGAGTGTGGCGCGGGACAACACTTGATGGGCGGGTAGAGACTCATGTGTGCAGGATGCAGGAGAATAATTAGAGTATGCTCACACTAGGAAATCTTAACTGTGCCGGAGCGTGTTGATCCCAAAAGCCTGGTTTGTTTGACAAGTTTAATCGTTACGTTTAGCAGTCCCTGGCTCGGTTGATAGAGGTGGTCAAGAGCGCGGATCAGTTATATATAGATCAGTGAGCGTGAGTGCTAACCGCACCAGAGTGCAGATCTTCTGATACATGCTGCATGATTGCGTAAATATTTCTGAGCGGTAAAAGCGATAGATCTGTAAAGCAATATATTGTGAGAGGGACGTGTGTTACCCTTTCCATACAACTCAAAATAAACCACAAAGTTAACAAAATTATTCACTACACTGTGTTGAATGAGAGCGCTTCACATGCTACGTGGAAACGTCCTATTTCCAACTTATAAAGTCATGATTACGAGCTTGTTGTATTCTTTTCTGTTAAAATTAACAGTTGAAAGTGATGTGACATACAGCCAAGTATGGTGACCCATACTCAGAACACATCCAAAGTGCACACACACAAACCGTGAACACACACCCGGAGCAGTGGGCAGCCATTTATGCTGCAGCTTCCGGGGAGCAGTTGGGGGTTCGGCGCCTTGCTAAAGGGCACCTAAGTCGTTGTATTGCCGGCCCTGAGACTTGAACCCACAACCCTAGGTTTAGGAGTCAAACTCTCTAACCACTAGGCCATGACTTCCTGGTGACAGTGGTTTGTGAATGCTGATGCTTAGCCTAAATAATTTCGGGAGCATCCTCTCCTGTGACCCATGATTTTTCTGTATGTGTATTCAGAGCCAGTGAGCAACGGACTTTCATAATAATAAAAAACTGCTTTAACGCACAATAAAATATTTGTCGGCATTAGGTTAACACGATAATAACTCGTTAACTTGCCCAGTCCTCATTTTATTATGTTATTATTACACCACTAGTCAAAATTATGGGGGTCAGTATTTTGCATTTACATTGACACTTACAGTAAAAGTGTATCGTGGTCTACACAAAACAATGATAATAATAATTATTATGATGGATCATGTGACACTGAAAACTGCTCAAAACTCATCTTTACCATCACAGGAATAAATTACATTTTTAACTGTATTAAAATAGAAAACAGTTATTTAAAATTTGTATAATATTTTTCACAATATTACTGTTTTACTGTATTTTTTACTGAACATAAGAGAATTAACATTTGCCAACCCCAAACATTTTATTTATATATTTTTTTACAAGTTTTTAAGATGTCTTATAAATGTGATGTATATACAGGTCCTTCTCAAAAAATTAGCATATTGTGATAAAGTTCATTATTTTCCATAATGTAATGATAAAAATTAAACTTTCATATATTTTAGATTCATTGCACACCAACTGAAATATGTCAGGTCTTTTATTGTTTTAATACTGATGATTTTGACATACAGCTCATGAAAACCCAAAATTCCTATCTCAAAAAATTAGCATATCATGAAAAGGTTCTCTAAACGAGCTATTAACCTAATCATCTGAATCAACTAATTAACTCTAAACACCTGCAAAAGATTCCTGAGGCTTTTAAAATCTCCCAGCCTGGTTCATTACTCAAAACCGCAATCATGGTTAAGACTGCTGTCCAGAAGGCCATCATTGACACCCTCAAGCGAGAGGGTAAGACACAGAAAGAAATTTCTGAACGAATAGGCTGTTCCCAGAGTGCTGTATCAAGGCACCTCATTGGGAAGTCTGTGGGAAGGAAAAAGTGTGGCAAAAAACGCTGCACAACGAGAAGAGGTGACCGGACCCTGAGGAAGATTGTGGAGAAGGACCGATTCCAAACCTTGGGGGACCTGTGGAAGCAGTGGACTGAGTCTGGAGTAGAAACATCCAGAGCCACCGTGCACAGGCGTGTGCAGGAAATGGGCTACAGGTCAAGCCACTTTTGAACCAGAAACAGCGGCAGAAGCGCCTGACCTGGGCTACAGAGAAGCAGCGCTGGACTTTTGGACAAATTTTGCATGTCATTCGGAAATCAAGGTGCCAGAGTCTGGAGGAAGACTGGGGAGAAGGAAATGCCAAAATGCCTGAAGTCCAGTGTCAAGTACCCACAGTCAGTGATGGTCTGGGGTGCCATGTCAGCTGCTGGTGTTGGTCCACTGTGTTTTATCAAGGGCAGGGTCAATGCAGCTAGTTATCAGGAGATTTTTCAAGGTTTTCATGAGCTGTATGCCAAAATCATCAGTATTAAAACAATAAAAGACCTGAAATATTTCAGTTGGTGTGCAATGAATCTAAAATATATGAAAGTTTAATTTTTATCATTACATTATGGAAAATAATGAACTTTATCACAATATGCTAATTTTTTGAGAAGGACCTGTATTACTCAATAATTTCCTAATCCTTATTTCACTCATTGTGCAGTTTGCAAGCTCCCAAAAAAATAGTAACACATGCACGTAATTTTATACATACAGTGTATAGATGCACAAATACAAACATTCTTGTTGTTTTTAATGTTGCATTGCACATATATTTGTGCAAAATATATATGATGAGACTGTATGTGATGGGGCAGGCTACAGGTGATTTCAGACAGCTACATGTTCCAGAAAACAGAAAAATGCATTATATTTATTGAATGCTACAGTATGTGCTGCTGGCAGAGAAATTTATTTGTGAAAAGCTCAGTGTTCTAACAGATTAAAGCAATATTCAGAACTTTAGCTTTAAAAAAAGAAGCAATTTAGAGTAATTTACAGCTCAACTAATGAGTTATTTGTGTATGTACGGTAGTTCTTTATCAAAATTACAAGCTTCACATTAGTGTTTTTTTTAGTTCATGCTGTTTCACACCGCATGCATAAACAGCACGCTTAACTGCTATAGCAGGCTCACATTGTGCTTTCACACAGACTCCTTAAAAGAGCTGCAGCTTTATACAGAACATAAAATGATTTCTGCTTTACCACAATGAGTATTAGGTGTGTGCAGTTCAGAATTATAACATATGTGATTGTAAGCAAGGTGGATCACATTAATATCCAAATAGTAATAAATAGTAATTAAATTACAATGGAACCCAAACTCTATAAACGTTTCATATCTAGATTCACTCGGATTTACTGATTTGCAGTGTTCAGGTGCCTGTCAATTTGTAAACTAAACTAAGGGAAGGCAGATAGATGTATTTGTCAAATGGCAAGTAGCTGACTTTATTATTGTGTTTTTTTATAGAAGCTAACATTGTAAACCTAATATTGTAAAATTTAGGGTGTTTTTAGTGTATTTTCTGCTACGGAGAGTTGCAAAAATAAAGCTCTGTGATGAAAATCTGTGGTGAGCATGCAGTGTGAAACAGGCCTAAAATGTATATATGAGTTTTCCCATGATGTTGGTTACCATTGGTTATACAGTGGCATAGCTGCATTTGATTTATATAAAGACACATATATACAGAAAACAGTCAGGTCACAGGGAAGGTGCAGTGACTGTGCTGGAATATTTATAAGAGAGACCATGAAAAAGGGAACGACAGAATTCAAGGGTAAAGTGTGTGTGTGAGTGTGTGTTTAAGGAGAGGGTTTTGTGGTATAGACAGATATGGAAAATAGGAGTGACATACATCTCAGTATGAAAGGACGCCACTTTGTACTTCCTACTGGGTCTCAGTTATTCTGACCTACTTGGCTCCCCCTCAGGGCCAAAAGGCATACAAAGTTTTTATAGGTCCTCATGTCTGTCTACATTAATTTGTGCAAGTATGTGTGTGTGTATGTGTATGTGTCTGTCTTTAAATACTGTACATTTCTGCTTGAGAGGACTTTTAAGACATGGGGGAATTCTGATTGATCAGACCTAGTTCTGGATTTTCAGTGCATTATATTTTATAGATCAATGCTGAATAAAATGATACTCATACACTAGATGACCAAATCTTTATATGCCAATAACAAGGTTTACTAATAAATCAATCAGTAAATGGATTGATGGCAATGCTAAAAGCTTAATGCCATGCCCTGGAATGGCTGTCAAGTCTATTCTTCCCTGTGTAATGTCATCATGTTGGCTCTGATCTTCTTTCATCTTCCTGTCATTCAGCCTGGGCCTCTGGATCGTTTTCTCCAGCGAGGAAACTTTAGATGTTAGTGAACAGAATGACTTGAAATAGCAAGCATGTAAGTCATAACTTACTTGCTAAGAAAGGGTCTGTGTTTATGTTTCCTTGTTGTGCCCTTGTTTGAGTGTCTTTCTTGCTAGTGTATATTTTTTATTATTTATAAAAGATATAGCTTTGGCTTTGTAATTTGATTGGCTGAAATTCAAAGGCTTCATAGATATATCTATTGTTTCAACCATTGTTTTCATCTTTAAGCCTTTTCAGTATTTTTCAAGCATATGTTGATGTTGTCTGATAATGATGTTGCATGGATGACAAATCTTTGTAGGTCAGGCTGGAAGTAAGCATCACCCTGGTTCCTTTAGGTGGAAAAACAGGATAGAAATACAGGATTTATATATAAAAAAGCTTTTGATGAACAAACGTTTATGAATCTTACAAGATAACACAATGAAACTGTAAAATGTGAATAGTAGATGAGATAGCTGTTCAGCATGATGTCGTTTTATGTCCCCGACAAGTAAAAGCTTTTAGAAAAATCACAGATAGATTTTACTGAGGTATTTTACATCACAGAATAAAGATGAAAATATCTTGAGCCTGTGTTAATCACAGACCTTATTTTGGGCACTCTGGACTCTATCAGAGCCTCGTCACCAATGGCAGATGTCTATTTTAGTCCCTCCTCCACTTCACCCCAGATACACTCGCTCAAGAATGTTTGACTTTGATTCATCTCGCCTTTTATTCAAGTTAATAGGCCAGGGTCATAATGAGAAATAAACTTTTCAAAGCCAGCTACTTTATTAAAAAGAAATGCCCTGGATTCAATACAAGTATCTGATGCATGCTGTCAAGTACTGCTGAACAGAATTTTACATCATTGTGCTGTTAGTCATGTCTGTAATTCTGTAATCATGTCCATATTTGTTATACTCATTTTGATTTGGAGTGTTAAGCCTGAGTAACGCGCCTATGAAGGTTTATTTTTGGGGAAAAAATTAGAGGAAAGGGATGGAGGGTGGAGAGGAGAGGGGTGCAGGAGTTTCTCACACTTGTTTACCACTCCCTCTCTTCCTGCTTTTCTTTCTGTGGTACAGCTCAGACTGTGGCTCTGTGAGAGGAAAATGAGCTGTACTCGAGTCAAGCAGAACACTAACATACATGCAAACACCATTAGTTGCACTGTGTGCTTCTTTTGTCTCTCTCATAGGGGGAAGCACATTCAGCAGTGTGGACTGTGGGCAAAATGAAACAGATCAGACCGCAGTGCTGCACAATAGTCTGCCCTCTGGTCACAAAGAATCAACTCTTATAAGAGTTATTCCATTATCAAAGACCTCATTTAAAAAAATAATAAATAAATACAGTACAGACCAAAAGTTTGGACACACCTTCTCATTCAAAGAGTTTTCTTTATTTTTCATGACTATGTAAATTGTAGATTCACACTGAAGGCATCAAAACTATGAATTAACACATGTGGAATTATATATGGAAATATATACATAACAAAAAAGTGTGAAACAACTGAAAATATGTCATATTCTAGGTTCTTCAAAGTAGCCACCTTTTGCTTTGATTACTGCTTTGCACACTCTTGGCATTCTCTTGATGAGCTTCAAGAGGTAGTCACCTGAAATGGTCTTCCAACAGTCTTGAAGGAGTTCCCCGAGAGATGCTTAGCACTTGTTGGCCCTTTTGCCTTCTGTCTGTGGTCCAGCTCACTCCTAAACCATCTCGATTGGGTTCAGGTCCAGTGACTGTGGACGCCAGGTCATCTGGCGCAGCACCCAATCACTCTCCTTCTTGGTCAAATAGCGCTTACACAGCCTGGAGGGGTGTTTGGGGTCAATGTCCTGTTGAAAAATAAATGGTCCAACTAAACGCAAACGGGATGGAATAGCATGCCGCTACAAGATACTGTGGTAGCCATGCTGGTTCAGTATGCCTTCAATTTTGAATAAATCCCCAACAGTGTCACCTAGGGCTGCACGATGTGTTGTTTAAGCATGATATCGCGATGTACGAATCCACGATAGTCACATCGCAGGATGTGCGATGTAGGCTGTCGTAGTTGATCCGTTATTCAGAGAGAGAGCGCGAGAGAGCGCGAGAGAGAGAGCGCGAGCGAGCCCCGGCCGCATGCTCACCATCTTCAAACAACACGAGCGCTGTCTTGCTCTCTCTCCCTCGCGCATATTAATCAATTGACACGATGGTGTCGATGTTTAAATCATTTAAAATGAGAATGTAAGTGTGCTCACCCCATTTTTTTTGTAAGAAAAAATAAGATTAGATTTCATATCGCAATATATAAATCGCAGAAAAATAAAATACCGTAATGTCATTTTTTCCCAATATCGTGCAGCCCTAGTGTCACCAGCAAAACACCCCCACACCATCACACCTCCTCCTCCATGCTTCACGGTGGGAACCAGGCATGTAGGGTCCATCCGTTCACCTTTTCTGCGTCGCACAAAGACACAGTGGTTGGAACCAAAGATCTCAAATTTGGACTCATCAGACCAAAGCACAGATTTCCACTGGTCTAATGTCAATTCCTTGTGTTCTTTAGCCCAAACAAGTCTCTTCTGCTTGTTGCCTTTCTTTAGCAGTGGTTTCCTAGCAGATATTCTACCATGAAGGCCTGATTCACACAGTCTCCTCTTAACAGTTGTTCTAGAGATGTGTCTGCCGCTAGAACTCCGTGTGCCATTGACCTGGTCTCTAATCTGAGCTGCTGTTAACCTGTGATTTCTGAGGCTGGTGACTCGGATGAACTTATCCTCCGCAGCAGAGGAATACTCTTGGTCTTCCTTTCCTTGGGCGGTCCGCATGTGAGCCAGTTTCTTTGTAGCGCTTGATGGTTTTTGTGACTGCACTTGGGGACACTTTCAAAGTTTTCCCAATTTTTCGGACTGACTGACCTTCATTTCTTGAAGTAATGACGGCCACTCGTTTTCTTGTACTTAGCTGTTTTTTCTTGCCATAATACAAATTCTAACAGTCTATTCAGTAGGACTATCAGCTGTGTATCCACCTGATTTCTGCACAACACAACTGATGGTCCCAACCCCATTTATAAGGCAAGAAATCACACTTATTAAACCTGACAGGGCACACCTGTGAAGTGAAAACCATTTCAGGTGACTACCTCTTGAAGCTCATCAAGAGAATGCCAAGAGTGTGCAAAACAGTAATCAAAGCAAAAGGTGGCTACTTTGAAGAACCTAGAATATGACATATTTTCAGTTGTTTCACACTTTTTTGTTATGTATATAATTCCATGTATAATTCCACATGTATTAATTCATAGTTTTGATGCCTTCAGTGTGAATCTACAATTTCCATAGTCATGAAAATAAAGAAAACTCTTGTACTGTATATATATATATATTTTATATATATAAATATATTTTAAATATATATTTCAAAATACTCTTTTGAAAAGGTGGTCATTCACACAATACCTTCTTTTAAAATCTAACTTTATAAATGTTGTGTCAAGTTTCATTGGAACAAGTTTTTTTTGCAAATATCTGTGTTCATGTTTGATCCAGATCAGTTATTTTTCAGATTTAGCTGATAAAACAAAGTCATTTTGAACCTTGCACCTAGTCATTTGTTTAAAGTTTATTTGTTCATTGAAAAGAGGTCACTCAAAGTACATCACTACTGATCATTTCAGTGTGATCTAACAGTTTGCACAGTTCAACCTGGCTTATTGCATTAACTTTTGTAAAGAGGCTGTTACTGAAGGATGCAGCCTACTAGTAGACATTGTTATTAAGGTGAATATTTTATTTCACCTGTGGAGAGACAGTAATTTCAAAGGTTTAAGTCTCAAAAGTATGGTAGCAAAAGTGGTTACATTTTAGGGGTCAAAGAGGAGGTGGAAAGTAAAGCAAAGAGGATGGTCAAGTAAAACTGAAAAATTATTTGCTAATCAATTCTAAGATCTGACATTTTTAACTGTAGTCTAAGGTGAGTCTTTTGAGGACTACAATAATTTTCTTTCATTGTAAATTTATGTATGAGTAACTGTGTTAGACTTAAGTGGTCAAAAATGTATGTGTAAATGTGTTTATTACATATATAATGATTACTTCAGTATTTTACAGTAGTAGTTGCCTCTGGTGCAAGCAAAACGTGCTCCATTTAAAAAAGAAAAATCTGTGTTTGTGTTTCCACCAACTTTTAAAACGCACTTTGCTTCTTTAACCTTTTCCATCTGCCATTTCCTCATTTCTGATGACGACCCCCAAAGTTATTTTTGCACAAGTGTTGGCACAAACTCTAAACTGTGTAACAAAAAGGGAAATTCTTTTCTTTTTCTATTTTGTTCTGAGCTGAAACCATCAGATGTGTACTCACTTTTAGATTTGATTCTTCTCAATAATCCCTCCCTTTTCTTTCATCACATACAGCATGTGCATATCCCATATTGTATTTGTTATTTGTCTTATTCTTTACTTCCTAGGCCCAGAAGCTGTGCATCGTGGTTTTTTGAATCTAACAATACTAGGTTATGCAAGGCCTGCTGTATTGCAAAGTTGCAGCAGTGTTGTTCCTAAACCCATTGAACCGAGCTTAGTAAATATAGCAAATGGTTGGCCCAGTAATTGCTGCATGCAGCTGTATTTTATGTCTGTTATTATTATGGTAATATTATTTCTGTCATTTACATGAATTGAAAACTTTCTCAATTCAGATTAAATTCACTAAACTACATTACCATACAAAATACAGCTTCTATTCATACAAATAGATGCATAAATATGCAAACAAGTCCATAAATAAATATATAAATATTGTGCAGAGTTAGTGCAGAATTATCTGTAATGGAATTCTAATTTGCACTGCATTTCACATTCACTCAGACATCCTGCTGTTAGAAACTTCTCATTTGTTGTTAGTCTGTCTCTCAGTTCTCAGGTTCATTTATATGCAGATGTATGTGAGTTTTGGGTATTTGTCATTAATATATGCAGATGAGGGAGACCTGGGTATTTCTGTACTGTCTATCTGAATTAGCTGTGAAGCAGATTTGTCATCTCACCAACAGGGATGGAAAATAGGGCAAATCAGAAGCTGTAAATGTCTCTTATTCTGTAATATTGATCCTGAGTGCTGGGCTTGGGAGTTGGGCCTCTGAGATAGCGGGGCTTTTAGGAGTATGTTAAATTTTATTAAATTTTATGTGCATGATATATCGCTGATCCCCTCCCTCCTCTTGACAGGACGACAACTGGGGCGAAACCACCACAGCGGTCACTGGAACATCAGACCACAGCTTGTCTCAGGAGGATTTGGCTGGCTTCGGGAAGGAGACGGAGGGACCAGTAGAGAAATTGAAATGTGTACGCTTCCTTCCTTTGGCCCTTTCCCTCCTCCTGGGCCTGCTGGTTCTGATCACCCCTCTGTCCTTCCTGGTGCTGCCCCAGCTGATGTGGCCGGAGCGCCTGCAGGCTTGTGGTACTGCCTGTGAGGGCCTGTTTCTCTCGCTGGCTTTCAAGCTCCTCATTCTCCTGCTGGCTGGCTGGGCTCTGTTTGTGCGACCTGCACGAGCCTCCCTGCCCCGGATAGCAGTGTTCCGCGCCCTGCTGGGGTTGCTCACGCTCCTCCTGCTGCTCTCCTATTGGCTGTTCTTTGGAGTGCGCATCTTGGATTCACAGGTAGAGGCAAATATAGGGACCATGAAGAATCAAGAGAAACATGTTGAGATTTGTGGAAATGTGATTGTGAAATTCATTTTTTTTTAATAAAATGAATAGTTTCAGCTGTTGATGAGCCACGTTTAAAGTAATATTAAAATGCGTACAGATATGCACACCTGTGAAGGTGGATCATTATTTTTGCTATTTTATTTGGTGACGCTATTGGCACTGAAATTACAAACTTAACTTATAGAGTAACCTATAATTAGGCTAAGGACTTTAATAATGTTAGGATCGATAGGATTTTTTTAAAAATGTTTTTGAAAGCAATCTTGTGCTCTCCTAGGCTGCATTTATTTTATCAAAAACAGCTAAATATTGAAAACCTATTACAGTTTAAAGTAACTTCTATTTGAATAATTTTTAAACTAATTTATTCCTGTGAAAGTGAAGCTGGGTTTCCAGCAGCCATTACTCCAGTTTTCAGTGTCATATAATCCTTCAGAAATCATTCTAATGTGCTGATTTGGTCCTCAGTAAATGTATTATTATCAATCTTGAAAATCACGATACATTTTGTTTTTCAATCAATGCTTTTGATTAATTTAAAGCTTCCTTGTTGAAAAGTGTTAATTTGATACATTATTAAATAATTTTATAACACTGAAAATAAAGATAAAACAGGATGCCTTTTCTTTGAAGAACATCCCTGAATTTAGTACAGGACATTTTGCCTCCCCTGGCTTATTGCTTTACTATTTGTGCTTGACAGGACGAGAACTACCAAGGCATAGTGCAGTTTGCAGTATCACTGGTGGATGCTCTGCTGTTCACCCATTACCTGGCAGTAGTTCTGCTGGAGATCCGGCATCTGCAGCCCTGCTTCTCTCTCTGTGTCGTGCGCTCCACCGATGGAGAGACTCACCACTACAACCTGGGACAGCTCAGGTGCCAGCTGATTACAGTGACTATACCTTTATTAAAACAAATACTGTTCAATATGCTGTTTAATAGTATTTTAAATGCTCTTAGTTACTAATAGGAAATAGAAAAAGGAAGTCATTAGTCACACTTCAAAATAAAGGTTCCAACTAATACTAAAAAGTTCTACAGAAGCAAAATGTTTTACATTGGAAAATAATCTTTATGGTCTAGTTTTGTAGAAAACCAATTATTTATTGATGTGCTCAAGAATCTAGAAAGCAGTAAGCTTATCTGAGGAACCTTTTAGCAAATAAAGAAGCATAGACAGTGAAACTGATTAGAAGTGAAGATTGCTCATTGATACCTAAGGATAATTGAAGATCCTTTTTTTCATATTTTATACATCATTTTATTGTTTTTATGCATCAAATCTGCAAACCAACTGTATATATTAACATGGAAATATTTTTTCACAACATTAAAGATCTTGTCTCTGTAATTGCATTGATTATATGGCTGAGCTGCTTTCTTGCTGAGATATTATATGTGGTTGTCTATATACACAAAACTGTATGTGTATGTGTGTGTGTGTGTGTGTGTGTGTGTGTGTGTGTGTGTGTGTGTGTGTGTGTACTGTTTAATGCATTAATAATGAGTTGAGGCTGGGCCAAGGGGAAAAGGTCCATTATTCACTCCATTCCAGACACTCCCTACTTTTCCTTGCGTTGCTTCCCCTCTCCCTACCTCTTTCCTGCCCATCGCTTTCCTTTGTTCTAGCTATCATTGTTTCATTGGCTGGACATTTTTGATCCAGTGCTGCCGCAGTGTCAAGTGGCAGCATGCACACACACACAAATCAGAATGAAATCTATTATTATCTGACTCTGTTTAATGAAATACATGATAGGATTGTCTGTTCCTGTGTTTAAATAGACACCCAAACCCATATTACAAGTTGTTGTTGTTTTTACAATGCTGATCATTCTCTCTCTCTCTCTCTCTCTGTGTGTGTGTGTGTGTGTGTAGCATTCAGCGGGCAGCCCTGGTAATTCTTGAACACTATTACAAGGATTTCTCAGTTCACAACCCTGCCCTACTGACGGCTGCAAAGTCCAGAGCAGCTAAACATCTGGCTGGGCTAAAAGTCTATAATGTAGATGGTGAGTTTAATTTGTCTGTTTAATCACTGTCTATTTCCTGATCTGACTCTTATTGTTCCAAGAAATTCTGAAATTCTATTTTGGAATGCCTATAAGAAAGGCATCAAAACTGAGATGTCCTTAATATTTCAAATGTTTCTCCTAGACAGCAATGAGAGATGCTCCACAGATTATTGTCCTGAGAAAAAGTAATAATCTGAGCACAAGATAATCTGAGAAATGCTATCCACATGTTAACCCTTATAATCTGTAAACCTCAGTACAACTTGACATGAGGCTTTAATGCATTTCATTTAAAATGTAATTTTAAAGCATGCATTGAATCATAATACATTTATTGTTGGGTTGACTCACTGCTGTTAAAGGAATACCAAAATTCACACAAAAATTGACTCACCTTCAGAGCATCTAAAATGAATTTGTTTCTTCATCGGAACAGATTTGGAGAAATTTTGCATTACATCACTTGATCACCAATGGATCTTTTGCAGTGAATGGGTGCCATCAGAATGTCAAACAGCTGATAAAAACATCACAATATTCTTCAGGTAATGCCAGTGACTTCAGTCCATCAGTTAACGTCTTGTGGAATGAACAAGCTTTGTGTTTTTTAAAAACTTTAAACAGTCGATTCTGGCCAAAATCATTTATAATTCATAATAATATTTCCTCCAGTAAAAACTCCATACAATGTTGTCCTCTCACAAAATCAATTGACATATTTATTTAGAACTGTTATAGACCGTTTTCATTTGTAAACAGTGCTTCATCTGTGCATATTTCTCTCCTGGTTTAGACGATGTGACTTGTTTTTACTTGAGAAAGCGATATTATGTATAGAAGTGTTGTATTTTAGCCAGAAGGAATAGTTTGAAGTTAAAAACATCTTAATGATAGATTTGTTTATTGCAAACATGCAGCTTTTTGCTTCAAAAGATGTTGATTGATCAGCTGAAGTCATGGATTATTGTGATGGATTTTATCAGTAGTAATCAGTAGACTCTGATTCTGACGGCACCCATTCATTGCAGTGGATCCACATTTCTCTAAATCTGTTTTGGTAAAGAAACCTTGACAAGCAACCTTGTCAATCAGTCACCACCAACATCTAATGAATCATCTGTAACATTTCTTTCTGCAGAGTTTAAAGCCAAACTGAAAAGCTATCTTTTGGATTGTAAATTCAGACTATGTAATACATTCAGAAATCCTTTCACTGAGACACTGAATTGTAGGGTGCTCCACATGTCTTGGTTATTTGCTTGTGCATGCAGTCATTGTACACTGTGCACAAGGTCACAGACTCATCCAAAAAAAAAAAAAACATTTGCATTGAGAAATCCGTCTCGTGTCTTGACTGTCCTGAAGAAGACTAATTTCTGCACTTGCTATGCTTTAAAAATATTTCCAAACAAGTCAGTATTTCTTACTCACCCCAGATCTCAAAAACACCCAGTCTCTTTCCCTCTCTTCCTCTCTCTCTTTGTTTGACATTTATGATGTACTATTAGCACAATAAATATACGTACACCATGATGCAGAGGTGCTTTCTTGGGATCAGGATTACCCCCTTAAGAACTCAAACCTTCCTTTGTGCCTGTGGCTATCGAACCAGGCCAGGAATGTGTGCGTATAAGTGTGAGTGTGCACGTATATGAAAATCAGCAGTGTGTAGCTCTTTATGCTTTGCACGGATTGTCAGAGTATTAATAATGCATAACTATGAAGTAATCCCCAACACACACACACACACACACACACCAACCCCCACCCCCCACCAAAAAAAAAGCAACATTTCTTTTTCCAGGTTTCAAAGAACTCAACTACATTTTTTTGTCTGTGTGTAAAATTAGTTTATTATCTCGTTCCTCTTGATTCTCCTTTTTATTTTTATTTGTATGTAATTTATTTTTTTGTCTTTGTTATGTTATTCACAAATAACAACTGAGGAAAGGGTGGCCTCAAGATTTGTCACTATTTAAGTGATTTTGGAGGTGATTCACTAAGCTACAGAAGAGATCTCAGACCTGACCTGCTACCAAGGAGAGTCACGCTGCCCTTGTCGTGCATTATTAATTATACCTTTGATCTGAATATGGATAAATATGCATAAATTATTCTGTTCACCAATTTATGCACACAGAGCTAATATGCATTATGTGTGATCATCATAACCTGATTCCACATAAACATGTGATTGGCTGTCAGTTATTTTTTTGCAGTAGATAAACCATACTGTTCAAAAGTTTGGGGTTTGTTAAGATTTTTATAATGTTATTGAAAGAAATCTCTAGTGCTTATCAAGGCTGCATTTATTGGATTTAAACATAAAGTAATATTTTTAAATATGATTACAATATAAAATAACTGCTTTTCATTTTAATATATTTTAAAATGTAATTTATTCCTGTGATAGCAATGCTGAATTTTCAACAGCCATTACTCCAGTCTTTAGTGTCACATGATCTTTCAGAAATGATTGTAAAACACTGATTTCTTATTCTTTACAAATGTTGAAAACAGTTGTGCTGCTTAATACTTGTGTGGAAACTATGATAGTAGTTGGGGGGATTATTTAATGATTAGAAAGTTCAAAAGAACAGCATTTATTTGGAATATATGAATCTTTTGTAACATGAATGTCATGACTATCACTTTGACCTATTAAATGCATCCGTGCTGAATAAAAGTATTGTTTCTTTTAAAGAAAAAACATCTTACAAAACCCAAACTTATGAACGGTAATGTATATGACGTGCTTTATAGGAAATATCCTGACGATAAAATGACAATGAATGTAAAAAAAAATAAAGATTAGTGAATTATATTAATTATTAATTGTCATAATTATGACTGCTTTTAAATTACACATTTACATGATAACCTGCAAAGGTATCCATCTTTCTTGTAATATAGATCAGTGTCAAGGTGATTTTTTTTGGGTTTTTTTTTTTTTAATTTATAAAATTTGCATCTGTTTTGTCCCATAATGCTAATCTTTCTCTTTCCAGGTGCTGGTAGTGATGCTGCAACCGCTCAATCTCGGGCTAAAATAGCAGCTGCTGCCCGACAGAGAGACACCAGCCACAATGAGCTGTACTATGAGGAAGCAGAGCATGACAGAAGAGTCCGAAAGCGCAAAGCACGGTAAGAGGGACAGAGTTTGTGGGAAAACAAAGTATGTGATACAGAGCATGCAATTCAATAAAAGAATAAAGTTGTGGCTTCAATGAAAACTTCTGCTGCTTAATATGCAACATTTCCCCATCCTAGGCTGGTCGTGGCAGTAGAGGAGGCATTCACACATGTTAGACGACTGCAGGAGGAGGAGAAAAAGAAGCCGCCAGGAGATGAGATGGATCCACGTGAGGCAGCGCAGGCCATCTTCCCCTCCATGGCTCGAGCACTGCAGAAATACCTGCGCACCACCCGTCAGCAGCACTGCCACAGCATGGACAGCATTCAGGCCCACCTGGCATTCTGCATTACAAACAACATGACCCCAAAGGTGAGACAAACACAGACATAACATAATGTGTGTAATTGTACTAATAAACTGCATTTGTTTTTAGCATTTGCAATTCTCCGAAAGGAAGGAATGTAGTTGGTTATTTAGCTCGAGTCAGTTCAATGTTGATTTAATTCAGTTCAATGAGTTATGATTTAGCGAGATGTAACTCAGTTGTAAGGCAGCTCTAAAAAGACAAGTGTCTTTTCAGTTGCCAAAGCAAGCCAAAAGATGGCAGTGGCAAGGAACCCAAACTCCATCAGGTGACAGAAATAGAGGAGAAACTAGGCTCAGTTTTCTTCTAACCTAAGCAAACGAACACATATTTATTTAAAACTTTCCTTACTGTTATTGTATGAAAATTCATATAGTTATTTTTGGTCTTGAAAAAAAACAAAAAAAAAAACAATCCCAGATATTACACACAACTTCTAATCAAATCAGATCATTGTAGAATACTAACAGACATGAGTGAACAGATATGGGTGCTGTTTTTCCCTGCTAGGCATTTCTGGAGAGCTATCTGATGACAGGGCCCACACTGCAGTACACGAGAGAGTGCTGGCAGACCCGGCAGTGGACGCTGGTCAGCGAAGCCTCGGTCACCAGTCCACTCCATCACGGCTCTGAATTCCAGCTCAAATCATCTGACTTCAGCTTAGTGGTCACCAGCAAAGCTATCCCTCACCTCAAACTCAGCGAGGAGTATGTCCACCCCAAGTCCCACAAGTTTGTACTGGAGCTACAGTCGGAGACCTCTGTCTGATGGAGTCTGTCTGATGAATGCTTTTGTCTGTTTGGTTTTGTACACTTGTAAATTTTGGACTACTACTATTTTGTTTGAAATTCTTTTTCACTTTTCCAGTTTATAAATGGCATTTTACATAATGGATGTATTTTGATACAACATTTGTTTTTAACAAGAACAGAAGAGGAAAAAAAGAACAACAACAACTAATATATATATGTGTGTACATGTATTGTATGTATCCAGTTACTTAGTGCTGACTGGTGTGTTTGTGTGTTTGTGCTGCTTGTCTGTATGTTTTGTTTTTTTTTTTTTGTTTTTTTGCATAGAGCAAATGCTAATTATGTACTGTGATAAGTATGGCATTACATTTGTTTCAATAATAATGAACGAAACTTTATAAAACTGAACGTAACTTTTTCAGAAACTATCAAAAATATGCCATTACAAAAGAAGAAAAAAACAATGAAAACGAAAAAAATGAACTCAGTCGCACAAATTTAACATGCTCTTCAAATATGCTTCATTCTTTGTTAATGTTTTTCAAAGATTCGTTTTCGCTAATCGTGGATTCTGAATTCATTGCCACAGATTTCGCTTACGTTTCGCAGTTTTTCGTTTGGTGTTTTGACACAAACGTGGGGCGGTGTGCTACAGTGTGGCTGTTACAGTGTGCTACAGTTTGTTGCGGGTTATTATTTTCATTCAGTAACACAAGCTTACTTCAAGCTGCCTTGAAGGACAAGAGCTCATCTTTACAAACTGAGACGATCGAAGGTCAAATATTATTTACATATTTAGTAATACAAATCACAATCACGAGAGCTTTCCAATATGCGCGCCACTGGGTGGCGTCTGTACTTCCCGGTCAGAGAGCACTTGTCCATCAAAAGCTCACTATCCAATCAGAGTAGATCACTGTTAAGCCCGCCCCCACGAGAGGTTTGTGTCAAAACACCAAACGAGAAACTGCGAAACGTAAGCGAAATCTGTGGCAATGAATTCAGAATCCACGGTTAGCGAAAACAAATCTTTGAAAAACATTAACAAAGAATGAAGCATATTTGAAGAGCATGTTAAATTTGTGCGACTGAGTTAATTTTTTTCTTTTTCATAGTGTTTTTCTTCTTTTGTAATGGCATATTTTTGATAGTTTCTGAAAAAGTTACATTCAGTTTTATAAAGTTTCGTTCATTATTATTGAAACAAATGTAATTCCATAGATAAGCATCTGATTGAGGCTTTAAGTTTTTGCAAGCAAAAAGCAGATATTATTTCGGATATCTATGTTTGTGAAATGTAATTTTTTTTATTTTGTTGACCATGACATAAATGAGCATCAGAGCACACCGGAGATTCTGTGAGATCTAGTATTACTGGAAACATTGGTTAGAGAGTCCATTATAGTGGTATAATAGCCAAACATACATGACCATTTTCAGCCTGTTGGATGGTTTGATTTCTACCACTTTTATATGTTTGGAAGAAAAATGGGTAATATATTGTGAGGAAAAAAAAAATCATTTAATTTGTGATTAATAAATTGTGATTAGTAGTTTGCCTCTTTTTTGTGTTGTAATTAAATTGTAAATAAGTTTTTTTTTACGTAAATAGTTTTTTTTTCAATGTGTGTGTATCATGATTAAAACATTGAATTGTGTTTGTAAAATATAAGCCCATTAATGCTGCCTAACACATTTATAAACCTTGCTATTGACCGTTTTTGTCCAAGCTTGACGTTTTTTGCTTATGAAGCAAAAATAAGAAAAAAAACAAAAAATGTCATGCCTTTTTTTGTACTACTCTAGTGAAGTTTTCCACTAGAGATTATATATTATTTTTGTGTATTTAATGCTAATAAAAGTATGTTTTGTATTATTTCTACTTTTTATTTTTTTTTGTATGTTATGTTATGTTATGTAACGTTACAGCATATATTTTCCCATTGCATAATGTCAGTTCTCTCCTGTCAGATCATACAAACCCATCCCATTTGTTTGTCAGGAATTATCAACATTCTATGCCATAACCCGTTAAAAGCTACAAACCTGCTTCAAATATTTATTAATGTTACATTTATAAAGGTGAAATATTGCAGATTTATTTGACTGAAGAAGCTGTTTGTATCAATAGAGAGAAATTCAATAGATCCTCTCAGATTCTGTGACCATTAAACTGAACACAGGAGGCACAAGAGGTTTTTCATCTATTAAACTGAAAGTTCAGTGTAAAAAAAGTACCTGTAAAGAAGAGTCACAGAAGACTCAATACTTTGCTTTGTGTTAATGAAGATGCTAGAGAGAGAGAGAGAAAAAAAAATTATTCAGGGTAAAACAGATTTCACATTTCAAATGTAACTTTCTGTGTTTGCTCTTTAGTGTAATAAAGAGTGAGACGTTTTCTGGTAAGACTGGTCAAAGATTAAAACCAGGACATCTTGTGCCAATTTTTTGATTGAATAATACTTAATGTTGGACAAAAGTATTGGGAATTTATTTTCATCATATGTTTGGCAAGAACATGTTATGATTTGTGGTGAATTCTTAGTCACTTTTTAACTGGAATTTGTTATCTTCAGAGTTATACATGTATCTGTGTATGTGTGTGCGTATATATATATATATATATATATATATATATATATATATATATATATATATATATATATATATATATATATTTCATGATGTATTAAAAATGTACAGTATATATGTTTATTTATTAGTGTATTTAGTTTACAATCATTTTGTGTACACCTCTGCATGTGCATTTATGTTTTATTACTGTAATCGGCATAATTTCCATTGTGGATATAAAAATATAAAATCATTTTGGGCAAATGCACTGTCAATTGCATTCAATTGTTTAGATGAAATGATGCACAGGGCATGGTGTTTCCTGATTCATATTTGAGCAACCCAATCTTTCTCACCAAAGAATTTCATTTTTCACATGATAATTGTCATTTTTATGGTCAGTGCATTCCTTTTTAGTTTGCAGTTTAGTTTCTGTCCTAAATATGTAATGTCAATCCTGTCATTTCAACTAGAACCATAAGGAGCTGTCTTAAACCGGCTAGGTAACAATTCTTTAAAGTAATTCTTTAAATTAATGCTTTAAAATATAGCTCTATAAGTGTCTCCCCTTTTTCCTTTGAATCCACAGTGTTTATTGGAATGTTTGTAAAGCAGGTAAATACAACATTTGTCATACTTAACACATGCATGCTATTGTTGTGGAAATAATTGATGATCGATGGTTGAAGGGTGAACAGAATGATGTCACCTTATGGTTTACAGCTTCCGCTGTCATCCACTTTTAGCTATTTCTAGATGTACAAATCAGTCGTTTTGCTACTTGATATTGCAAACTGATGTTTCTTACCATACCATTTAAATGTATTGTCCTAATTATAAGCACACTTTGTAGCGCAAACAGTTGTTAACTGCACTTTGTTATTATTCTCATTATTTCTCTACAGCTGTTTATGAATCAGCAGTCTCAAATATTCACAGAACACAGCTTAATTCTGAGTTAAAAAATAAGGTGGATACTATTTACCAAACACTGATATCTTCTGGCAGGATCCAGAGTCGGATATTAAATTTCTGATGTATAGAAGTGATCAAATATATTTTTTCATATTTACAGTATCATATTTCATTGTTATTCAATGATCAAGTTTCCTGTTCATGTGTGTATATGGAAATATAATTTCTGTTGACAGTTGTTGATATTACGGGAGATATTGAAACTATATTGAAACGTCAATATAGACAAACTGCAGTACTCAAAGGGCCTGTCACTCAAACTCGATTTGACTTTTTAATCAAAATGTGAATCAAATGAATCATGAAACATATTTTTTAATAATGATTCATTTTTCCCACTTCTGTGTTGCATTATGCATCTAGTTAAAAACATTCTTCAGAATGTTTTATGTCTTCAAAAGCTTTTGGATCATTTAATTTCGCTGTCAAAGAAGGTCAAAACCTTTGTGTGCCAACACGTTTTGCAAATATTGACATTAACAAATAATATCATAACTTTCAAGGTGTTTTTAAGTATACTTAAAAATAATGCTTAATGCAAAAAAGGTTCTATGTAGGGAAAAATGTCTTATTGGACAATAATTTTATGCTTAACAGGTTATTTCAAAAAAAATTTCTAACAATAAAGTATGTTTATGGGCAGTGTAATTCAACAAATACAAACTAATTCTATCTCTATAACTATCTATTCCTCTATATATTAGAATATGTATATTAGTTAAGCAAGAAGTAACATGTTACAATTATTAATCCATTATTAATTATTAATTTAATTATTGATCAATTGTTGGCATCCTGTCAAATTAAACCTTGACTGATTTGTCCTTTTTTCAGCAGTTCAGCTACACTACTGGGGAAAGTGACTCGGGACCTATAAGTTTGCTTTCATCAGTATACTGAATGTATATAGCCTACAGTAATTACAAAAGTTGTATTTATGAGTAAAAATCTTTTAAAGACAGCAAAATAACAAAACTGATTCATGTGCAATAGACAGGTTTTTCACGTGTTTTTTTCATCATGTCCCCACGTATACGAGGCAGTGTAGAATCCAGTCAGAAGCAGGCCTTTTATGTTTTAAGGAAATTTAACTAGATCATCACTCGGACCTTTAGAACAAATAATAATGCTGTGATGTTTCACTGGGACACTAGATGTCTCTACAGTGCCATACATTTTAAGAATAGTAGTACCGTGATACTGTAGTACTACTGTCTATGGATAGTACATGTTGAACTATAAAACCTACATTTATCTTACACCTTGCAACTGTAGAAGCCTTACTTAGATATATGTAGGATTTTGGAAGGAGAAGGGCACTTCCAGCAAATTCTGTGTCAGAATTTAGCCGTGTGGAACGCAATTAGTCAAATGTGCTTCATTCTTCAGAAATGTGATTTAATTTCCGTGAAAAGAGTTACGGCTAAACCTAACACATCAGGTCGAGCAGAACGTGGGAAAGGAGGCCGTTTTTTTATTTTTTTTTTAATAATGCATGTCAGCGGATGAGAGGCTTCACTACGGCTTATCATTTAATGAATCAAAAGCTTATCTGCTAATCATATATTTTACACTAAACAATACTTTTGTATTTAACTACTTTTACAGTTTACCACGAAACAAATTCTGTTTTATAAATAAAGTTTTTTTTTTTTGTTTTTTTTTGCGACAGGTGGGATTCAGTTTATGGCACTTCTAATTCATTCCTATGGTATCTGTAAATGGCGATTCAGCCACATGTGATCCATGTTAGGCGTACTTTTCAAGGGGGCAGGGTTTCATATTTTTTTGAAGCACTCCTGGGCGTCGCCATTGGACAGGAGGAGAAGCTCACAGGCAATCTTTTACTGTCTATGAGGCAATCTGGGGGACGTGGAGGCATAAAGTCAAGGAAGATAATTAATCAGAATACTTACCAAAATCTGCTCCTGTTCATGCTCGCCTTCTCTGCAAGATTCAGTGGGTGATTCAGATTTCTCTTGGCACAGCGATTAGAAGACTTACAATTGTCAGACAGGTTCCTCACGTGACCTCTACATCATCAAGCTCAGTTTGAGTCTGCGCGGTACGCCCGACCCCCAGGAAGTAAGTGCTTCTAATTGACTTCACTTGTCTCCGTTGAATACAATGGGGTCGCTGTGTTCATTTCTTTTATGGCAAAAACCAGAAAGCCAGTTAGCATTTTAGCACTTCTGGTTCCATCATCCCAGAGTCAATTAGTTTTTTTTTAGGCAGCTGTGGGCTTATGGTTTGAGAGTTGGACAGTGGCGGTTTCTCCATTAGGGCGATTGGGCGACGCACCACCAAAGGAAAGGGAGGGTTTTTTTTCTTTTAGATTCAACCACAGTGTTAAGCTAGACTGTTTTTGCTGCCTCTAAATAGTCAAATCAGCGTCGAGTCGCGTTCTGTGTAGTACCGCCCCTTTTTGGGCGATTTCTGTCAAACTGTGAATCGCCCAGAGTGCTCTCATAGACTGCCATAGTGCCATTCAAAGATCATTTTTTTCGAACTGCAGCCACTGCAATGCAATCTCAATGAGTTCCGGGAGGGCTCGCCCTAACGTGCTTTCGTCATCGTGCGTAACCTTAACTTGTGCAACTACTGGTGGGAACAGTGACATCCAATAATATTTAAAAACTATTTTTAATTTTAACAACAAGGAAAAAATTAAAAACTACTTTAATATCTTTATCAAATGTGAAAAAAACACAGAGAGACGGGGATGGCTATGCAAATTCAGTTGTCAGCTGAACTTGATAAACATCACGGCGAACGTTACCTCAGCGTAGATTAATTCTATCGTGTCACTGAAAGAAATACCATTCATTCGTTGCAGCAATAAGGATAAATTGGCAATTAAAGAATTAGGACAACCAAGACCAAATTTAAACATCTATCTACAAAGGGCGGGAAGTCGTTTAAACAAGTATTTTCGAGGAAGTGGTATGAGCAGAGAAAAAGGCTAATAGGCTGCGAAGTAGCTGACGCTTTATTCTGCTAATTTACAGCTGCATTTTGTTACATTGCGAGAGCATGACGGACATTGCATGGACAACCACAGGTGTCACCGGAATGCATCATCTCTCGGAGAAGGTGAAAAAACACGAAAGAGCAAAGATGCATATGGATAGTAGGGAGCAGTGTAATATAAGTGAGTAATTTAGGTAAGCAGTGTAATGTAAGTGAGGAATGTGATATAAATGAGCAGTAATATAAGCGAGTTGTGTAAACAGTGATTTATGTGACTTCAATTATTTCTTATTAAACTGAAATCTAAGTAAAAAGTTTTTTTTTTGGAAAACCACGTCCTGGCGTCAGTCTTCATTTGCTGCTGCTGTTAACAGGCATATAAAAACATAAGGAGAGCAAGAGATTGATTCCTAATGTCAGTTTATTTTTAATTAATACTATAGTAGTTCAGTTCCCTTTACATCTTTAACTAGCTGTTAATTTATCAATTGAATGGGTGAACTATCCTCATTAATCGAGCAAACATGTGCCCCCCCTGAGAGAACTGGCAGGAGCCGCCACTGGAGTTGGACTTGTAACTCTGAAGGTTAGTCATTATCTGGCTTGGCTCAATGTTCATCTTCAGTTCTCTCTTCACAGTAGTTCAGTCAGTGTACTGTTTGAGTAAATGAATTACTCCAGGATATTGGTTTATTTTAACTCAGAGGGAGTGTCAGCCACATTAAAAAAGTTAACAGCTTAAGTCATTTGTGGATTAATGCATATTGGAGACGGGACCGTTTAAACCGTTTAAAACGATTCAGTTCGATTTGGTGAACTGGTTCAAAAAGATCCGGTTACATCGAATGATTCGTTCGCGAACCGGATTATCACAAACTGCTTTGTTTTGAACTCTCTCACAACAGACACAGAAGAGAAGACAATTCTTAATAAAGTCGTAGTCGTTTGCTATTTTTGGACCAAAATGTATTTTCGATGCTTCAAAATATTCTAACTGATCCTCTGATGTCACATGGACTACTTTGATGATGTTTTTATTACCTTTCTGGACATGAACAGTATACCGTACACACAGCTTCAATGGAGGGACTGAGAGCTCTTGGACTAAATCTAAAATATCTTAAACTGTGTTCCGAAGATAAATGGAGGTCTTACTGGTTTGGAACGAAATGAGGGTGAGTTATTAATAAAATAATTATGATTTTTGGGTGAACTATCTCTTTAAGTTGTTATTTTATATTGTTCTCCAGCAATGAATTAATGTATCCCTGGTGGTAAAAAATGAAATAAAATCTTATGTTGTTGCCAAAAGAATTAGTTCTAACGTTACCGCTGTATTGTATTTTTTTTTCCTGATTAGGGTGATGCAGTGCAAGATATGCAGATTTGAACACCCTGCCCAGGAGGTCCTTTTGAAACATGACCAATTGTGCCACTACCAGGGAAGATACTGCCAACTACCCTGCCTCTACACAGATTGCATCTGCTCCTTTAAAACCACTGATTGAAGTCTCACCTTTTAAGATCAAGTGCTTATCTTCACGTGTGAGTCACTTAACATTGAATGGTGAATTGTGTGACTTTAAGGAAATTTGTAAAACACCCTATTACTCCAAACATATAAGGAGCCATTAAAAAAAATCATGAAACTTTAAGGTGCCCTTTTAGCCAGTGTGGTTTTTAAAACACATCTGATTTCATCATCCAGTGGTCACAGAAGTTAGAAAACATTGCAGCTTTTCCATTACAGACTTTAAAGCAAAGCAAATTATTCAAAATGCAGAACCAAAAGACAGTGAGCCACAAACTCTTTGTTGTTATGCACACACTTTTATCACCATTGCAGTTAGTTTTATATTGCTTTTGATAGATATGAAGGACAGATATGAAAGCCAATACATTTTTGACTGGACCCGTTATTTTTGCGCATTAATTTGGACTTGAATTTTGTGATAGTTTTTATTTGATGCTTTCCCAATTTAATTAACTGTGTAGAAGTTTTTAATTTTGCAACACAAATGTGACAAATAAGCTCTTAACATGAAAAACTTTCTATTGTAATTAATTTTATTGCGAATAAAATGACTTGATTTGGTTTGTGATTTAAACTTGCTGTTCTACAAAAAAAAAAAAAAATCATATTGATGAAATAAAAAAAAAATTGTGATTCTGTCCATTTAAAGATTTTTTTGAGGACCAATGTTGTATTTAGTAGCATTTAATAAATTAATTCACTCATATTGGATTGACAGTTTTGTGCTGAACTTTAAAAAAAAAAAAAAAGGTTGAAAGCTCAAAAACCTTCGGAAGCTGGTTGCCTTAAACTTAAGTTTTGTCAACTTTTTTTTTTTTTAAAGCAACTAAAAAAGTTTTTATCATTTAAAAATATATTTCTAGTCAACTAAACACAAAATTGGAAGTTTAACTAAAAGTTCACTTAACTTAATATATTATGTTGATTGAACATGCACAAAAGTTTGTACAACTAATTGACCTTTAAGTTGAGCAAACTCAAAAATCTGCTGAAGCTGGTTGCCTTAGTCATAAGTTGGGCCAACTTAAAATTTTAAGGCAACCAGCTTCAGCAGATTTTTTAGATTTTTTACAGTGTAGATAAATTGACATGGGGGATTGCATGTTGTCCCGTGCCATTTTCTTCTGTCCTCATTCTCGCACCTGTGCCTTTTTTAGAAGCTTTATTTATTCCAATTGTAATAAAGGAAGTGTTTTCTTTGGTACAATGACGGTGAAGTTTTATTTTGATGGACATAGATTTAAATAAATGTTTGTTACAATTACGACCTATGCTCTCAATGTCAAATGCAGAAATGTTAATCCATGCGTTTATGACCTCAAGGTTAGATTATTGTTATGCTTTATTGGGTGGTTGTTCTGCACACTTAGTAAACAAACTCCAACTAGTCTAAAATGCAGCAGCTAGAGTTCTTAATAGAACCAGGAAGCATGACCATATTACCCCTGTTCTGTCAACACTGCACTGGCTCCCTATCAAACAACATAGATTTAAAATCTTGCTTATAAAGCCCTGAATGGTTAAGCACCTCAGTATTTGAACAAGCTCTTGTTGCACTATAGTCCTCCAAGTCCACTGCATTCTCAAAACTCTGGCAATAGTAGGCCACCAGGACAAGACCACAGGAAACAGATGATTCTTCTGCGCAATCTGTCTTTGCCGCAGCCTGGAATTGAACTTGCCCTCCGTCTGAGCCTGGTTCCTCCTAAGGTTTTTTCACCATTTTGTCACCCATGGAGTTTTGGTTCCTTGCTGCTGTCGCCTCTGTTAGGGACACTTAATTTCCAGCGATTGCGTTAACTTGATTGCACAGATACTGTTTATACTGAACTGAGCTGGATGATGACATCACTGAATTCAATGATGAACTGCCTTTTTTTTCTTTATTGACACACTATTTTCCTATTTAATGCTTTTAATTTGCTTTGTTTCAATCTGTATTGTTAAAAGCACTATTTAAATAAAGGTGACGACTTGACTACATGCGCTGTCTGAGACATATAATGTCATCACGCCGAACAGTTTATCAATTTACAGTATTTTCCAGTCGTAGTATAATTTGTAACACAATTAATTGTACAACCCGAATTCCGGAAAAGTTGGGACTTTTTTTAAATTTTAATAAAATGAAAACTAAAAGACTTTCAAATCACATGAGCCAATATTTTATTCACAATAGAACATAGATAACATAGCAAATGTTTAAACTGAGAAAGTTTACAATTTTATGCACAAAATGAGCTCATTTCAATTTTGATTTCTGCTACAGGTCTCAAAATAGTTGGGACGGGGCATGTTTACCATGGTGTAGCATCTCCTTTTCTTTTCAAAACAGTTTGAAGACGTCTGGGCATTGAGGCTATGAGTTGCTGGAGTTTTGCTGTTGGAATTTGGTCCCATTCTTGCCTTATATAGATTTCCAGCTGCTGAAGAGTTCGTGGTTGTCTTTGACGTATTTTTCGTTTAATGATGCGCCAAATGTTCTCTATAGGTGAAAGATCTGGACTGCAGGCAGGCCAGGTTAGCACCCGGACTCTTCTACAACGAAGCCATGCTGTTGTTATAGCTGCAGTATGTGGTTTTGCATTGTCCTGCTGAAATAAACAAGGCCTTCCCTGAAATAGATGTAGTTTGGAGGGAAGCATATGTTGCTCTAAAACCTTTATATACCTTTCAGCATTCACAGAGCCTTCCAAAACATGCAAGCTGCCCATACCGTATGCACTTATGTACCCCCATACCATCAGAGATGCTGGCTTTTGAACTGAACTCTGATAACATGCTGGAAGGTCTCCCTCCTCTTTAGCCCGGAGGACACGGCGTCCGTGATTTCCAACAAGAATGTCAAATTTGGACTCGTCTGACCATAAAACACTATTCCACTTTGAAATAGTCCATTTTAAATGAGCCTTGGCCCACAGGACACGACGGCGCTTCTGGACCATGTTCACATATGGTTTCCTTTTTGCATGATAGAGCTTTAGTTGGCATCTGCTGATGGCACGGCGGATTGTGTTTACCGACAGTGGTTTCTGAAAGTATTCCTGGGCCCATTTAGTAATGTCATTGACACAATCATGCCGATGAGTGATGCAGTGTCGTCTGAAAGACCGAAGACCACGGGCATCCAATAAAGGTCTCCGGACTTGTCCCTTACGCACAGAGATTTCTCCAGTTTCTCTGAATCTTTTGATGATGTTATGCACTGTAGATGATGAGATTTGCAAAGCCTTTGCACTTTGACATTGAGGAACATTGTTTTGAAAGTTTTCCACAATTTTTTACGCAGTCTTTCACAGATTGGAGAGCCTATGCCCATCTTTACTTCTGAGAGACTCTGCTTCTCTAAGACAAAGCTTTTATAGCTAATCATGTTACAGACCTGATATCAATTAACTTAATTAATCACTAGATGTTCTCCCAGCTGAATCTTTTCAAAACTGCTTGCTTTTTTAGCCATTTGTTGCCCCCGTGCCAACTTTTTTGAGACCTGTAGCAGGCATTAAATTTTAAATGAGCTAATTAAGTGGATAAAAGTGTAAAATTTCTCAGTTTAAACATTTGCTACGTTATCTATTTTCTATTGTGAATAAAATATTGGCTCATGTGATTTGAAATTCCTTTAGTTTTCATTTTATTAAAATTTAAAAAACGTCCCAACTTTTCCGGAATTCGGGTTGTAGAATAACCATAATTGTTTCCCACATTTTATATTGTTGGTCAACAATGTTTGTTTTAGTTTTTTTGCTCTGAAATGACTTTTAATGCGCCTTATTTCGAAATGTACAGAAATGCTTTCATACGTCCTTTAGTTATGATTATTAATTTATTCACTATACTATTTATTATTAATGTCTCATTTCAGTTTTAGTTTGGCCCTAGTTTTGTATTTATTCCATTTTATATGAAAAGGTTAATGTGGTGTGGATTACAATTTATATACAGAGTAAATCCTGTTCACTTAACACGTTAAAAAATAATCTTGTAAAAGTGGTGGGAAGCGTGATGGTGGTGACGCTGAAGTCGAGCAACCATGGTGCTGTAGCTCGTTTATAGCCTAAGTTTAGCTTTTAAGTTCTGGCGTTTTTATTAAGGCTTCAAAATTCATCAAAATTACACTATTTTGTTAAGATTATATTGATGGACAAATCTTGGAAATTTCATAATATAACCCCTTTAATAATGAAAGTTTTAATTCCAATATTAGTTACCTGTGAACCTGTAAAGTGGATGTAATTTAACAGTTTTGTAAAAATCATTAAATCAATGACCGAAAGCACGTTTACTTAACATTATCACATTAACACATAATAAGGAAACAATAATTATTTTTGATATCATGATGATTTCAAACATTTGATATCATCATGATCTGAATGTGTTTAATGCTAGTTTGAAAAATTCAAGGGCCATTTACACCAGCGACGTAACTTGCAGTTTTTATTTTTTACATTTTTTCTATTTATTGATAACTTTTTGTTTGAATCTCTCAACATTTTACAACAGTAGCCAGGTGGTGAAGACAATAAAAAAGAAACTAAATTACAATGTCACTTGCAATCGCCTCGTGCACTCTCCGCTACCTGCGTCACGTGCAATCAACACAAATCGTGCATGTTGCCAATGGAGACAAGACGCTGTGGTGGTGTTTAAACGATTAAAACTAAATTAGTAGGCCTACTACAATAACAGCGTTCTGCAAGAAAAAGACAAGACCGGCAAATCCGTGGCCACAGAACAGCAGAATATGAACGCAATGCACAATGTCTTTCGTTAAGCGTTTTCCTCCTGTAGAGAAAACAAACACTTAATATGGCATAATGTATTAAGATACATTAAGTTCAATAAAAAGACCAAATTCGATATAAAGTTATTATGTAATGTATTTCAAGGCAAGCAGATGGCTATGAACACAACGCGCAAACATTGTCCTCCCATACAGCAAAACAGCAACTGGGTTCACGCCTCTGTTCGCGCGAACAACCAATGAACATCCACGATCTGAAGCAGGAAAAACATCTCGGTTACGTATGTAACCTTGGTTCCCTGAATAGGGAACGAGATGCTGCGGTGACGTCACCACGTATGGGAACACCTTCGGTGTGACGAATGTCTGAAGCCCTATACCATCCCGCCAATCCTATTGGCCAAATAGCGCGTGGCACCGCCCAGCATGCGTAGGCATATATATACCTGGTGCCGCGCGCCATTTACCTCAGATTTCATGACGAGAAGAGAAGAAAGCTATCAAGGTATGGCACGGCCAGAACCGCAGCATCTCGTTCCCTATTCAGGGAACCAAGGTTACATACGTAACCGAGATGTTCCCTTTCATAGGTTACTTCGATGCTGCGGTGACGTCACCACGTATGGGAACGCTATACCATCACGCCTGACGTACCTGATAGCTTGGATCCAAGGAAGCATCTGCTCAAGCGGAGAGAACCCGGGAGCCAGGAGCCATCCTCACATCCAGACTGTAAGACCTGATAAAAGTGCTCGGTGAGGACCAGCCTGCCGCAGCACAGATATCATTCAAAGAAGATCCACTGAGAAAGGCTTGAGAAGAAGCCATTGCTCTTGTGGAATGACCTTTTACTCCTAAGGGCGAAGCGAGCCCGCGCGCCTCATAGGCCAAGGAAATAGCCTCCACCAGCCAATGGGACATGCGCTGTTTCGTAACTGCATGGCCCTTATTCTTATGTCCAAAACAGACAAACAGCTGGTCAGACTCACGCCATGGGGCAGTGCGATCCACATAAGTCTTCAACGCCCTCACAGGGCAAAGACTTAGATCTCCAGACTCTGTCGCAGCAGGAGAAAAAGCCTCCAGGACCACCTGCTGAAAATGAAAAGGATTAGACGCGACCATAGGAACATAATTAGGCCTAGGTCGCAACAACACTTTCACAGAGCCTGGTGCAAACTCCATGCACGAGGGTGAGACAGAGAGAGCCTGTAAATCCCCAACTCTCTTGAGGGAGGATAAAGCCATGAGAAGAAGTGTCTTCAGAGTCAGGAGCTTATCCGATACAGTTTCCAGGGGCTCAAACGGATGCCCTGACAAACCCAGTAACACAATGGATAAATCCCATGAAGGAACTCGCACAGGGCGGAAAGGTCTCAACCGTCGCGCACCCTGTATAAAGCGAGAAACCAGTGGATGACGACCCACTGAAACACCACCTATATGCTCATGGTGAGCTGAGATAGCTGCCACATAAACCTTCAGGGTGGCTGGTGTCAATCCCTCCGAAAAACGGTCTTGAAGAAACTCCAGTACTGAAGCCACAGGGCAGTAAACTGGATCCACATCATGAGTTTCACACCATGTCATAAACAGTTTCCACTTGAAAGCATATAAGCGTCTCGTAGAAACTGCTCTAGAGTTCAGTATAGTCTCGGTAGTTTCAGCAGAAAGACCGGGACATATCAACTCACTCCGCTCAGAGGCCACGCCCACAGGTTCCACAGATCTGGCCTCGGATGCCAGATCCGTCCCTGTGCTTGCGATAATAAATCCCGTCTGAGGGGAATCTCCACCGGAGAGCCCGCTAACAGATTGATGAGATCCGCAAACCACGGCTGTGTGTGCCATCGCGGAGCCACCAGCAACAGCTGTCCCACTCTGTCCCGCCGTATTCTGCATAATACCGCTGGGACCAGCCGAATCAGAGGAAACGCATACAAACTGGTCCTGGGCCAGCTGTGAGCTAGCGCATCCAGACCCAGGGGTGATGGAGGGCTTAGGGAGAACCATAGCGGGCAATGCGTAGTCGTGCTCGACGCGAATAAATCCACTTTCGCTTCCCCGAAAATATGCCATAGGTGATTCACCGTTTGGGGGTGTAATCTCCATTCCCCTTGTTCCAGAGTCTGCCTGGATAATAAATCCGCTCCGAAGTTCAGTCGTCCGGGGATGTGAACAGCCCGGATCGACAGAAATTTGTCGTGAGACCAAAGAAGAATCCGCCTCGCCAGTCTGCACAGAGGGCGAGAACGTAATCCTCCCTGATGGTTCAGATAAGCCACGACCGCAGTGTTGTCCGTTCTGAGAAGCACATGACGGCCGGTCAGTAGACTCGAAAAATACTGGAGAGCCAGAAAAACCGCCAGTAATTCCAATTTGTTTATGTGCCAGCTGCGTTGTGCCGCTGTCCACACTCCGTGGGCTGGGCGCCCCTGACAAACAGCTCCCCACCCGGTCAAAGACGCATCTGTCGTGACAGTCTCTCGGGAAGCACAAATTCCCAGCCGAACCCCGGTGAGGAGAAATTCGGCTGATGTCCATTGTTTTAACGACATCACACACCTCCGCGGTACCGAGATCGTTCGATGCGGAGAACAACAGGGTGAAATATTCTGTCGTTTCGTCCACCACTGAAACGGGCGCATGTAAAGCAAACCCAGATGAATCACGGGAAGCGCCGCCGCCATTAGACCTAGTAGTCTGAGGCACAGTCTCACTGTCACTGTGTGACCCGCCCTGAAGTGCTGAACGCATGACGTAATCGACTGAGCGCGCGGGACAGAAAGCTTTGCTGTCATCGCGCGAGAGTCCAAATCTATTCCCAGAAAGGTAATCCGTTGAGAGGGGATTAATACACTTTTCTGGAAGTTTGTGCGTAAACCCAGGCTGTGTAAATGATTCAGCACAATATCTCGATGAGAGTGTGCTTGAGTCTGAGATTGCGCTAACACCAGCCAGTCGTCCAGATAGTTTAACACACGGACGCCCCGGAGCCGCAACGGGGCCAGAGCTGCGTCCATGCATTTTGAGAATGTACGGGGAGCTAGCGCTAAGCCAAAGGGAAGAACGCGGTACTGATACGCTTTGCCCTCCAAAGCGAATCTGAGGAACTTCCGGTGTCTCTCGATGATCTGAATATGAAAATAAGCATCCTTCAGATCGATCGTGACAAACCAGTCGTTTGGTTGAATCTGAGACAAAATAGATTTTACCGTCAACATCTTGAATTTGCTCGACCTGAGTGCAAGATTTAGACGGAGTAAATCCAGAATGGGTCGTAATCCGCCGTCCTTTTTTGGTACCACAAAATAACGGCTGTAAAACCCTGACTCCATCTGAGAGGGGTGTACTTCTTCTATAGCCCCTTTGCTCAGTAGAGCTAACATTTCCTGTCTCAGCACCGCCATGTCCATCGGTTTCATCACCGTGGAGAGAATTCCGCGGAAAGGGGGCGGGCCTTTCCGAAACTGAATGGTGTATCCATGACAAATTGTGCGTAACACCCATTGAGAAATGCCGGGCAAGCGTTCCCACGCGGCCCGAAACAATATTAGCGGTTTCAACATGTTCGTTTCCTGCAACGCTGTTGCACACATAGAAATGTCCGGGCACGAAAGACTCACGGTGTTCGTGCACAGGGGAAGTATATGCATAGCAGGCGTTGTATCTCGTTGTACGTAATCCTGAAACGTGTCCACGGCAGGAATTAGGCCAACAGATTGAGCATCGGGCTCTGCCGCTAGCGAAACAGCGGCGGCTGAGCGAGCCGTCATGACGGGCCGTTCGATGAAGACCCTTTGAAGCGCTCCTCGAGCTCTGAAAACTGGATCGTGCATAGTGTCTGAGGAAGCGATTGGTGTTACAGTTCGCTCCAATGCTGTTCGAGGCGCTGTTTGCGGCGAAACAGTCAGGGTTTGAGCGTGGGGACTGCAATGAGAGTGTTGGATGCGCAAAAGCGGTCCAACAGCGCTCTCTAGCGGAGGGCACAGTCCCTGGCAGGCAGCGAAAAAATCAGGAGCTGCTGTTAGGTGCCCGAGAACGAGAGGCATTGGCCGTCGAACTCAGGTTCAACCTTTTTCGCTGGCGTTGTTGAGCCGGTGGAACAACCCTAGGGCCCCAGTCCTTGTGAGGGGGCGCCATAGGTGAAGGCTCTTCCCGAGAGGGCACTCGCTGGCGGTGAGAGGAGGTTGAGCGAGAACGCGCGGGCGCCTGACGGCGTTCAATCTCTCTGGGTCTGCGGGGAATCAGCTGGCGGAAAGCGGCTGATTGTTGTTTCGCTGCTCTGAACTTCTCCACCACTGAAGTGACCGCCTCTCCAAATAAACCGTCCTTAGACACAGGGGCATCCATGAGGAAAGATTTATCCTTTTCCTTTATATCGGTGAGATTAAGCCAGAGGTGGAGCTCAACCGTAATTAATCCAGCCATGGAACGGCCCACAGCTCGAGCAGTATGTTTGGTAGCACGAAGCGCCAAATCAGTTGCTCGCCGTAGTTCCTTGACCGCCTCAGGTGTAATGCCGTCCCCCTCGTCCAATCCTTTTAACAGCTCCGCTTGGTAGGCCTGAAGGACCGCCATAGAATGAAGCGAAGCAGCCGCTTGGCCAGCGGCCATATAGGATTTTCCCACTAAACTAGACGTGACTCGACACGCCTTCGAGGGGAGGAGGGGCGGGACTTCCACGCCGCGGCCGAATTAGGCGCAAGATGTTCGGCGAGAGTCTCCTCCACCGGCGGTATCGCTGTGATGCGTTCGTGATGCGTGCCGCAAACGGCTGTTTCCACGACCTCGAAACCTCCTTGTGGAGGTCCGGGAAAAAGGGTAAAGGCCTCCGGGGCTGCGCAGGTGTCCGACTAGTTAGAAAACGGTCGTCCAGCTTCGAAGAAGGTTGGGCCTCGGCCTTCTCAACCTCCCATTCCAGCCCCAATGTACCCACTGCACGGGAAACCACATCCAACAGCTCACTGTAGGAGGGGGAAACACGCCTCTCCTGTCCACTAGGAGGGAGAGGGCTCGTGTCGGCTGCGAAGTCCTCGGACCCCGAGGCCGCAGTGGAAAGAACGTCGTCATCATGGCGGTCACAACCGAAGGAGATGGCACTACATGCCCCCGGTGTGGGCCGTAAATCCTCACAGGAAAAGACGACAGGTTCAAAAGTTTTCCTGTGTATTAGGGTAGGGGAGAGCGAGCGATGTGGAGAGTAATTTTCCATCGCTGAACTGTCCTCGAACTCCATGTCACACGTGTCACCCCAAGCTATCACCTCGTGCGGTGCCTCGGCAGTCGCAGAAGTGGTGTGGCGGGGGTTAGACACGGCGACATCGGAGAACACATCTACCCTAGAGCGAAGCACCCTGAGTCGCAGGCCATCGCAATGGGGGCATGAAGAAAGGCCGCTAAGCGCCTCCTGTGCGTGGTGTAAGCCTAGGCAAACTACGCACCTGTCATGAGTGTCCCCCTGAATGATGTACCTGGTACACGGGTCCTTCCACTTCTTGAAACTCATCGCGTCCGCGGAGAGGAGTATACTGCTCGTAGACGATCGCTGAGAACGCGAGACAATAGGGCACAGAAGATTCGCTTCGTACTGAAGGAATGAAATCTGAGGTAAATGGCGCGCGGCACCAGGTATATATATGCCTACGCATGCTGGGCGGTGCCACGCGCTATTTGGCCAATAGGATTGGCGGGATGGTATAGGGCTTCAGACATTCGTCACACCGAAGGTGTTCCCATACGTGGTGATGTCACCGCAGCATCGAAGTGACCTATGAAAGGGAAGTTCCTTTGTCTCTGGGGAGACACCCACTCGAGTAAGTTATGGTTATTGTCAGAATTCAAAAATAATCAAATACATCTTAGTAATGACTTACATGATGAGTGTAAAGAAACGGTTGTGTGTGTGTGTGTGTGTGTGTGTAAAGGTGCAGAAAGCTGCTCAAACGTGACTGTGGAATGTCACGTCGTGCCATGGGGGGGGGGGGGGTCATAAAGCAATTTAAACCCAGCCATTCTGGCACCAGGCCGGTCATTCAGCGTACTCTGCAGAGTTTGATTTACCTGCATTACCAGAGTTCAGAGGCTAAAAGCTTTGGGCTTGGATAAGGAATCTGCATTGTTTTAGATTCAACGAACCATGATTCATTAATTCAGAACCAATGAATGAATGAACTGCTCATACGTTACATTGATTTGGTCTAAAGAGAGAAGAATTAATGACTATTTTTGTTTGAAAACTACAAATAAAATAGCTACCAAAATAAATGTTCGTAACTGCAGTTTGACTAAAAGTAATGACTTAAAGTTAACAAAAATGCAATGACTTTTCGTGGACTAAAACTAAACTAAAACTATGAAAGACTCAAATGACTAAAATGTGCCTAAGACTATTAAGCATTTTCGTCTCAAGAAAAAGACTAAGTCAAAATTAACAATGGTTCAAACAGGTTGTGTCCATGGTGAGAGGGGTCTGTAATGATGTTCCCTGCCCAGTATTTTGAATATTAATAGTTAAGTCAAAAGGACATCCTACCTTTTTATAAATCTTTATAGGCCTATGGAAAGGTTTTTACATGGGATGCTGATATACAGGACAACACAACATTGGAACAATCCAACTGTGTTTGTGATTACCAGAATTAAGTAATAATAAATTAGAGATGCCTGTTCTGTGTGTTCGCCCAAGTTATTTTTTCAGTGCCAGGGGGAAAACAAACGTTGGCATTATTTAATGGTTCTTTCTTTTCTCGTGACATGTACTGTATGTATGTGTGTATTTACCAAGAGCTCCTAATAATCCCCAATAAATTCTGTGTGTTTGAACAAACCTTAGCTGATTCAGATTTTAAGTCATTTTAAAGGCTAAATAATAAATAAATACAAATTATAATTATTTTATTAATGGATTGATCATCACTCAATTACCAAATAATCGCTAATAACAGCCCTAACAACAAGCAACTCCAAGACTCTTACATTATTTATATGTAGACAAATCCAGCTGAGAAAAAATGTTCAATTGGCACAATAGTGATGAGGGCGGAACATATGCATGTTAACCAAGGCCATCTGCTTTGCATGACACATTTTGATGTTCAGACAAATTATAGCCCACAAAATATTAAAAACATTAAAAACATTTAAACTGTTAAACATTTAAAGTCAATGTTGACTTTTGACAAATAATATTATCTCCATTATCAGTGATTGTCATGGTTGATTACAACTAGCATAAAAACTTTTTGTTGGTCTTGCTGCCTTTCATGTGAATGTTTTCCCCTTTCTCAGTTTCCTTGTATTGTACAAACAGTTATGGAGTGAGAATCATGCCAAAACCTCACACACACACACAAAGTTTTTTACTCACACCCAACGATTCACAAACAAACTCAGTGTGGTTTGCAAATACAAAACATCACTCAAAAACTAATGCATTTTGTTCTGCAAAAAAAAAACGTTGCTATCAAACAAATACAGTACGTTTTACATATTCAAAGAAACTTATTTCTTCATTGACAAAAATATCCTCCAAGTACAAACTAAAATCTTTCAATTACAAAACAAAATCCTTCAAGTACAAAACCAAATTCTACAAAATGAGTTTATAATACCCTCAATATCAGGGGTTTAGCCATTTACCCAAATCTAGTGCCTTGTAGAATCTCAATAGGCATGCAGTACAAACTTTGGTTCAGTTATACTAAGAAAATGTTTGTCTTCCATCCTGCAAAGTTTGGTGAGGCTATGAATAACACTTTAAGATATTAATGCCCAAACATGGTTATCTGATAGTGTTTTTGATGCTATAAAAATGAAAATCTCAAGGACTGACAAAAATCTGAATATTTTTACAGGCCTTGGTTTTGGGACCCAAACATAATATAGAAAAACTCTTCATCTGAGATGTTGCTGCAACCACTTTCCTGGATTCTGACTGATTTGACATGGAATGGAGTCTCTATATTCTATGAGACACTGGCAGGAGAAGACCAGGGTTGATTTGGAGGTCCAAACACACCCTTGCCATGAAAAACAGACCATTGCTATGGACGCGGAACAGACTATTTTCTTTAGCGGAAGCAATACAATCGTTTTTAAAATCAATAAACTCATTTTTAAATCAATATTTTGTGTCAAATTATTTATTTATTTTGTAGGCAGCAATGTAATAAGCGGATCATGTATAGCGAGACGGTTGTTATAGCGAATAACAACCCCTTCAGGCTGATTTTTCACCAGCAATGACTGCAAACTCACCTGGCTGCTCATCGTGTTCAAAACGTCCCCATCCCCAATGCTAGCGTTTCTTCTTCTCTTCTGTTTCCATGTCGGTGGTGGCACCAAGCAAGCCACTAACAGCGCCACCTGCTGTTGTGGAGTGTGAATTACATGACAATTTACTAGCATGTGTGTGGATCTGAAGGCATTTGCACGTGGATCAGCAAAGCGGAAAATTATTGCCAAAAGTCACGTGACAGTTCTTCGTACTTGTAGAATTTTGTTTTGTACTTGAAGGATTTTGTTTTGTACTTAAAGGATTTTTTTTGTACTTGAAGGTTTTTTTTTTAATTGAAGGATTTTTTTCTGTACTTGAAAGATTTAGTTTGTACTTGGAGGATATTTTTGTCATTGAAGAAATAAGTTTCTTTGTATATGTAAAACGTACTGTATTTGTTTGATAGCTACGTTTTTTATTTGCAAAACCAAATTCATTAGTTTGTGAGTGATGTTTTGTATTTGCACACCACACTGAGTTTGTTTGTGAATTGTTGGGTGTGAGTAAAACACTTTTTGTGTGTGTGTGAGGTTTTGGCATGATTCTCACTCTATAAACAGTTGGCAGCTCTGAACAGAGAAATTACCCATAGTTTTATTTGTAGTAAAAGTGTAATAACCATGTATTGTTTTTGTCATTGATTACCAGTTGTATAACCACTTTTTTACAACCAATACTGTACCATGACCAAACTACAGTTAGTGTAGCAAAACCATGGTAACTTTATGGTTACCATGGTTTAACTATAGTTCACGTTTATTTATTTTTTACTTGTGGTAAAACCATGGTTAATTTTTGTAAGGGATATCTTTTCATATTTACAGTATCATTCTTCATGACTATTTATTTCTCACTTTGCTCCAGCATTAGTGAAATACTGTAATGTGAAATACTGTAATGTGTAAGTGACAATGAAAATGTAGCTGAACTTCAGCTTCTTAACTTGAGCTTTGACTGAAAGTAACTGATTTTTTTAATGAATATTTTAATAATTAAGGTAATTAACCCTAACCCTAATAACACTAATGGCCATGGATCCTCTGTTGAAGATGACAAATACAGGTGTTGGTCATATAATTAGTATATCATCAAAAAGTTGATTTATTTCACTAATAAAAAAAAGTTTCCACCATCAGTGATGGTTTGGGGTGCCATGTCATCTGCTGGTGTTGGTTCACTGTGTTTTTTGAGGTCCAAAGTCAATGCAGCCATATACCTGTGATATGGAAAGATGAGGACCCAAAAGCGGTTATGCAAAATGAAGCTCCTTTAATAGAGTAGCGTTGCAACAAAACAAGTCTTCGGAATAAACAACAAAAGCAGCCGATGAGCCGGTACCCAAACAGTGAACACAAAGTCCTTCACGTAAATCAGCAAACAGAAAATTCTTGTCTGTAAACGGGCCGGCGCTCGGGCAGCGTGTGGAGAAGGGCGTTCGCTGACCTCCTCTCTCCCTTACGAGATTACGTCAGGTGGCAGGTATGGTAACTGTCCAGAGTACTTGTCAGCAACAGCAGGACTGGACAGAGAGCAGAGCAACAGGTTAACTCAGAGCACCGTTAGATCTGACCTGAGACTGGAGCAAGAGAGGCAGGGTAGGACCCGACACGACAGGACAGGACAGGACAGGACTGGCACAAGATGATTGTGAAGCTTCTGCATCTACAGCAAATGAAATAATCAAGCAGAGAGCACAAAAAACGGGGAACTAGAAATAGCCAGGATGATAAGGGAAAAGAGAGAACAGGTGTGAATCTATTAGCGAGACAGAGGAGAGATAACGAGAAACAGCTGAAGAGGTGTGTGAGTGTAGCAAAACAACCAGCAGAGGAGGGGGAAGGAGAGAAGGAAAACCGAATCCATGACAGTGCCCCTCCCCTAAGGAGCGCCCCCTGGCGCTCCCAAGGGAGGAACCTGGCGAGTGCGGAGGAATCCATCGATGAGAGAGCGGTCCAGAACGTCCCGGGAGGGGATCCAACTTCTCTCCTCAGGACCGTAACCCTCCCAGTCAACGAGAAACTGGTGGCCCCGACCACGACGACGCATATCTAGGAGTTTACGCACTGTGTAAACGGGGGCATCCTCGACATGAACAGGGACAGACAGAAGAGTAGGAGAAGGCGCGCCTTACGAACGGTTTAATGCAGGAAATATGAAAAACAGGATGGATGCGACGAAGATTGGGAGGAAGTTTAAATTTGATCGCGACAGGACTAATGATCTTTGAAACTTGATAAGGCCCGATAAAGCGGGGGGCCAGTTTGCGGGAAGGAGTCAGGAGAGGTACATTTTGGGTGGATAGCCACACTCTCTGACCACAATGAAACTTAGGCCCTCTGACACAACGCTTATTGGCGTACTTTCGAGTACGGGTCTTGGTGCGACAAAGCGCGGATCTAACTCTTCTCCAGGTGCGCTTACAGCGATTGATGAATGCCGTCACTGAAGGGACATTGGAATCAGCATTCTGTGGGGAGAATAAAGGAGGCTGATAGCCAAGGCAAGAGTTAAACGGAGATAAACCGGTTGCGGACGTAGGTAAAGAATTATGGGCATATCCTGCCCATGGTAATTGCTCAGACCAAGACGATGGGCTGCGAAAGGCTAAGCTGCATAGAAGGCGGCCAACGATCTGATTGGTGCGTTCAGCCTGGCCGTTAGTCTGGGGATGAAATCCAGAGGAAAGGCTGACAGACGCGCCAATAAGGCGACAAAATTCTTTCCAGAATTGGGACGTGAATTGAGGACCCCTGTCCGAACAACGTCCGAGGGAAGACCGTGTATCTTAAAGACGTGATTGACTAAAACCTGAGCCATCTCCTTGGCCGAAGGAAGTTTAGGAAGAGGTATAAAGTGCACGGCTTTTGAAAATCGATCCACTATAGTCAGAATGACAGTATTACCTGCTGACGGGGGTAAGCCAGTAATAAAATCAAGGGCTATGTGAGACCAAGGATGAGACGGAGTAGGTAGTGGTCTTAAGAGACCCGCCGGCGGAGAACTGCTAGATTTAGTCTGCGCGCAGACCGTACATGAAGCAATGAAACGTCACGAGTCGCAGTCAAGAGTGGACCACCAGAAGCGCTGGCGAATAGTGGAGAGCATGCCCCGAACGCCGGGATGGGCGGTCAATTTGGAGGAATGAGCCCACAGAAAAACTGCTAAGCGTGCCGTAACGGGGACGAAAAGGAGGTTCCTGGGGACGTTGCGTGGAGCGACGGAGTGAGACAGGGCGCGTTTTAAAACCCTCTCTATTCCCCAGACAACCGCACCAACAACTTGAGAGGGAGAGATTATTCCCTCGGAGGTGGAGGGTGAGTCTGAGGAATCAAAGAGGCGAGAGAGGGCATCGGCCTTCACGTTTTTAGACCCACGGTGATAAGAGATTGAGAAATCAAAACAGGGGAAAAATAGAGCCCAGCGAGCCTGACGTGCGTTAAGCTGCTTAGCGGAGCAAATGTACTCTAGGTTACGCTGATCCATCCACACGATAAACTGTAAGGTAGCATCCTCTAACCACTGACGCCACTCTCCCAAGGCCAAACGTATGGCCAGCAGCTCACGATTGCATACGTCATAGTTGCGATCCGCAGGCGAGAGACGGTGCGAAAAGAGGCACAGGGGTGCAACTTATTGTCGGACGAGCTTTGGGAGAGGATGGCTCCCACTCCCACCTCTGATGCGTCGACCTCAACAGTGAATTGTTTGGAGCTATCAGGGGTCACGAGAATAGGAGCCGAGGTAAAAAGAGACTTTAAGTGATCAAATGCCTTCTGAGCGGACTCTGACCACTTAAAACATGACTTGACAGATGTTAAAGCTGTAAGGGGAGCCGCTACTTGACTGAAGTTATGTATAAAATGTCGATAAAAATTTGAAAAACCCAAAAACCGCTGGAGCGCGACACGAGAGTCAGGGATTGGCCAATCGGAAACCGCCCGAACCTTCGCAGGGTCCATACTAACGCCATCAACGGAGATCACGGAACCGAGGAAGGTGACGGAGGGCGCGTAAAAAGTGCATTTCTCAGCCTTTACAAACAGGCAATTCTCAAGAAGGTGTTGAAGGACTCGACGCACCTGCTGTATGTGTACCTCGAGAGATGGAGAGAAAATCAAAATATCGTCAAGATACACAAAGACAAAGATATTGAGCATGTCTCTTAGAACGTCGTTGATTAACGTCTGGAATACAGCCGGGGCGTTCACGAGTTTGAACGGAAGCACCCGATATTCGAAGTGCCCTAACGGTGTATTAAACGCAGTCTTCCATTCATCCCCTTCCCTAATACGAATGAGATGATACGCATTACGAAGATCCAATTTGGTGAAAAATCTAGCCCCCTGAAGCAAATCAAAAGCGGATGAAATGAGCGATAAGGGATTCTTAACGGTCACGTCATTAAGCCCACGATAATCGATACAGGGACGTAAAGACCCGTCTTTCTTCTTAACAAAGAAAAAACCCGCACCAGCTGGCGAGGAGGAAGGGACAATGGTACCGGCATTAAGAGACTCGGACAGATATTCCTCTAATGCCTTACGTTCGGGCGCGGACAAGGAGAACAATCTACCGCAAGGGGGCGTGGTCCCGGGTAAAAGTTCTATACCAAAATCGTACGGCCGGTGAGGTGGGAGAGAAGTGGCCCGTGAACGACTGAAAACCGCCCTCAAGTCATGATATTCCTCCGGCACCCTGGTCAAATCGCCCGGCTCTTCCTGAAACACAGAAACAGAGGAAACGGGGATTAGCAGACAATAAACATTCGAAATGACAAGACAGGTTCCAAGAGAGGATGTTATTATTAGACCAGTTAATGTGAGGATTATGTTTAACTAACCAGGGGTGGCCTAGAACTAAAGGGGCAAAGGGGGAACGGAAAACTAAAAAGGAAAGGGTTTCGTGGTGATTACCAGAGACAGTGAGAGTTAAGAGAGCAGACTGATGATGAACCCTGGGTAGTGAACTACCATCTAGGGCAACAAGAGGAGTGGCCTCCTCACGCTTCCTCAAAGGAATACCTTGCTTGCGGGCCCAGGACTCATCTAGGAAATTCCCCTCAGCCCCAGAGTCTATTAAAGGAACACTCCACCGTTTTTTGAAATAGGGCTTATTCACATTATTTCCTACATTTAGAAAGGTGGGCAAATGCATTTTTGCGTCAGTGCATGCATTGTTTTAGTTTGACTGGGTCGGTGTTAGCTTAGCTTAGCACAATGAATGGAATCCTTTGTTGCCAGCTAGCATGGCCTGAGTAAAAGTGATCAAAAAAATTTAAAAAACCCACCTAATTACTTCTTGTGGCCTGCGTATTCACAACGAGTACAAATAGCGATCCAGATTAACACTAGGCGATTTCCTAGGCAGATATTGACTTGGGACTATATTATGGGGAAGCACAGGCGAAGCACTGCTACTTCGGTGCAGAGATATCACGCAACACATGAAATCCCACGACTTCCGTCAACATACCGGCGTGAATAGTAGCTGCCTGGCTATTTTCCTTACAGTACACGAATGGTGATGAACATGGCTGATTTTGAGAGAGACGAAGAGGGTGACTTCTCAGACAGTCAAGAACCAGAACCATACCTATTTGAACCAGAGTTTACAGAAGACGAGCTGCGTGCTTTGGAAATAGAACGACAGGAGGAGGAGGTTGCGATCGCTCGTGATGAGAGCAAACATGAACTGGTGGTGTGAATGTGGGGGAATATGCCAATCTATGCCGACGGAAATAGAGTGTCTATGCTGTAGAGAGTGGGACATGTTTTTGCCATTGATGACCCGGCTCAACACGTCAGATCAATGAGCGTGCCCGAAGTTGTGTCACATCTACAGCGGATTTCACGGCGCTGATCCATTCTGCAGTACTCGATTTTTTTTTCCGGTGTGACAAAGTGAACTGGAAAAAACGCCCCACGACGAATGGACCAAATGGACAGCTGTCCACAGAGTAAGTGATTATTTTAATCATGACGCATGTATAGATCGACCCATATTATAGCTGTATTCACATAGAGTTGATGTTTTCACAGGCAATATAGGTTATATAGGAAGAGAAATAAAAGACAACTTACATGTGCACTTTGTTCTTCCTGTGTTTTCAAAGTAGTCCTCTGGTGCAAAATGTTCTTCGCAAACACGATACTGCTTTATTTTGTTGAGAGGCGTTGAACTACAGATCTCCAGAGCTGCTAGCCATTTATTTCTCAGTTCCACATTAGATGGAACTCTGTGAAACATTACATTCGTGTATGTCCTTTGCTTGTTCTCACAACCTTTTGCTATGCAGGTAATAACCATGTTTGCTGTAACTTCTCAAAATAAATCATCCAAAAGCGAAGACACTCGGTGCAGGTCACGCCGGTATGTTCTTCTTATTCTGTTTTTTTGACGCGTTGCACGCCGCTATGTTGACGGAATTCGTGGGATTTCATGTGTTGCGTGATATCTCTGCACCGAAGTAGCAGTGCTTCGCCTGTGCTTCCCCATAATATAGTCCCAAGTCAATATCTGCCTAGGAAATCGCCTAGTGTTAATCTGGATCGCTATTTGTACTCGTTGTGAATACGCAGGCCACAAGAAGTAATTAGGTGGGTTTTTTTTATTTTTTTTGATCACTTTTACTCAGGCCATGCTAGCTGACAACAAAGGATTCCATTCATTGTGCTAAGCTAAGCTAACGCCGACCCAGTCAAACTAAAACAATGCATGCACTGACACAAAAATGCATTTGCCCACCTATCTAAATGTAGGAAATAATGTGAATAAGCCCTATTTCAAAAAACGGTGGAGTGTTCCTTTAAGGCATTACAAGAAACTGACGAACCAGGCCACTGCAGGATAACAGGAATGACAGTGCACGACTCTGAAGGAGAGATGGAAGTAGCGCTCGCCAGTAATCCCTCACCTACTGACGAGCGCTTGCTTTTATTGGACATGTTGCCACGAAGTGGTTGGCTGCGCCACAATACATGCAGAGACGATGAATGATGCGACGTTCCCTCTCCTTGGCGGAAATGCACAGTCCACCTAACTGCATGGGCTCTGTTTCAGGCTGAGTAGGTTGGGGGGAAGAGACGGGTGCGGCGGCGGAACGAGCGGGGAAATCCATGACCCTGGAGCGGCGGCGGAGATCAAACCTCTTCTCTGTCCGTATGGCCAGATCAATGAGGAGGTCGAGACGAGTCGGCAGATCATGGGCGAGGAACTCATCCTTGATGCTGGAACTGAGTCCCTCAGGGAAACGTGCCACGAGCGCCGGCTCATTCCACCCACAAGTGGTCGAGAGGGTGCGAAACTCAATGGAATAATCAATGACTGAGCGTCTGCCCTGATGGAGAGTGGACAAGATGCGGGACGCCTCTTCTCCACGGGCCGAACGGTCAAATACCCGAATCATCTCCTCCTTGAAGTAGTGAAAGCTAGCGATGTACTCGACCTCAGCCTCCCAAGCAGCAGTTCCCCACTCGCGGACATGTCCAGTCAGGAGCGAGATGACGTAAGCGACCCGAGCTCGCTCTCTAGCGTAGGTCACTGGTTGGAGAGAGAAGACAAGTTAACATTGGGTGAGAAACGACCGACACTGTGAGGGCTCACCGGCGTAACAAGGAGGGTTGTTGACTCTGGGCTCTGGAGATTCCAACCCCCTGGAAGCAGGAGAGCCAGCCTTAAGTTGGTGAACCTGCGTGGACAAATCCGAGAGCTGGGCGGCCAGGTTATCAACCGCGTGCCGAGCAGTGGCTAGCTCCGTGTCATGTCTTCCGAGCATGGCTCCTTGCAGCTCAACAGCAGTCTCAATCGGGCTTGCATTCGCTGGGTCCATTGTTGGCTTGATTATTCTGTGATATGGAAAGATGAGGAACCAAAGGCGGTTATGCAAAAAGAAGCTCCTTTAATAGAGTAGTGTTGCAACAAAACAAGTCTTCGGAATAAACAACAAAAGCAGCCGATGAGCCAGTACCCAAACAGTGAAAACAAAGTCCTTCACGTAAATCAGCAAACAGAAAATTCTCGTCGGTAAACGGGCCGGCGCTCGGGCAGCGTGCGAAGAAGGGCGTTCGCTGACCTCCTCTCTCCCTTACGAGATTACGTCAGGTGGCAGGTATGGTAACTGTCCAGAGTACTTGTCAGCAACAGCAGGACTGGACAGAGAGCAGAGCAACAGGTTAACTCAGAGCACCGTTACATCTGACCTGAGACTGGAGCACGAGAGGCAGGGTAGGACCCGACACGACAGGACAGGACAGGACTGGCACAAGATGATTGTGAAGCTTAACTTGATGATTGTGAGGCTCTCATAACACCTGAGCAGTGCCACAGAGTGATCGACTCCATGCCACGCCACATTGCTGCAGTAATTTAGGCAAAAGGAGCCCCAACTAAGTATTGAGTGCTGTACATGCTCATACTTTTCATGTTCATACTTTCAGTTGGCCAAGATTTCTAAAATTCCTTTCTTTGTATTGGTCTTAAGTTATATTCTAATTTTCGGAGATACTGAATTTGTGATTTTTCTTAGTTGTCAGTTATAATCATCCAAATTAAAAGAAACAAACATTTGAAATATATATTAGTCTGTGTGTAATGAATAAATATAATATAAAAGTTTCACTTTTTAAAATGGAATTGGTGAAATAAATCAACTTTTTGATGCTATTCTAATTATATGACCAGCATCTGTATAAATGTAATCACACAATTTTTACAAAACCATTCATTTAAAAATGTCCTGATGATTACATAAAAAATATGGAAGAAAGAGAATATAAAAAATGCACCTTATAGACTTGAGCTGGTATACACTGCTATAAAATAAACTGTATTTTTTTTTCTTAATCTGATTTGTGTAATCTTCTGTTCCTTTTAAACTCATAAAAAGGACCATACAGTTGTCAGACTCTTCTGAAGGGAGGCACACAAAGACGATGGTAATCCAAATAGCATCGAACATTGTAAAAGTTCGGTGTAAAAACCGTGCCATAGGCCTATAAAGATTTATAAAAAGGGAGGATGTCCCTTATGACTTGACTATTAATATTCAAAATACTGGCTAGGTAACATCATTATAGACCCCTCTCCCCACGGACACAACCTGTTTGCACTTCTCCCTTCTGGCAGACGCTACAGATCTCTGTGTACTAGAACAGACATAAAAAAACATTTTTCCCCCAATGCCATCTCCATCTTAAACAGCTAACACAGAAATGATTACCTGTTTTCTGTAATTCATTTTTCCATTTCCAGCAATTGCTTCTTTCAAGTATTATGTAAATACATATTCATATTTTATTTATACAACAGTAAACAATACACAAATCTGTACATAAATCTTCTCTTCCAGATTTTACCAAATTATCATCATCAACATTATTATTATTTTCTTCAGTCTTATTTAATGGTTCTTTCTGTTCTCGTGACGTACTGTATATATGTTTGTATATATGTATGAGTGTATTTACCAAGAGTTCCTAAATAAATTCCATGTGTTTGAACACACTGTGGGAATAAAGCTGATTCTTATTCTGATCTAAGTCATTTTAAAGGCTAAATAAAAAAATATGTAAAAATTATAATTATTTGATTACTGGATTGATTGTCACTCAATTACCAAATAATCGCTAATAACAGCCCTAACAAAAAGCAACTCCAAGACTCTTACACCATTTATATGTAGAAAAATCCAGCTGAGAAAAACTGTTCAATAGTGATGAGGGGGGAACAAATGCATGTTAACCAAGGTCATCTGCTTTGCATGACACATTTTGCCCACTAAAAACAATTTTAGCCTACAAATATTTAAAACATCATGTGGTTCAATATTGACTTTAGCAAATAATACTATCTCCATTATCAGAGATTGTCATGGTGGATTGTCATGGAATTTTTTCCCCTTTCTTAGTTTCCTTGTATTGTACAAACATGTGGCAGCTCTGAACAGATAAATTAACCATGGTTATATTTATTGTAAAAGTGTAATAACCATGTTTTATTTGTGTAAATTTGTTTTGACATATTGATTACCAGTTCTTTAATCACCTTTTTACAACCAATACTGTACCATGGCCAAACTACAGTTAATGTAGCAAAACCATGGTAACTTTATGGTTACCATGGTTTAACTATAGTTAACATTTATTTATTTTTTACTCACCAGCATTAGTGAAATACTGTAATGTGAAATACTGTAATGTGTAAGTGACAATGAAAATGTAGCTGAACTTCAGCTTCTTAACTTGAGCTTTTCTGATATTTTTTAACAAATATTTTATTAATTAAGGTTATTTGAGGAACCCTGCCGTACTGTCACAGATCCCCTACTGGTCATGGATCCTCTGTTGAAGATGACAAATATAAATAGAATCGCTTGGTTTTTACAAAACCATTCATTAAAAAAATGTCCTGATGATTACATTAAAAATATGAAAGACGGAGAATATTTAAAAATGCACTTTATAGACTTGAGCTGGTATACACTGCTATAAAATAAACAGTTTTTTTTCTTAATCTGATTTGTGTAATCCTCTGTTCCTTTTAAACTCATAAAAAAGGACCATACAGTTGTCAGACTCTTGTGAAGGGAGGCACACAAAGACGATGGTAATCCAAATAGCATCGAACATCCACGATTGTGACAACACTAGAGTTATCGAAACCACTTTGATCTTCTTGAAAAAGCACTATATGGTTCTACATCACATCATATTTTGTGTTTTTTCTTTTCTGTATAATTTTAATTTAACATATGAAAGGCACTATGTAGTTTATCCACTGATGAAAAAAAAATTTTTGCTGTAAAAGACACATACTTCTCTTAACAGATTTGTTTGATTTTCACAGTATGTATGAATCCTCAGCATCTTCACCGTTGTCATCACCATTATACAACACCATCATCTTCATCCTTTGTGTTGACTGTATAATCTGTGTTCTTTTATTAAGTTGTAGTGCTTGTTCTTGGAGGCAAAGATATGTATAACTAATGGGCCATCACTGTTGCCAAAGTAGGTTTTCTACTCGCCACTGAAAAAATAACTTAGTGAACACACTGAACAGTGAACAGCCATCTCTAATTTATTATTACTTAATTCTGGTAATCAGAAACACATTTGAATTGTCCCAATGTTGCGTTGTCCTGTATATCAACATCCTATGTAAAAACCGTGCCATAGGCCTATAAAGATTTATTAAAAGGTAGGATGATATTTTATTTAGCTATATGGGTCTTATCTTTCCCCATTCTCCATTATTTGGATTTTATGTGTACACATCTCCACAGAACAAACAATCACATGCTGTATGATCCCCATGACTTATGCACACTTGACAACAAGTAAAGTATAAAAGCAGCTTCTTTCTGGAACTTCACAAAATCTTCCTCTGAGATTCTGAAGGCAACGATCTGAAAACCAAGGTGAGATTTTGGCACACAGACCTACTGAATAACCTTTATAAAATATCTTTGTGTATTGTTTTTCGACAATCCACAGTGTGCAGAGGGCAGACATTTAAATTTCCTGCTTATTAATATTTTTTAGATACATCATGGCAATGCTGAGAAATCTTCTGCTTCTTTTCATTGTGTTCTCTATGGGGAATGCAGAAGGTAAACAATACATTTATTTGTAAAAAAAACCCTGTTATCCCTTTCTTGTTCTGCCAATCCTTTGAGATTGTTTTTAATAGTGTAGTTTAATGGAAAGGGATATTAGAAAATGTTATAATATTTAAGAGATAAAAATACTAATATTTGCATGACTAATGAAGGACCTACATAGTCTTAAGTGAACGTATTTGCAGCACATAATCATAAAATGAGCTACATAAAATAATATTAAAAACTTGCTGTTAATATTAACCTTTATGTACTGGGTACAGTTGATATAGTTGAAAGATGCCCCAATGGATGGACAAATTTTGGAGTCCGATGCTACAAGTTCTTCTCTCCGTCAGTTAACTGGATCACAGCAGAGGTAAAGTGTTAGTTACAACAAGAAGATTTTTTTAAAGTAGAACTTTCTTTTCTGCAAATAGAGAATAAAGAAAACAGATACTGAGCAAATAATCAATCAGAGCACTTTGTTTGAAAATGTCTTAACAAGTCACTTATGCTTTACGCTAAAAAGATTTTATGTAATGACATGAAAACATCTATTTCTTTAGAAAAACTGTCAAAGTCTGGATGCAAATCTTGCATCTGTGCACAATAAACTGGAGAATGATTTTCTGATGAGTCTGTTGCCTTCTGCTACCACACATATTTGGGTTGGTGTTCATGATGGTGAACAAGTAAGTTAAAGATACGTATTTGTTTGTCTGAAATGTCTTTGTTAATATTTACATTTTCATTTAATCATTTAGCAGACACTTTTATCCAAAGCGACTTACAAATGAGAACAATAGAAACATGTTAAGTGTCTGTAAAGTGTCTTTATGAAGATTTCAGCACAAGACAAAGTTTCTAATGAAGACGATTTTTCGTAGGTTCAAATGTGAACTTAATGAGCTGTTTACTGTAATTACTTTGTTCTTTAGGAAGGACAGTGGTTGTGGTCTGATGGAACTTCATATGACTATACCAACTGGTGCTCTGGGGAACCTAACAATGCCTTTGTCGAGAACTGTATGGACATCAACTGGACCGGTCAGTCTTTTTTTATACTTTCAATGATAATTTACAATGCTATAGTTTCATATCATATAACATTAAATGGCTCAACTGGATATCAAGTTGAACATAATATTTTATTTAGAGTCTAACACCAATATAGTGATCAGAATAACTTATTTTATATTTCCATTCTATAGCTAACCGTTGCTGGAATGATCTGCCCTGTTCATTCCAAATAAGCTATGTTTGTGCTAAGGACTTGTGAGATCATACGCAGTCATCCTGCTCCACAGTTACTTCAATTGTACTACATTTAAATTTTCTGTTCTTATCTGTACAAAAAAAAAAAAAAAAAAATTCATAAAAAAACATTTAAAGAAAATGTAATTCTCTCATAGTTTTATTTCTTCTCAATACCTTGTCTGTTACACTCTTCAAATCAATAAAAGCATTGATAAAGCAAATCATGTGTGTTGTGGCATGTTGTGGTGTTACATCAAATCCATGTATTAAAATATAAGTAGACTGTGTAGCAAGGTTGGTTATTAGAATGGCATTAAATTAAGTCATCAAAATTTCATAGTCATCAGACAGTTTTTATCTTCTCATAAATCATATGAGAATCTTTTCATATATAAAGTAGCAAAAACACACTGGTCTATTTGGAAAAAATATCAGTTACTAATAAATCAATCAGTAAATGGAGGAAAGCCCCTGGCAATGCCAAAAGGTTAATGCCATGCCCTGGAACGGCTGTCAAGTCTATTCTTCCCTGTGTAATGTCATCATGTTGGCTCTGATCTTCTTTCATCTTCCTGTCATTCAGCCTGGGCCTCTGGATCGTTTTCTCCAGCGAGGAAACTTTAGATGTTAGTGAACAGAATGACTTGAAATAGCAAGCATGTAAGTCATAATTTACTTGCTAAGAAAGGGTCTGTGTTTATGTTTCCTTGTTGTGCCCTTGTTTAGTGTGTCTTTCTTCCTAGTGTAATTTTTTATTTAGAAAAGAGAAAGCTCTGGCTTTGTAATTTGATTGGCTGAATTTCAATGGCTACATAGATATATCTATATTTAAGACTTTTCGGTGTTTTTCAAGCACGTTGATGTTGTCTGATAATGATGTTGCATGGATGACGAATCTTTGTAGGTCAGCCCAGAAGTAAGCATTCCCCTGGTTCCTTAAGGGGGAAAAACAGAATAGAAAAAAAGGATATATATACAGACCAGAGATCTCCAAAATGGGGCGTGAACTCGAAAACTGGGCAGAACCTCCAAAATGGGGTCTCCTTTCGCAAAGACTTTCACCATTGGCTGTGGCTTCAGCCAATTGTTACTGACTTACATTTCAAAATAAAACTTTAGAAATTAAACATTGTTTCTAGTTCATCTAAAATAAAATATGCTATATAAATAAATATTCTCCATGAGAGCAGAGGCCAAAGCTGGTGGCCAGTGGTGTTTGGACCCAAGTCTGAACCTCTGCTTCATGATGTAAACAGGAATCACTCAGGAGCTGCCCCAGTGGAGAGGAAAGATTTTACTCTCTATTTTTAATCCAAGCAACGCGGCTGTCCCGGAACACGACATTCACAGGCTAGGAGGGGGTAGTGATGCTGGGTGTAACTAAAAAGGTGCCATTGTCCAGTGAGTGTCATATCGCATAATCCTATTAACTGTTTATTTCCTGAAATGCAGTTTTCTTTACCACACTATTCAGCGCCAATCCCGCCATTCAGTCAATTTCAGTGGTTAAGGTAAGGTGTGGGGTAGGTTTAGGGGTTTGCATTTTTGTTGCATAGTTTAGGAAACACTTTAACTGACACAACCAATAAAAACTTCAGAATCAGCTGTGGGGCAGAGTTTGCACTGAGTGAATGCGCCTGTCTCTCAATGGGAGGAAGCCACGCTCTATTTTGGAGCTCCCACCCCGTTTTGGAGTTCCCGCCCCTGTTCGTACGCACGAGGTGGGAAATCGTGCTTACGACGACATGTGCCTTTAATTCACTTTCGTCAGAGCAAGATGGCAGAGTACTTTCTCTTAATTAAAAACACAAAAATACAGCAATATTCTTAAACTCTTGTTCTAGAAAATGAAGAACAAAGAAATGTGCATTAGGTTTACTTTGTTTTTTAATGTTTTAAATTAATTTATGAAGCTGCTGCTAACTTTATTGTTACAAGTTGCATTTTTATATTAAAATGCTATCATATTATGCATCGTTGATTAACTTACTGCGCTGAAATAGAAAAGCCTAACAATATCACAGCTAAATACCTTTAAGTATTGTATATTCTGCCATGTTAATCACTGACACGCCCCCAACTCGTACAGATCGGGGCTTAACATGTTAAAAATAATCTTGTAAAAGTGGTGGGAAGCGTGATGGTGGTGACGCTGAAGTCGAGCGACCATGGTGCTGTAGCTCGTTTATAGCCTAAGTTTAGCTTTTAAGTTCTGCCGTTTTTCTTAAGGCTTCAAAATTCATCAAAATTACATTATTTTGTTAAGACTGATGGACAAATCTTGGAAATTTCATGACCCCCCTGCTCTCCCCCCACTCACCATCATGAACAGCACTGTGACAGCAGTGGAGTCATTCAGGTTCCTGGGCACCACCATCTCTCAGGACCTGAAGTGGCAGAGGTGGAAAGAGTACAAAAATATTCTACTCAGGTAAAAATACCATTACATTAACGAAATGTTACTTAAGTACAAGTAAAAGTAGCGGTCTAAAAATCTACTCAAGTAAAAGTAAAAAGCTCATTTAAAATTTACTCAGAGTAAAAATTACTTAGTTACATTTTAACATTGGGAGGGAGGCAAAAATGGGACAGGCCAAGGGAGTCAAACTCAGTTTCTGGAGGGCCACAGTCCTGCACAGTTTGGATATAACCCTAATTCAGTGGTTCTCAACCTTTTTTTTCCACCGGGCCTTACTATGGTCCAAGTGCAAGTCTCATGGGCCGCACGCATATAATTTACATATTACATAACCAATACAAACCAACCTGATTTATACTTTTATAGCCTAAATATTATGATATCTAATCTATTACATTCATTGAAATAAATAAATTATTCTACTCCCCATAAACAAAACACCTGATGCTGTCGGGAGCTAACCAATTATGTGAGATTCGGCTCGAAAGGAGTAACAGCACAAAGAAGTTGCGATTGTAAAGCCTGTGTTATACTTACCGCATGAGCAATCCGGACGGGTACACGGCCAGCGCGGACGAAGACTTCTTCAATTTATACTTAATGCGCAAGATGATGGTCCGCTCTGCAACAAACATGTTAGCAAACAACTGCCCAGAATTATTGCACATCTGACTGTCTTTATATTCTTTTATTGACGGATTGCACAGATTCGAGTAGCAATGAGCTTCTTCACACTGCCTGCACAGCAATTGTGCTTTTGAAGACTACTGACCACGCGCACCTGTCCGCGCGGTCGTCTGCTCAGAGCATGGGCGTAGGTTTAGGGGGAGACGCTAGGTACTAGTCCCTATCAATATTTTGAGATGACTAATTTGTCCCCACCAATATTAACCGAGCTCCTTTGAACTGCTATTTGGATCTTTGCACTGTTATTTGGATCGATTCTAACGGCCAGGACGACGATAGTACAAGAAACGCTGTAATTTGATTGGCAGCGGGGTATCTGACAGGCTACACGCGCGGGCCGGGACTACTTTTGTGCTTGCACTAGCAGCGAGCGGGTGGTGTGTGTGTGTGTGTGTGTGTGTGTGTGTGTGTGCGCGCGCGCGCGCCCATGTTGACGACGCCGACGGTAAGTTACCAGTGCTGTCTCTCTGCCACATAGAAAGGCCAGAGTAAAAACATTTTAATATTCCGGTTTTTGTAAGTAGGCAAAATAACTAGCTAGCCACACAAATAAACTAGCAGTAGTGACTGACCAGGCTTTCAAATGCAGATTCTACTGTGGAAAATAGTAACTGGTGATAGTATGTGTTACCCAGGATGATAGAATGCTACGTTAGCAAGTAACTGAATGTCAATTAGCCTGTACCTTAACTTAGAATCTTGCAGTCAACATAAATGTGAGTGTACTGGAATGTAAATAGTGTTTATAATAGAAAAAGGTTATTATATTTATTTATTTAGATTTTTTTCCTTGTGACGGAGTATATTTTGTTAGTGTAAATACTAATGTACATAATAATTTATGTTAATAAAACGTTTGGTTGTTCAGCATTACACAGTCTCAGGTTTTTATTTTTTGAGAGTGCATTTTTGAGATTATACACTTATACTAGCTCTTTAGGGACAGTATACAGGATGGTATATCAGGGTCAGGATCATAGACTGTAAAAAATATGGACAAAGCGTCTGTGACGTCACCCATAGACTTTCTGAAGAACGGGTTTGAAGCGGTTTATGGGGGGTATGGGCTGCGCCATCTTGGAAAATCTTGGGAAATCCTAACCCCGCCCACCTTCTGACGCAGCGCGCTTCACTCAGCTCGCTCTGCAAATTCGGTTATCTCTGTGTATATTTTAGGCAACGAAATATGTTATAAAACACCATACTAACTATTTTCGTTTTCATTAAAAGAAATCTTAAACATTATAGCCACACAAATGTGGTTCAGGCAACGCATATTGATTATATTCAACTACACATAACGTTTGCCTATTTATGAAAAAAAAACAAAATATAAAACACAAACCTGCCTCTTTTCATTTTAAATATAATATAAAAATATTAAACATTTTATGGTCCAGGCAATATGTGCATTTGTACTAAACAACAGATTTTGCAGTAAACAATATTACAGATCATCTTCGTTGTATTAAAATTTAAAATGACAAAACTCAACCCAGTCTCTTTTTGTTAAATTTTAGTTTTATCAATATTAGCCATTATAAAAGTATAAGTAAAAGGTATAAGAAGCTATACAAATAAAGCAAACAATTCAGTTAAACATACAAAGTCAGCGCTCTAGGCTAACCATACATCGGTAAAGTTAAATAGCTTATAAAGTTATGAAACTTCCCCTCAGCCAAAACGATTGCCCAGGGAAAAAATTATAGATTTACGAGACCAAAAATCGCCCATTAGATATACACAAGATGAATTATATCTCATGTTTACCCACTACAGAGACGCCAGAGTCCGCGGCATTGGCGGCAAACTTTAGAAGGTCTAGCCGAGGAAAGACTGCTTCAGGCGGGGTACATGAACGCCGAGCGCCTGGTCATCGCTGGATCAACTGGATAACATTTTCATAAATCTTTAAATAAACCACAGATTTGAGCTTTAAACAACTACATTCTCGCCTGAAAACCTCTTAAAACTACATTTCATGATACAGAAACAGTAGTATTATATGTCAACTGTATTAAAAAATGGCGCTTCTTGTCATTCTCCGTGGCGCTGCCTTGTCAGCTGTCAATCAAGCTGTCACTCAAAGTTAACCACACCCTTATTGTCATATATTTTATATCTAAATACGATCTAAACTAACGAGTTAGAAAAAAAATCACCCCCCTCACAGTTGTCAGACACTCGGAAGCTATCGAAAAATACAATAAAAGTCCATGGGACCAACTTGTAAAAACATGAATTTATGCTGTGAAAACGGACATTTTAACATGGGGGCTATGGACATTTGCTCCCTTTTGGGACCTTCCCCTGGCGGATTTTCGATGTATTGCAGTTTTTCGCACTTCCGGGTAGGCTTCACTTTTGAGATCAGAATGTTGCCGCTTGGTCAGGATACAATATAATGAGATGAAGTAGATTCACTTCTGTGATATTCTGTATTGCCAACAGTCTAAAATAAAAAAGGAAATCACCATTAAATCACTGATATCTTACAACAAAAGAATTCCTGGGTGTATGGGGGTGTCCCCACCAAAGCTGAGACCAAACCTACGCCCATGGCTCAGAGCCTCGGTCGGCACCAAGCGGCAACATTCTGATCTGAAAAATGAAGCCTACCCGGAAGTGCGAAAAACTGCAATACATCGAAAATCCGCCAGGGGAAGGTCCCAAAAGGGAGCAAATGTCCATAGCCCCCATGTTAAAATGTCCGTTTTCACAGCATAAATTCATGTTTTTACAAGTTGGTCCCATAGACTTTTATTGTATTTTTCGATAGCTTCCGAGTGCCTGACAACTGTGAGGGGGGTGATTTTTTTTTCTAACTCGTTAGTTTAGATCGTATTTAGATATAAAATATATGACAATAAGGGTGTGGTTAACTTTGAGTGACAGCTTGATTGACAGCTGACAAGGCAGCGCCACGGAGAATGACAACAACAAGAAGCGCCATTTTAATACAGTATATAATACTACTGTTTCTGTATCATGAAATGTAGTTTTAAGAGGTTTTCAGGCGAGAATGTAGTTGTTTAAAGCTCAAATCTGTGGTTTATTTAAAGATTTATGAAAATGTTATCCAGTTCAGTGGTTCCCAAACTTTTCCATTCTACGACCCACCTAGACAAGTGTAATCTATTTCACGACCCACCAAAATATATATATATATAAAAAAAAATAAGAAAACGATTGACATTACTTTAAGCCTAATCTTAAAAGTTTGATGACAGAAATTAAGTATTTAATAAAAATAAAAAATTTTCACTACTAATATTTCAGTTTTAATTTTTGTTTACAGACGTTAAAATATGTAGTGTCCATAAAAACGTGAAGCAGGCTCACTCTAGTGAACTGTAATCTGCGCTGCTGTGTTTTGTTGCAGAAAATACATTCATGATCTTCCGTTTGTGTCGGCGAGAACGGAGCACAATCCAACACTTATTTAGAAAAGCATGAGAAGCAAAGCAGAGCTATCTAACACAGTTTTGAGATTAAAATAATTGTGAAATTGGTAAAAAATTATAATAAACAGATGTGTCTCATTTTAAATAATAATAAAAAAAATATATTTATTTTTGTGATGGTTAAATAAATGTTCAGCAATATCTTCAAAAGACTTCTGAACTTTGGCAAATTTTTCTCTAAACAGAGATGATACATCAAGGAAATATTGCAAACTTTTGTACATTTTGTTACGTGGAAATGTTTAAATCTTGTAGTGTTACAATTAATCCTGCATTTGTGCCCTGCTTATGGAATTACATTTGTTTCAATAATAATGAACGAAACTTTATAAAACTGAACGTAACTTTTTCAGAAACTATCAAAAATATGCCATTACAAAAGAAGAAAAACACTATGAAAATGAAAAAAAATTAACTCAGTCGCACAAATTTAACAGGCTCTTCAAATATGCTTCATTCTTTGTTAATGTTTTTCAAAGATTCGTTTTCGCTAATCGTGGATTCTGAATTCATTGCTACAGATTTCGCTTACGTTTCGCAGTTTTTCGTTTGGTGTTTTGACACAAACATCTCATGGGGGTGGTGTTAACAGTGATCTACTCTGATTGGATAGTGAGCTTTTGATGGACAGGTGCTCTCTGACCGGGAAGTACAGACGCCACCCAGTGGCCTCTCTCGTCCTTCACTGTCGTCGCTCCTCTTTTGTATACTTCCTATCTCCTCCGGGGTTCTCGAGACCGGTGAGTGTTGCAGGTGTCGCTCATTTCCCAATCACTCCACGGCTCTCGGCCCCGCCCCACTCGTCACATTCGTGCAGCCCTAGACTGAACTGTGTGAGTGTGTGTGTGTGTGTTTATTGAAACGCAAATTTAGCTGCAGCCAAGTGACTTTGTGTGACCCACCTTGTTCCATTCTGTGACCCACAAGTGGGTCGCGACCCACAGTTTGAAAACCCCTGATCCAGTTGATCCAGCGATGACCAGGCGCTCGGCGTTCATGTACCCCGCCTGAAGCAGTCTTTCCTCGGCTAGACCTTCTAAAGTTTGCCGCCAATGCCGCGGACTCTGGCGTCTCTGTAGTGGGTAAACATGAGATATAATTCATCTTGTGTATATCTAATGGGCGATTTTTGGTCTCGTAAATCTATAATTTTTTCCCTGGGCAATCGTTTTGGCTGAGGGGAAGTTTCATAACTTTATAAGCTATTTAACTTTACCGATGTATGGTTAGACTAGAGCGCTGACTTTGTATGTTTAACTGAATTGTTTGCTTTATTTGTATAGCTTCTTATACCTTTTACTTATACTTTTATAATGGCTAATATTGATAAAACTGAAATTTAACAAAAAGAGACTGGGTTGAGTTTTGTCATTTTAAATTTTAATACAACGAAGATGATCTGTAATGTTGTTTACTGCAAAATCTGTTGTTTAGTACAAATGCACATATTGCCTGGACCATAAAATGTTTAATATTTTTACATTATATTTAAAATGAAAAGAGGCAGGTTTGTGTTTTATATTTTGTTTTTTCATAAATAGGCAAACGTTATGTGTAGTTGAATATAATCAATACGCGTTGCCTGAACCACATTTGTGTGGCTATAAGGTTTAAGATTTCTTTTAATGAAAACGAAAATAGTTAGTATGGTGTTTTATAACATATTTCGTTGCCTAAAATATACACAGAGATAACCGAATTTGCAGAGCGAGCTGAGTGAAGCGCGCTGCGTCAGAAGGTGGGCGGGGTTAGGATTTCCCAAGATTTTCCAAGATGGCGCAGCCCATACTCCCCATAAACGGCTTCAAACCCGTTCTTCAGAAAGTCTATGGGTGACGTCACAGACGCTTTGTCCATATTTTTTACAGTCTATGGTCGGCACACACTCTCCGATGATGATTTTTACGTCATGCCTACCTAGCGGTTCATAGCGGACTCGCGGACGCTGAAAGTTTAACAGAGGCTTTAAGATGCAGTCTTTAAGATGCGCACGGGAGCATGACCTGATGTGCAACATTGCAGAAAATGTGCGTTCACAAATGTAGCCTATATTGATCCAAATATGTAAAACACCTTTGAATTTAATAATATGAGGTTCTCTCCAGAGATGTTTTGCCACATTTCTTCAGTTAAGGATTGCTACGTAGTATATGGTGTTATTTGCCTGAACTTCTTCAAGTGAGTTGCGAGCAAACCGAAAATCCGGCACTTCTCCTTCACTACTGATAGCTACTGCTTGTACGTGTTCATTCGCTGGCATTTTTCACATTTCTTTTTTTCTCCCTTAAAAACTAATTTGTCCATTCTGATGCTCAATTTTACATTAACTAATGGCTGTTGATGACTATATTTGAATTGAATTCTGCCAAAGTGCGCGCTTGTATGTGTTCGTTAAATGCGTACATATGGGTCTGCTCATGTCTGAAAATAATATATGAAAAACAAAATAATTTCACATAAAACAGTAGGATATAGCTTATATTTCATTAGTAGCCTAAATTTTTTAATTAATTTAAAAAATAAAATTAATTGTAAAACTGATTTTTTTTTTAAATTCAGCATATGGTGGGCCGCATTTGAATAAGTGACGGGCCGCGCGTTGAGAACCACTGCCCTTATTAAACACACCTGATCCAGCTAATCTAATTGTGATGGGAGTGAACTATTGAGATGAATGCACTTTTGATCTACATTTTAATGTATATGATTGGTCCATTGATCATGTGATTTGTATTCTGCTTGTTCTGTTAACACGTCTGTTGATGGACTAATCAGTGAGTGTCATAGGTTGGTTACAAAAAGAGGTGGAGACTGTTGCCCTTTAAGACCGTGCTTGAGAGACTGACAGGTGTCTCGTTTGGATTACATCACTACTGTAGTGATAGTGTAGTTGTATAGAAACTAACCACTAGGTGTCAGTATTATACTTGCCTGTAGTATACAGAGACAGAGAGTTAGACCATCACATGTGTTGTTGCTGTTCCTGCTCGCAACCTGAAAGTGAATTAAAAGATAAGTTTAATTACAAACAGTTTCTTCATTGAAATAAGAAACATTACAACTACGTGGAAGGCGACGCCCTGTCAAGTGTTGTGTGCCGTTTCTGGCATCTGAGAAGGAACACAAGAGCAGTGATAACCGAACATTTTAAGGCTGTGCAGAAAACCGTGATTTGAAGTGTTGTGAAGACGTAGAGCAATCACAGGCACAGCTCTTGGAGACGAGTGAGTCAGCCTGTGTTTGGAGTTGAGTGCATCAGCGGTTGACTAGCAGAGTAACCACGTTTGTACAACTGTTTTGGAGACGAGTGAGACGGTGACGGAGGGTTTGTGCAACGCTGGAAATTGATTAGACTGGGTAGTGGGCACTGCTACCCAGTCATACTTACACGACTGGCTGGATCTGTGGAGACCTATGTGTGGTGGGACCAACCCAGGACATTCATTCGGCTGACCATAAAGACTTCATATTGGACTGTGCTGAGGACCACATTTTAATAGTTGTTTTACTATTTAGATCATTCTGATTTTATGGTAATAAAATATTTTGTAATTCAATCTACTACTGTTGAGTGTCAATCGTGCCCAGCCCTCAGTCAATAATTGAATTTGGTGAACTTGGGTCCTAGGTTTTTGTAAACAATCTAGGTGGCGTAGTCGGCTACTTTTATGTAAGTGGGGTTTAATACTAACCGTGTTGGTGGTAGAAAGTATTATAAGAACAGACCTTGAACCATCCCCCTTTGTGCCACGCCACATAATCATTTAGGCTTATTTGAAAACTACATGATATGTGTGCTGGAGCAGGGTTAGAACAAAACTCTGCAGGTCTACGGCCCTCCAGGAACTGAGTCTGACACACCCCTGGGATAGGCCTATTAATCGCAACCTAGTTGTTTTTAATTAAAGAAATCAGTTATTAGTATCAAGAACCTCATCTTTTCAATGCAGACAAAATGCAGAAGCTTCATCGGAAGTGGCATTTAGATGTACCGGTATTTACGCACTGTTTAGTGTAGGACAATAATGCATTTAATCTGCAGTTACAAATGCATGAATAATGTTTTGATATAAAACACATAAAATGTTGAATACTCATTTGCAATTACAAGAAATTCATTATAAAAAAAATAAATAAAAAGATACTGTAAATGTGAAGTTAAAATGGCCAGTATGTGTCAGCAAGTCACTGTTAATAAGTGAGTCATCGCGATTGAACCGAATCATTTAAACGGTTGATTCATTCAGGAACGAAACACTGTCATGTTGCTCAGAGACGCAAAACTGCTCTGGTGGCTGTGTTTGGAATTATTTTTTGTTGTAGAAATAGAGCAAAAACAGACAATATGGTGTCTAAAACGCAAGTCTCTTAATTAACTTGTTTACTGACCTGTTGTAAATATATATTTAAATTAATTTTAAATTAAAATTAAATTAAATTAAATTTATGCATTTAGCAGACGCTTTTATCCAAAGCGACTTGCAGTGCATTCAGGCTATCAATTTTAACCTATCATGTGTTCCCGGGGAATCGAACCCCCAATCTTGCGCTTGCGCAATGCTCTACCAATTGAGCTACAGGAATATATATAAAATGATTTTTGGAGGAAAAGATGCATTCTTTGTGTGATTTTGATTTACTATATGAAATTATATAAATATGTAAATTTTCTGCCTCTCTATCTTCAATTTTGTGATCATTCTAAATGCATTTTACCAGACTGAATCACACAGTGAAAGAACGCACTATAAACGCGCGCGCACATCATTAAAACAATAATTATGATATTATCGCAGACGATATATTACACACTCCACACCACTGTCTTTTCGGCTAATTTTTGCAAAACATCTTGCTAAAATGTCAACGCTTCATTTTAACCACCCATGCAATGATGCAACTATTTAGCTTACCCAGTGTTTCCTCTATGTTGATTAGTTAATGGCGGCCCGCCACGGCAAAATTTTTGCCGCCACGGTAACGTTAGGGCTCTACAGTGCGACCATTTCACTCGCATTTGCGCTTAAAATATGTCTGTGTGCGACCATGAAAAGATATTTAGGCGCACTTGTGCGACTGACCCGATCGAAGATTTTTTTTGGCGGCCGCCAAAGCGAATTTTTGTCCCGCCAAAGTCTTATTTGACCGGTGTGTAATGTAGATAAACTGCTGCGCTTGTGACAGCTGGGCGCATGTTTAAAAGAACAAGAGAGAGCGAGCGCAAGCACTCTCTTTGCGAAGCAAGGTTCCACTCGACGGGAGAGAAAAAAAAGAGACTACAGCGTTCTGGAGAATAAATAACTTGAGATCTTGAGATAAATAAATATGGCCAGGGGTTGACTTCATTTCCTTCGAGTTCAACTTCAGAATACACAGGGTTTCGTTTTCAGCGGTGTCTGCACCACTAACGCCTGTTTTGTCCGTCTGCATATTTCTTGTGATTTTAGCGCCAGTTTGCCCTCCTGCCAATTATTTACTGCAGTAGTTTTCAGGAAGCATTTTTGTTTTTCTTTTTTACTCCGTAATTAATGTTTTAAAATGTAGCGAAATACAATACTTCAAACAAAATATACTTAAGTAAAATTATAGATTTTAAAATTACTTTAAGTACACAAAAAAGCTACTCAATTACAGTAACGCGAGTAAATGTAATTCGTTACTTTCCACCTCTGTGAAGTGGGACATTCACATTGACTCCATTGTGAAAAAGGTCCAGCAGAGGTTGTGCTTCCTTCGACGGCTGAAAAAGTTCAACCTGCCACAGGCACAGATGACACAGTTTTACTCTGCTATTATGGAGTCTTTTCTGCACTCTTCTGTAATGATCTGGTTTGGGTCAGATAGCAAATCAGATATAAAGAGACTGCAAAAGACTGACAAGGTAGCAGAAAGGATCATTGTTGTGCAACTGCCCAGCCTTCAGGACTTGTACAACTCCAGAGTGAAGAAACAGACAGGTTACATCATCAAAGACCCCTCTCACCCTGGACACAACCTGTTTGGTTGGACAAAATCTAACTAAAGCTAAAACTAGGAACACTATTTAAACACAACAGGATAATGGGAACATGAGACACACCTGGGATACAATCAAAACAAATGGGGAACACCTGGAACACCCTAAGCTCTGGAAGAGAGGGCACTTGAGGTCACTCTGGAAGATGCTTTTGAGGGGTGGGCACTGGAGTGAGCTTTGGGACTGGCAGGCTTGCCACATTAATATTCATACTCTTAGTACTCATATTCAAAGAACAAAAAATAAAATAAAATACCCAAAGGGACACAATAGTGATGTAAAACATCACCAGCAAACTTATTCTTTGGTGTTAAAATGCCTGCTGAATGTTCAGATCCATAAGAAAACCATGCAACACCTCCCTAATGTGATTTCCAAAAGTTAGCATATACAGTTGAGTGAAACTCTTGAAAGTAACAGAAATCGGTATTGTATTGCTTCCCAAAAAGAAAAAGAAATTCACAGAATCTCTCAAACCCCTGGCATTCAGAGAGATATCAGAAATATACATAATGAACAAGTGAATGAACAAAAATGTTACAGTATGTGCAAAAGGTGCACAGGAAGTGGTGAGTATAAACCTGAAAACTGTAGCTCAGCTGAACATACAGAGATGGGAGTGGCAATTATATTTTAGGGTGGCCGTGCCACTCTTTATCCAAACCCTGCTAAAATGTAGTGCCAGTACTTGCGCTCATTGGCGCCCCCTCCTGCTGGTTGCACTCTAGGCGACTGTCTATGACTAGAAACTGACCTATTGCTATTAACTTTGATGAGGAACAGCTGTTAAGTGATTATTAAGGGACTTTCCAGGCTATTATCCATTCACAATTTTAATAAAAATCACTCACGGTTTCAATATAACAATTTATTGAATATTTCTACATGTCACTGTGTAGTGCATACTACAACCCGAATTCCGGAAAAGTTGGGACGTTTTTTAAATTTTAATAAAATGAAAACTAAAAGACTTTCAAATCACATGAGCCAATATTTTATTCACAATAGAACATAGATAACATAGCAAATGTTTAAACTGAGAAAGTTTACAATTTTATGCACAAAATGAGCTCATTTCAATTTTGATTTCTGCTACAGGTCTCAAAATAGTTGGGACGGGGCATGTTTACCATGGTGTAGCATCTCCTTTTCTTTTCAAAACAGTTTGAAGACGTCTGGGCATTGAGGCTATGAGTTGCTGGAGTTTTACTGTTGGAATTTGGTCCCATTCTTGCCTTATATAGATTTCCAGCTGCTGAAGAGTTCGTGGTCGTCTTTGACGTATTTTTCGTTTAATGATGCGCCAAATGTTCTCTATAGGTGGAAGATCTGGACTGCAGGCAGGCCAGGTTAGCACCCGGACTCTTCTACGACAAAGCCATGATGTTGTTATAGCTGCAGTATGTGGTTTTGCATTGTCCTGCTGAAATAAACAAGGCCTTCCCTGAAATAGACGTTGTTTGGAGGGAAGCATATGTTGCTCTAAAACCTTTATATACCTTTCAGCATTCACAGAGCCTTCCAAAACATGCAAGCTGCCCATACCGTATGCACTTATGCACCCCCATACCATCAGAGATGCTGGCTTTTGAACTGAACGCTGATAACATGCTGGAAGGTCTCCCTCCTCTTTAGCCCGGAGGACACGGCGTCCGTGATTTCCAACAAGAATGTCAAATTTGGACTCGTCTGACCATAAAACACTATTCCACTTTGAAATAGTCCATTTTAAATGAGCCTTGGCCCACAGGACACGACGGTGCTTCTGGACCATGTTCACATATGGCTTCCTTTTTGCATGATAGAGCTTTAGTTGGCATCTGCTGATGGCACGGCGGATTGTGTTTACCGACAGTGGTTTCTGAAAGTATTCCTGGGCCCATTTAGTAATGTCATTGACACAATCATGCCGATGAGTGATGCAGTGTCGTCTGAGAGCCCGAAGACCACGGGCATCCAATAAAGGTCTCCGGCCTTGTCCCTTACGCACAGAGATTTCTCCAGTTTCTCTGAATCTTTTGATGATGTTATGCACTGTAGATGATGAGATTTGCAAAGCCTTTGCAATTTGACGTTGAGGAACATTGTTTTTAAAGTTTTCCACAATTTTTTTATGCAGTCTTTCACAGATTGGAGAGCCTCTGCCCATCTTTACTTCTGAGAGACTCTGCTTCTCTAAGACAAAGCTTTTATAGCTAATCATGTTACAGACCTGATATCAATTAACTTAATTAATCACTAGATGTTCTCCCAGCTGAATCTTTTCAAAACTGCTTGCTTTTTTAGCCATTTGTTGCCCCCGTGCCAACTTTTTTGAGACCTGTAGCAGGCATTAAATTTTAAATGAGCTAATTAAGTGGATAAAAGTGTAAAATTTCTCAGTTTAAACATTTGCTACGTTACCTATGTTCTATTGTGAATAAAATATTGGCTCATGTGATTTGAAATTCCTTTAGTTTTCATTTTATTAAAATTTAAAAAACGTCCCAACTTTTCCAGAATTCGGGTTGTACTTCAGTTAACTAAATCAAAGTGGAGCAAGTCCAAGCTGGTGTGATTGAGGGGAGGCGGGGACCTGGTATATTCATTGATCCTAGTATACTTAATGAGGTAATATTGTAGAGTTACATTCAAGCCATTTTAAAAGCATACATTATTTTTATGGGGAAAAAATGCTTATCAATTTGATTATCAAAGATGAGTTTTTTTGTGACAAAAATTAGTGACTGCTGGGGTACTTTAAGAGCCAGTATCTAAAAGAATATTAAAATATCTTTAATAGCTACTTTTTGAGTTATAGGCACACAAACTTGCAAGAAAAATGAAAAAAAAAATGCTAAATACACACACACACATACACATACACACACACACACACACACACACATACACACACACACACACACACACACACACACATATATATATACAGTATATATGTTATAAATACAATTTATTAAATTTATAAAAATTTCTTGTTTATTTACTGTGTTGAGACGTGCTGCGTTTGGTTTTGTACTCTGTCGCATACGTTGTCAGTGTTGTGCGCTTGCTTAGACCCTTGTTGTGCTAAACAGTAAAGTGCGTTCAAGCGCTAGCCAAGACAGTGTCAGTGACTTTCTCAGACCACATTGCTAAAACTGTCTGATCCTGCAGATTTACTTTATTCAACATCAAGAAGATCAAGCCCTTTCTTTCAGAACATGCTGCACAACTCCTTGTTCAAGCTCTTGTTCTGTCCAGTCTGGACTATTGCAATGCCCTATTGGCAGGTCTTCCAGCCAGTTCTATCAAACCTTTAAAATTAATCCAGAATGCGGCAGCAAGATTAATTTTAAATGAGCCAAAAAGAATACACATCACACCTCTGTTTATCAATTTGCACTGGCTTCCAGTAGCTGCTCACATAAAATTCAAGGCATTGATGTTTGCCTACAAAACTACCACTGGCTCTACACCCATTTACCTAAATTTGTTACTTCAGACTTATGTGCCCTCTAGAAGCTTGCTTTCTGCAAATGAACGTCGCTTGATTGTGCCATCCCAAAGAAGCACAATGTCACTTTTATGGACTTTTAAACTAAATGTTCCCTCCTGGTGGAATGACCTGCCCAACTCTATCCGGACAGCTGAGTCCTTAGCCATTTTCAAGAATCGACTAAAAACACATCTCTTCCATCTTTATTTGACCCTCTAACACTCTTTTATTCTAATTCTATTCTTAAAAAGAATTCTAACTACCTTTATAATCTTTTTGTATTCTATTTTCTTTTCATTTATTATGCAATTGTGTGTGTGGGTGTGTGTGTGTGTGTGTGTGTGTGTGTGTAAAGACCTCTAACACTAGCTTGCTCTATTCTCTTTATTTTTATTCTATCTGTTTTCTTTTTATTTATTATTTAAAAGCCCCTGCTGTGTACAGTGTTTAAGCTAACTGAGACTTGTTATTGCACTTATATATCATTGCTCTTTTTGTTGTTTTTGATTGCTTCCACTGTCCTCATTTGTAAGTCGCTTTGGATAAAAGCGTCTGCTAAATGAATAAATGTAAATGTAAATATCTGTGTGTGACTTTAACAAATAATATTATCTCCATCATCACTGACTGTCATGGCTCGCCGCTAGCATAAATAAAGTTTTGTTGTTTCCTGTGAATATTTCTTATCTCAGATCTGTTTCTTTTTGTTGTACAAACAGACCACACCACAGCAGAGCTTGTTCAAATGTGAGTCATTATTTGTTTTGCTCATTCCCATCCTCTACCACCTTAATTGATTTATTTTATTTTAGTATTATTTTTTTTAATCAGATAATTTGCATTAGTTTAGAGGAAAATACCAAATACCAATACCGAATACCAACCTGGACAAAATACATTTTTCTTTGCTAACATTTTTGTGACTTGGGTTCGAATCCAGGCAAACTTTTTATATAGTTTGTTAATGTAAACATAAATGTGTAAGTCTCCCAAAAAATTTAATTCAGGTATTATTTACACACCCTGGTGTTGTATATCTATTCATACTTAATAAATGCAAAACTAGATTCCTGATTGTTACGATTATAACCAAACCATAAGAAAAAATAAGGGAGATGCCACATGCAACTGCAGCTTGACAATATTTATTTAACTAAAGAAATAAGCGTGGCGTGAAATGCGTTATATCAGTGTAAATGTATATCAGTATAACAGCAAATGAACAAAAGTATAATTAGTGACGACAACCCAATCAATCAATCAATGAAAAATACAGAGCGCAGATGGTCAAGATGGAAGACAAGCGGCCACTTTGATCCTCTGTCATCCTCACATCCAGGCAGCTCGTCCGAGGTCTCAAGTGGCACCAGCTATAGCCACCAACAAACAATAACGTGTGCCATGTCCATTTGGCTCAGTCACTTATAAAGCACCATAATCCAATTCAGGTGCAAACCACGCCCTTCAGCAAAATCACCTGCAACTCTGAGATAAACGCACATGATTTATGTCATGATGCACCAAAAATAGACTATTATTGCTGACTGAATTCTTCAAACACTTATGACGCCTATCAGCAGCAATGATAAAAAATGTATATCTTTTGTTTATCAATATTATAATAAAATAACTTTACTTTGAGGGAAAAAACATAAAAGCAAAACCGTGACTTGATGACATATTAAAGGAGTCATATGATGTGATTTCAATTTTCCATTCTCTTTGGAGGGTTACAAGCTCTTGGTGCATAATGAAGATCTGTCTCAAAGTCTCAAATCCAAAGAGATATTCTTTATCAAAGTTAAGACTCGGCAACGCCCCCATAATGGCTCATTCAAACACATCCCTACATGTCTACGTCACTATGTGGGAATATTTGCGTAATGCCAAATGTTCACGCAAGGAAGAAGGCTTGGTCTCAGTTACCGCAGTTAGTGCTGAAGCAGCCATGTCAGAGAGATGCTGTTTGTTTCTGGATGAAATAAGTCCACTTTATTTGGCTTTCCTTAAAGTAGATGAAAGAGTTTGCAAAGTGTGGATTTACTTCACCAATATTACAACCAACAGTGGGGACGCATCATATATAACATATAACTGACACTTCCCTACAGGTACTGTTTACTAACAAGGTGACAGTGCTAGCTACTGGCCTGGCATACGTAATACAGCAATTTTTGCTGTTTTCGCAGATATGTGTAAACGTGCAGAGGATGTGAAGCAGGTCTTCAGAAAACAGAAGACTAAGAAATCTTCAGTCCCAGATGATGTTTTACCTGCCTGTTTAAAAGCCTGAGCTTACCAACCGAACAAACCTTTAACAGATCAGTGGAGTAGTGTGAACTTCTCTACTGCTTCAAACGCTCCACTATCATTCCAGTCCCCAAAAAAATCCCAAATCACAGGCCTTAATGAATACATACCTGTCAGTCTCACGTCTGTGGTCATGAAGTAATTTCTTGGCCTATCTGAAAGACATCACTGGACCCTTGCTGGATCCTCTTTAGTTTGTGTACAGAGCAAATAGGTTTGTGGATGATCCAGTCATCATGCCTGCATTATATTCTGCAATATTTCATTATACATGGGACTTATAGCCCATAATGCACTTTGATTCTTATGAGTGTGATATCACCTGACAAACGTTTTTTATTTCTCACCTTCTCCTTCATATCTTCTCACAAGTTTGGAGACTAATATTGAACTATTAATATATTTCAAACACACATTTCAAATACTGTTGTCAAATATTGAATTAGGCTTATGTTGTATTTTCGATAGGATTGTCTTATCTCAGTCTCCTTCATTTGAATGTTATTTTATGTGTCAAGTCCACAGATCAAACAACGACATCCTGTGTCAATCCTTGTGACTTATACACACTTGACATGGTGTAAAAGTATAAAAGCAGGGCTCTTTCTGGAACTTCACAAAATCATCTTCTGAGATTCTGAAGGCAACGATCTGAAAACCACGGTGAGCTTTTTGCTTACAGACCTACTGAAAAACTTTACTTCTTAATGTATTTATGTCTTTAAATTAGATTGAGAATCCAGAGTATGCAGTATTTGAATGCAGACATTTCATTTTCCTGCTTATTAATTTTCAGGTTCATCATGGCAATGCTGAGAAATCTTCTGGTTCTTTTTTTCGTGTTCTCCATGGGGAATGCAGAAGGTAACCAAAACATTTATTTGTACAAACCCTTGTTAATCCATTTTAAAAGCTTGTTAACCTTTTGGAGATGAATAGCAGGAAATAGGATATTCCACTGACTAATATTTGCATAACATACAATTGATATGCAGTTGATATAGTTGAAAAATGCCCCTTTGGATGGACCAATTTTGGAGTCCAATGCTACAAGTTCTTCTCTCAGTCGGTTAACTGGGTCACAGCAGAGGTAAAGTGTTAGTTAAGATGATTTTTATTATTTTTAAAGTAAAAATTTATTTTCTGCAAATAAATTTGACAGAAAACTAATACTGAGTAAATAATCAATCAGACCAGACTGATTAGAAGATTAGATTTTGCATTAACAATAAAAATGTGTCTCTTTAGAGAAACTGTCAAAGTCTGGATGCCAATCTCGCATCTGTCCACAGTAAAGCGGAAAACGATTTTCTGCTGAGTCTGTTGCCTTCTGCTAACACACGTTGTTGGGTTGGTGGTCAAGATGGAGTACAAGTAAGTCAAACTGTGTGGCCTAAAGTTTGTTTGTCTAGACTGATATCTCAAAAGTTTCTAATGAAGATGGTTTGACTTCTTCAGAGCCAAGCTAAATTTCCTTTTTTTGTGGAGTCTGAGTACATTGGTGCACTCTTATAATAACTGTCTTGGCTCTTTAGGAAGGACAGTGGTTGTGGAGTGATGGAACTCCATTTGACTTTACCAACTGGGGCTCTGGAGAACCTAACAATCTGGGTACTGAGAATTGCGGGGAGCTCAACTGGAGCTGTAAGAATGAAGTGTTTTGTTTCGTTTTAACTTGTTTCTACCACACTATAATGATCAGAATAACTTATTTAATTTCCTGTTTCCACCTCACAGCTAACCGTTGGAATGATGCATCCTGTTCAACTTCAATGGGCTATGTTTGTGCTCAAGACCTGTGAGATCTACAGTCATCCTGCTCCACAGTTACTTGATTGTACTACATTGTTCTAATCTTATCTTTGCAAAAATGGTTATTCTCTGCAAATTGGTCTTCAAATAAATAAAAAAGCATTGAAAAATCTTTTGCGTTGTGGAGTAGAATTATGTACAACATTGTGTAGCTAGATTTAAGAATATGGGTATTATAATGGCATTGTAGGCTTCAAGAGGGTGTCTCTTATGTAGTATACTCTTAGGGGGAAAGATTCAGTGGGGTACTGTACACCCATGGGTTTCTATATAAAGAGAACTGTCTTAAATGATTGTATAGTACTTTCATGTTTAAACTGTACAAACATATAGAGTGGGTATATGTTTAAATGCCAATTATATAAAAAGATTATATAAAAGAATCACATTTTGCTGCTTTGCATCCTGAAACGAATATGGAGACAGGTTTTGTTTTATCCAGCTGTATTTACTTAACTTATAACATCAAAGTGAAAGAGAACGCCAACATGACAGAAAAAAATAATAATAATAAATAAAAAATCAGAATCACTGAGCTGGAATAAGGACCACACCCTTGCTTTATTATTTTGTTAAACCACCTTCTGCTTTATGCCTTTAGTCTGATGGGATATGTATCTAATAACTTTGTACTTATAGATTCAGCACTATTTACATTTAGGCTACATTTAGCCATTTTGCAGACGCTTTTATCCAAAGCGACATACAATTGGGGGATTGTGCTTGTAATACCAAGTTTTATACATTGTTCAAATAAGTACAAGCTAGACAAATAAGGAATAAAAAAAGAGAAAGTATACTGTTTTTTTTGTGTGTGTGTTAATGTCGACCCGAGAAGCAATTGAGCCTTCGTTAGAAAGTTAACTAGTGTTACGGTTGCTGGGAGAAAAAGAGACCCAAGAGCAGATTCGCAGTTTGCCAAATTTATTGAACAAAAACAGGCAATGGTCCAAAACAAAGACACTAGTCCAAAACAAAGGCAATAGTCCTAAACAAACGCTGGCAATCAGCAACCAGGTAAGGAATCCAAAACTGAACTGTGTACGGGAACTGGGTACACCAAAAAGACAAAAAACAAGATTAAATAAACAAACAGGGCATGAAAACTAGGCACAACTAGAGCAAGATAGTTTTAAGGGCAGTAGTGAAACGGATGGTAGCCAAGACACACTGACAGAGAAGCACAGAAAGAGAGAAGCATAAGTATAGAAGAAAATCAATGTGAAATTGAGAGACAGGTGTGTGTGAGCTGGAACACTAATTAGGATAAGGTGCAGCTGTGAAGGCAGAGTGAGTGGAATTAACCACTTAAGACATAACACAACAGAAGGCCTGATGATCAAACCAGTGTCCTGACAGGACCCCCCGCCCCAGGAATGCCACCAGGCTTTCCAGGGTGAGGGGCAGATCGATGGTAATCCTCAATAAGAGAGCGGTCCAGAATGTCCCGAGTCGGGACCCAACATCTCTCCTCTGGACCGTACCCCTTCCAATCAACCAGGTACTGGTATCCCCTGCCCCGCCGCCTGGAATCAAGAATCCTCCTAACGGTAAAAGCGGGAGCACCCTCAACCATCAGGGGGGGAGGGGGTAGGGGTTTAGGGGAAGATGATGAAGAGAGAGAACGAATAAAAGGCTTGACACAAGACACGTGAAACACTGGATGCACTCGACGAAGAGGATGCGGAAGCCGAAGCCGAAGCCGAACCGCCACCGGACTGAGCACCTTAACAATGGGGTATGGCCCAATGAACCGCGGTGCCAACTTCTTGGAGGACACCTTAAGAGGCAGGTTCTTGGTGGAGAGCCATACCTTTTGCCCACAGATGTATCTGGGTGCCTCAGCCCGACGACGATCCGCCAATCTCTTGGTGCGTTCCCTAGTTCTCAGAAGCGCTTCCCTGGCCCTCCTCCAGGTTCGCCGGCATTGAGTGATAAATGCCTGAACTGAGGGAACCGCAGCTTCGGAACTCTGTGAAGGAAATAGAGGGGGTTGATATCCGAGACAGCAAAAGAAAGGAGATAATCCAGTAGACGACACCGGCAATGTATTGTGCGCATACTCAACCCACGTAAGCTGCTGGCACCAGGATGAGGGATTATGTGAAGCCAGACAACGAAGGGTCCTCCCAAGGTCCTGGTTCGCACGATCGGTCTGGCCATTGGTCTGTGGGTGGAATCCTGACGACAGGCTAGTGGTAGCACCAATCTGTCGACAGAACTCCCCCCAGAAGTGGGAGACGAACTGGGGTCCCCGGTCAGAAACCACGTCCTCCGGAAGACCATGGATCCGAAAGACGTGGTCCACGACCGCCCGAGCAGTCTCCCTGGCAGAAGGAAGTTTAGGGAGAGGGATAAAGTGAACCGCCTTAGAAAAGCGGTCCACTACAGTGAGGACAAACGTATTGCCACTGGACTCTGGTAAACCAGACACAAAGTCCAGCGCAATAGGGGGGCGCTAGAGAGCACCACATGGAGCGGACGTAAATTTAGGAAGCTCCCTCAACAAGCCTCCAAAAACTAGTATTATTTGACTATTTTGACCGCGAAAGTTTGCTCAACAATATATAACAGTGAGATGAAGAAGACAAAGCCCAAGAAAGGTGACTCACCAACCAGCGCAGTTGAATATCTGGCCGAGAATCCGTCGTCTATTGAGCACGAGACCGATCGCGGCATGGCCACGGACTCAACTGCTATCCTGTCAGCCATTCAAACTATGAATAACAGTATGAACGACCGATTTAACTCGCTGGAAGCTACTCTATCTCAGCTGCAAACAGCGCTGTCTGAAACCACCTCGCGTATCGTGGACCTTGAGAGCGTTAAAACTGAGCACGAAAGCCGCATTTCTGACCGGGAGGCCTCCTGTCAGGAAATACTATCAGCTAATAAGGCCCTACGTGCAAAACTGGATGATCTCGAGGGCCGTTCCCGACGACAGAATATTAAGATTGTTGGCCTACCCGAGAACGTGGAGTCTGGTCGCCCCACTGAGTTTGTGGAAAAACTAATCCCGAACCTCCTGGGAGCCGAGAACTTTCCTGCAGGAATCAAAGTTGACCGTGCACATCGCACCGGGCCTTTACCACCGAAAGGAGGGCGTCCCCGAATTATGATCGAGAGGATACATCATTACCCGGTCAAGGAGATGATCCTGCGGCTTGCGCGGCAACACTCGCCTTTAAAATACGACGGAGTTCACATCTCCCTCTTCCCAGATTTCACGGCTGAGGTACTCTCACAGCGAAGAGCGTTTGACGGAGTTAAAAGGAAATTGAAGGAGGCTGGTATTCGATTCGGAATGCTGTTCCCCGCACGTCTTCTTGTCACCCAGGGCACTACCAAGAAAATCTTTGGTTCGGTTTCGGATGCCGAATCGTTCGTTAACACCATCACTGTTCAAGACCCTTTTTGATTTGCTGTGCGTAGGATTGTTTTTCAATGTCGTTTCCATGGCTGAATGACTTAAATCATCGTTCCTGCTGTTTACCGGCGGCCCTTTGTACGAGGTTGTGAGTATTTAAGCAGAAAGAAAAAAAAAAAAAAAAAAAAAAAAAAGAGAGACATTGTACAGACTGCTTACGATCTTGTGTGTGTTTATTTCTGTTTTACAAGGGTTGTGTCCTACATACACAATAGTTCAGCTTTATAGAGCAATTCTTTTGTTGATAACTTAGTTAGGCCTACACGGAGGCTGCGTGGGAGTCCCCTGGTTTCTCTTTAGTAGGCAGGTTTTCCTCTTATTCCTTATGCTGCCCTGCAGCTCCACTGTTCATATGAGGGTTTTTTCCTGGCTTCATTTGCAGAAGCTGATGAAAGGGGGACGGTGGGTGGTCTTGTCTTTTTTGTTCTTTTTGATTGTTGTCTCGAATTTAGTGTCTGTACATCTCCTTCAATGGTTACTTAAGTGGTTAATACCCCTTCGAATTCATTTTGCAGCTGCCACTACAATAGATATTATACTACATGATGTGCACTAGGGGGTCTTCACTGAAAGGTGGCATTGTCACTCTTGCCAGTTGGAATGTCCGGGGATTAAATAACCAGGTTAAGAGAGCTAAAGTTTTTTCTTATTTGAAGTCCATCCCTGCTGACATAATATTTTTACAAGAGACGCATATTAGGAATTCTGAACAAAGGCGACTGAGATGCAATTGGATCTCCCAGGTATTTCAATCTACCTTCTCTTCCAGGGCCAGAGGAGTAGCTATTCTGTTCCGTAAGTCAGCCCCTTTTAAGCACTTATCCACTATCAGCGATCCTAACGGCCACTATTTAATTGTAACTGGTCTACTTTTGTCAGGAGAAAGCAGGCTGGATTCAGATGCGGGTAAACTCAAGGCTTTATTCGAAACTGAGGAGAAGAGTCACGGTTCACAGGTTACACTCGCAGTGACAGGATGAGTAGCAGATGAGTCACGTTTCACAGGTTTCACTCGCAGTGACAGGATGAGTAGCAGATGAGTCACGTTTCACAGGAGTACGTACGTATAACCGCCGGACCGGAGGGATGAACAGCTGGAAGCTACTAGGAGCTCAAGGCTTGTAAGAACAAGGGCAGAGGAATCAACTAAACACACTGGAACCTGAGGACAAGACACGACAAGGTGAGTTCAAAGAGCTGCTAGACGATCGGAGCTATTGGTATGAATAACAACAGTCTGACAATAGACAGAGAAACACAGGGAATAATAAAGGGGAAAAAATTAGAAGGACATAGAGAACAGGTGGCGAGCAATTAAGGTTAACAACGGGGAAACAAGGGAGGCGGGGAAAACACAAACAGGCAGACGCGGTGAGCTGTCAAACCATCCCAACACACACACACCCACACCAAAAAGACAGGTGATTAGCCCCGAGACCCGACAGTACCCCCCCCTCCCAGGAGCGTCACCTGGCGCTCTAGGAAGGGGCCTACCTCGATGCCGCCGGAAGTCCTCAATCAACGAGCGGTCCAGAATGTCCCGGGACGGCACCCAACACCTCTCCTCTGGACCATACCCCTCCCAGTCCACAAGATACTGAAACCCCCTGCCGCGGCGCCGCTCATCGAGTAATCTCTTAACCGTATAGGTAGGAGATCCATCCACAAGACGAGGGGGTGGGGGGGTGGGGCGACTGCAAGCAGGATTAAGGGGGGAAAAGAACACAGGCTTGACCCTGGAAACATGAAACACCGGGTGAACCCGACCAAGAGTAGGAGGGAGCTTGAGCCTGATCGCCACCGGACTAACCACCTTGGTGATGCGGAAAGGCCCAATGAATCTGGGTGCCACCTTACGAGAAGGCGCCCGGAGAGGCAGATCCTTGGTAGAGAGCCAAACCCGTTGACCACACACATAGGTAGGAGGAGAGGACCGGCGACGATCAGCTGCAGCCTTGGTTCTGTCAGAGGTTTGGACCAAAATCCTCCTGACTCTCTCCCAGGTGCGACGGCAGCGCTGGACGAAAGCCAGGGCGGATGGAACCGCTGCGTCGGGTTCCTGTGATGGGAACAGAGGTGGATTATAACCAACAGCACACTCAAAAGGGGACATACCTGACGCGGCCGCAGGAAGGGTGTTATGGGCGTATTCTGCCCAGGAGAGCTGCTGACACCAGGAACTCGGATTGTTGGATGCTAGACAGCGGAGCATTCTTCCTAGATCCTGGTTGGCCCGCTCACACTGCCCATTGGTCTGAGGATGAAAACCAGATGACAGACTAGCAGAGGCCCCAATCTGTGTACAAAATTCCCTCCAGAACCGGGAGACGAACTGGGGACCCCTATCTGAAACAACATCCACCGGTAACCCGTGGAGACGGAAGACGTGATCCACCACCAGTTGGGCGGTCTCCCGGGCGGAGGGTAACTTGGGCAGGGGAATAAAATGAACCGCTTTGGAAAAGCGATCCACCACCGTGAGAACTACAGTGTTTCCCTTCGAAGGAGGAAGCCCAGAGACGAAATCAAGGGCAATGTGTGACCAAGGACGGGAAGGGATAGGGAGAGGATGCAGTAGACCATCAGGAGGGCGATTGACAGGCTTACTTTGGGCACATGTGGGGCAGGCCAACACAAACTGTCTAACATCCGCGGCCATAGTAGGCCACCAAAAACGCTGTCGGATGGCAGACAACGTTCTCCGAATACCTGGATGGCAGACTAACCTGGATGAGTGCCCCCACTCAAGGACCTCAGAGCGCAGCGCAGCCGGCACCGGCAACCTGCCCGCCGGACACTCTCCCGGCACCTGCACCCCTCGACTGGCCTCCTCAACTCGCTGCTCGATACCCCACGAAAGGGCACCGACCACCACCCCCTCAGGAAGGATGGCATCGGCCGCAAACTCCCCTCCCTGAGCACCGAACAGGCGAGAGAGGGCATCAGGCTTGGTGTTCTTTGATCCCGGCCGGTACGAGAGGGTGAAGTTGAATCTGGCAAAGAAGAGCGCCCAGCGGGCCTGACGCGAGCTCAGCCTCTTGGCCGAACGGACGTATTCAAGGTTCTTGTGATCCGTCCAGACCAAGAAGGGCTGCGCTGACCCCTCCAACCAATGACGCCACTCACCCAAGGCCAATCGTACCGCCAGCAGCTCTCTGTTGCCGATGTCATAGTTACGTTCTGCAGGGCTGAGACGACGAGAGAAGAATGCACAAGGATGAACCTTCCCATCATGGAGGGAACGCTGAGATAGAACTGCGCCAACCCCAACGTCCGAAGCATCAACCTCGACAATAAACTGGGCCTCCGGATCTGGAACCATCAGAACAGGTGCAGAGACAAAACGGGACTTTAAAATGTCAAAGGCTACCTGCGCCTCCCGGTTCCACCTGAAGGACACCTTAGTGGAGGTTAAGGCTGTCAGCGGTGCAGCAATCTGACCAAAATTCCGGATGTAACGCCGGTAGAAGTTGGCAAAACCCAGGAAACGCTGCAGAGCCTTTCCGGGAGTCAGGGACCGGCCACTGGGCAACAGCTTCAATCTTAGCGGGATCAGGCTTGATCCCCTCCGTAGAAATAATATGGCCAAGGAACGTAACAGACTCAGCGTGGAATTCGCACTTCTCCGCCTTGACAAACAACTGGTTCTCTAGTAACCGCTGGAGAACCCGTCTGACATGCTGGGTGTGTAATTGGAGAGAAGAAGAAAAAATCAAAATATCATCCAAATACACAAAGACAAATTGATTAATCATGTCACCCAACACGCTGTTGACGAGTCCCTGGAAAACGGCTGGAGCATTGGTCAGACCAAACGGAAGAACCAAGTACTCGTAGTGTCCCGAAGGGGTGTTAAATGCCGTCTTCCACTCATCCCCCTCCCGAATGCGCACCAAGTGGTAGGCGTTGCGCAGGTCTAACTTGGTGAAGACCCGAGCTCCCTGTAATAATTCAAAAGCAGAAGACATTAAAGGTAGGGGGTACCTGTTCTTGATAGTAATGTCATTCAAACCTCTGTAATCAATACAAGGCCGCAGGGAGCCGTCCTTCTTCTGAACAAAGAAAAACCCTGCACCAGCGGGAGAGGAGGAATGGCGGATGAGCCCAGCCTGAAGTGACTCACGTATGTACTTGTCCATGGCCTCTCTCTCAGGACCTGAAAGGGAATATAAACGACCCTTAGGCGGAGAAGAGCCCGGGAGGAGATCAATGGCACAGTCGTAAGGGCGATGCGGAGGTAGCGAGGTGGCCCGGGCCCTACTGAAGACCGCCCGAAGATCATGGTACTCCGCCGGAACACCATCCGGGTCAGAGGGATCCTCCTGAGGAACACAAGACACAGAGACAGGACAAAAAGCAGCACCCAAACATGACACGTGACAAGACTGACTCCAGGCTAAAACTGAATTACTAACCCAATCAATGTGGGGATTGTGCTTGTGCAACCATGGGTGTCCCAGAATTAAAGGAGCCTTAGGGGAATCAATAATAAACAGTTCAATCCGCTCATGATGACTGCCAGCAATATGGAGGTCTATCTTAGGAGTGACGTGGGTGATGGTGGTAAGGGGACGGCCAGCTAATGACCATGCTGAAACGGGACTAACTAAAGGAACAAGTGGGATTCTCCAACGTTGAGCAGAGGCAGCGTCAAGGAAGTTCCCCTCAGCCCCTGAGTCCACAAGGGCGAGACCAGTGTGTAAACGACTCTGGAAGGAGAGTTGGAACGGCAGCTGAGTGCGTGCTGCAGGAGAGCTAGAGCTGAGAACCGTGCCCACCAGGACTCTCCTCCTCACTGGTGGGCCCTGGCTTTTAACGGACACTGAAGGGCGAAGTGGCCTCCCTTGCCGCAGTATAGACACGCCCCCGACGACAGACGCTCCTGCTTCTGCCGTGGTGTAAGCCGTAGACGACCCAACTGCATGGGCTCCTCCTCCGAGGGCTGTCGGCCGGCTGAACTGGCAGAGGAGGACTCTAGGTGGCGCCACGGGGCGGGTGTTTGCCGTTGTTGGCGGCGCCGGCTAAGACGACCTTCAATGCGGAGCGCGAGACTAATGAGCCTATCCAATTCCCGCGGGAGCTCTATGGCCGCGAGTTCATCCGAAATGGCGAAATCCAACCCCTCAAGAAAACGAGCGCGCAGCGCACTCTCATTCCAGCCGCATGCCGCAGCTAAAGTCTGGAACTGGATAGCATAGTCAGTGACGGAGCTCCTCCCCTGAGACAGTCATGATAACTGGGCCGCCGCCTCGTCACCCTGAGCAGAGCGATCAAACAATTTGGCCATCTCTAGACTGAAATCCGCGAAAGTGGCACAACAGGGAGCCCGCGATCTCCATACGGCGATTCCCCATTCGCGGGCACGGCCCGAGAGGAGTGTAGTGACATAAGCCACCTTGGTCTCTTCATTTGCGTAACGCCGGGGCTGCAGAGAAAACACCAGCGAGCATTGGGAGAGAAACGCTTGACAGGCGTTAGGATCGCCATCGTAGACCGGCGGATTGTTGGCATGGGGTTCGGACTCGTGTGACATACTGGTGTGAGGAACGGGCCCCCGGCTCGTTGCCTCTCGCTGAAGATCGTCCACCCGTGTGAGGAGTTCGGAGACTCGGGCACTGAGAACGTCCACATCCTGCGCGGTGGTGTTGAGCTGGGTGGCATGCTGCCCTAACAACACTCCCTGTTGAACGAGAGCCGAGCGAAGCGGATCAGATCCCGCTGAATCCATAATCTGGTCAGACTGTTCTGTCAGGAGAAAGCAGGCTGGATTCAGATGCGGGTAAACTCAAGGCTTTATTCGAAACTGAGGAGAAGAGTCACGGTTCACAGGTTACACTCGCAGTGACAGGATGAGTAGCAGATGAGTCACGTTTCACAGGTTTCACTCGCAGTGACAGGATGAGTAGCAGATGAGTCACGTTTCACAGGAGTACGTATAACCGCCGGACCGGAGGGATGAACAGCTGGAAGCTACTAGGAGCTCAAGGCTTGTAAGAACAAGGGCAGAGGAATCAACTAAACACACTGGAGCCTGAGGACAAGACACGACAAGGTGAGTTCAAAGAGCTGCTAGACGATCGGAGCTATTGGTATGAATAACAACAGTCTGACAATAGACAGAGAAACACAGGGAATAATAAAGGGGAAAAAATTAGAAGGACATCGAGAACAGGTGGCGAGCAATTAAGGTTAACAACGGGGAAACAAGGGAGGCGGGGAAAACACAAACAGGCAGACGCGGTGAGCTGTCAAACCATCCCAACACACACACACCCACACCAAAAAGACAGGTGATTAGCCCCGAGACCCGACAACTTTCCTCAATTCATATCACTCTGCTTAATGTGTATGGACCTAATTTTGATGACCCTGCTTTTTTTCGCAGAGTCTTTAATCTTTTACCAAGCATTCTGAACACGCACCTGATAATAGGTGTTGATTTTAACTTGGTGTTGGATCCCACTGTTGATAGATTTCCTTCTCGCTCTGGAATACCCTTGGCCAACGCTGCCTCTGTTCTTAATGATCTGATTACCTCTTTTGATCTCGTTGATATCTGGAGACTAAAAAACCCAACGGACATGCAGTATACTTTTTTTTCGCAGGTTTATAAATCATACTCTAGGATAGATTTCTTTTTAGTTGATTCTAAAATTATTCCCTGTGTAAAATCAATGAAGCATCACAATAGAATCATCTCTGACCATTCAGCAGTGACAATATCCCTAGATTTCGTAGAAATTAAGCCCTCCTATAACTGGCGTTTTAATCCTACTCTGCTCTCGGATGTCAAATTTTGTGAACAATTAACAGAGTTGCTAGCGGAGTTTCTCAAATTTAATGACACAGGCGAGGTTTCTGACTCGACACTATGGGAAAGCCTAAAGGCTGTCCTGAGAGGACATATTATTTCATACGAGTCCAGTCTAAAAAAGCAAAGGGTAAAATGCCTTTCAGAAATTGATAACCGTCTTCCTCGGCTGGAGGACACTTACAGAGATTCAACAGACCCAGAAGTTCTTAACGAGATTACAGCACTTAAATTAGAATATAATTCGATTCTTTCGAACCAAGTTAAAAATATGTTGTTAAAAGTGAAGCAAAAACAGTTTGAACTTGGGGATAAACCAGACAAATTGCTTTCTCGTCAGCTGAGGGGGCTACAAGCCTCTAGGGCAATTCATAAAATCAAGAACAAAAATGGTGTCATTCTAACAACTCCCGGTGAAATCAATGATACATTTAAAGAATTTTATGAAAACTTATACAAATCAAAGGGTTCTTCTGACCCCTCCGCTTTAGCAGATTTCCTTCATTCATTACACCTTCCAAAGTTAGGTTGCACAGAGCAGGCAGCTTTGAATGCGGACATAACGGTAGAGGAAATATTAGCTGCGATTAAATCTTTCCCCAGTGGCAAGGCGCCTGGCCCAGTTGGTTTTGGGATTGAATTCTACAAAAGATTTGCACAGGTGCTCTCTCCTTTGCTGTTGAGGATGTTTAAGCATTCTTTTGACAGACATAAACTTCCCCAGTCCTTGTATGACGCAAATATTTCACTGATTCTTATAAAAACAAAGAAGAAACTGACCCATCATCTTATCGACCCATATCTCTTTTGAACTCTGACCTTAAAATTTTTACTAAAATTCTGGCTAATAGATTAAATAACTGCATTGGGAAAATTATCCACCCCGATCAAACTGGTTTTATTCCTGGCCGTTTTTCTTTTTTTAATGTCAGGCGTTTAATGAATATATTATACACTAGATTTGAATCTAAGGCTAGTGTTGCAATTCTTGCCTTGGATGCAGAAAAGGCGTTTGACCAAATTGAGTGGGATTATATTTTAGCTGTGATTAGAGAATTTGATATGGGTGATGCTTTTGCCTCCTGGGTGAAGTTGTTATACCTCCATCCTTCGGCTTCAGTTCTCACCAATTTTAACAAGTCATCACAATTCCAATTGCACAGAGGCACTCGACAGGGCTGTCCTCTCTCGCCTTTGCTTTTTGCAATTGCAATCGAACCTCTCGCCCTTGCAATTAAAAATAACCCTTTAATTTCGCCCTTGAATTTAGGCCAAATCAGCCATCATATTTCCCTTTACGCAGATGACATTATTCTGTATCTAAGCAATCCTGAACAGTCTATTCCACCCTTATTAAATCTGTTGGAAACATTTGGTAAACTCTCCGGTTACTCAGTGAATTGGCAAAAAAGTGAATTCTTGGCTGTGACTAACAACATCGGTCCAATTTTTATGCGTAGTCTACCTTTTAAAATAGCCATAAACAGTTTGAAATATCTCGGAGTTAATATACCTAGAAACCCTAAGGATATATATAAGCTTAATTATTTAACAATGCTTGAAAACCTAAAAGACAATATAAAATGCTGGAGGACCTTACCACTATCAATGATGGGGCGTGTGAATGCTATTAAGATGGTGACGTTCCACAGATTCTTGTATCTTTTCCAGAATTTGCTGATTTATTTACCCAAAAAGTTCTTCAAAACCTTAGATTCTATTGTGTTGCCTTTTGTCTGGGGCTTCAAAGCACATAATTGCCAAATTTTCAACATTACTACTGGGCTGCTAATTGTAGAGCCTTAACTTATTGGCAGGACCCGCGCCCCGACAGTCCCTCATTTGACATCCCTTCATGGCTTATGATTGAGCATGGAGCTTCAAATTCGTCACTCTCCTCATTACTTTTTGCTAACCCAGCGTCTTTTAAAGCTGCAGTAGGATCCAATTTTATGATTAATAACTCTCTTAGGATATGGCTTCAGATTAGTAAAGCATTTAAATTGCCAAATACCTCTTTTCTTGCTCCTGTCTGTCGTAACCATGCCTTTAAACCTTCACTATTAGACCCAGTGTTCTCAGGTTGGGCAAGAAAAGGAATCCTTACCTTGAGAGATTTATATATTGACAATAATTTTGCCACATTCACTCAACTAGCAGAGAAATATGACCTTCCTGCTTCACACTTCTTTAGATACCTACAAATTAGAAATTATGTTCGTTCCACTGTGTCAAATTTTGAAATATTATCAGCCGATAATGAATTATATAAATTGCTTACTGGCGTTCCCAACACTCCAAAGTTAGTTACAAAATTTGTTGACTTCTTCACAAGTCAGTTAGATTTTTCCACTATTCATCTGAAAAATGTCTGGGAAGAGGAACTAGATGTTCAGCTCTCTGAAGAGGACTGGGAAAAATGTCTTAAAAATATATACACCTGTTCTATTAATGCCAGGCACCAACTTATTCAGTATAAGGTGTTACAAAGATTACATTACTCAAGGGTTAAACTTAATTCTTTCTATCCTACTATCTCCCCTCTCTGCAACAAATGTGAATCTGCGGAGGGCTCTCTTGGTCATCTTTTCTGGGCATGCCCAAAACTGGGAGAATTCACCCAGTTTTGGGCATGCATGGTCAGAAGTTTTTCAGTTTCTTTCTGAAGCTTATACCTGTGAGCTTCCCTTAGATCCTGCGACTGCCGTTCTTGGCTGGTCGGCCTCCTTGCGGCGCCTTAATAATGCCACCCGATTGCCTATTCAGTATGGTTTGATGATTGCCAAAAAATCTATACTCTGCATGTGGAAGAAAAATTCGAAGCCACTATTCAAGATCTGGTTGTTAGAACTTTCCTCCACTCTCCATGTGGAAACACTGAGATATAGTATTTACATTTACATTACATTTACATTTAATCATTTAGCAGACGCTTTTATCCAAAGCGAATTACAAATGAGAACAATAGAAGCAGTCAGGTCAACAAGAGAACAACAACAGTATACAAGTGCCATGACAAGTCTCAGTTAGTCTAGTATAGAACGCATAGGTAGGGTTTTTTTTTTTTTTTTTATAAAGACAAGAAAAGGAAAAGTGCTAGTGTTAGTTGGTTAAGTGCAGGCGAAAAAGATGAGTCTTTAGCTGTTTTTTGAAAATGAGTAAAGACTCAGCTGTACGAATTGAGATTGGGAGGTCATTCCACCAGCTGGGCACAGTCCAGGAAAAGGTCCTTGAGAGTGATTTTTCTTTGGGATGGTACCACAAGGCGTCGATCACTTGCAGAGCGCAAACTTCTGGAGGGCACATAAGATTTAACCAATGAGTTTAGGTAAGTTGGTGCCGTGCCAGTGGTCGTGTTGTAGGCTAGCATCAGTACCTTGAATTTGATGCGAGCAGCTACTGGTAGCCAGTGTAACCTGATGAGGAGCGGAGTAACGTGAGCTTTTTTTGGCTCATTGAAGACAACCCTCGCTGCTGCATTCTGGATCAATTGCAGAGGCTTGACATTACATGCAGGAAGGCCCGCCAGGAGAGCATTAAAATAGTCCAGTCTGGAGAGAACAAGAGCTTGGACAAGAAGTTGGGTTGCTTGCTCTGACAGGAAGGGTCTAATCTTCCTAATGTTGTATAAGGCAAACCTGCAGGACCGGGTAGTTGTAGCAATGTGGTCTGTGAAGCTTAACTGATGATCCATCACAACTCCTAGGTTTCTAGCTGTCCTCGAAGGAGTAATGGTTGATGAGCCCAGCTGTATAGAGAAGTTGTGATGAAGCAATGGGTTAACTGGAATCACCAGGAGTTCTGTCTTCGTAAGGTTAAGCTGAAGGTGATGGTCATTCATCCAGCTAGAGATGTCACTCAGACAGGCTGAGATGCGAGCAGCTACCGTCGGGTCATCTGGTTGGAATGAGAGGTAGAGTTGGGTGTCATCAGCGTAGCAGTGATAAGAAAAGCCACGCTTTTCTGGAAATTTTGATAAATTTGAAGCCTCCTGGAGGCCTCTTTTCAACCACTTGTTAAAAATCAATAATGATGAGGCTATTTAAAATGTATTTCTATTCATTTATTTTTTTATTAGAATTTTATTGTCATTTCTGTTGACTTCTGTCTTCAATGTTAAGATACCTATGTATATCTCTTGTGGTTCAGTTGTACAATCTCACCTGGGCTATAATGTCACACTAGCCAAAAATCTGTTCTGACCTTCCTTGCCTGTGCCTGGTAATGTGGTTATCTGCAAACTTGAATCTAACTGAAGGAGTTTTTTTTTTTTTTTTTTTTTTGTGTAGTTGTGTTTGGTTCTGTCCTGTGGTTGTACTGTCTATTTGTTTGAAAATCTGAAAATGATACAATAAATATAATATATTAAAAAAACAAAACAAAGTCCAGCGCAATATGAGACCAGGGGCGAGATGGGACAGAAAGAGGTTGGAGCAAACCAACGGGTACAGAACTAGAGGACTTGTTTTGGGCACAGACCGAGCAGGCGACCACAAAATCACGAACCTCCCCCCCCCATGCCTGGCCACCAAAAACGCTGACGAATGGCAGCCAATGTTCTCCTCACTCCTGGGTGACAGACCAGTTTGGAGGCGTGACCCCACTCCAGAACCTCTGGCCGAACCGGAACAAACAGCCGACCCACTGGGCCCCCCTCCGGCACCCCTGCCTCCGACTGAGCCAGCCTGACACGCTCCTCGATACCCCAGGTGACGAACCCCACCACACAACCAGGTGAAATAATGGTGTCTGGTGGGGTTGCATCCTCCGAGGCCGTGAATTGACGGGAGAGCGCATCAGGCTTAATGTTTTTGGAGCCTGGTCGGTAAGACAGGGTAAAATTAAAGCGACCAAAGAAGAGTGCCCAGCGAGCCTGCCTGGAATTTAGTCGTTTGGCTGTTTGGATATATTCCAAGTTCCGGTGGTCGGTCCAGACCAGAAACGGCTCCGCCGAGCCCTCCAACCAGTGGCGCCACTCCCCCAAAGCCAGCCGTACAGCCAGCAACTCCCGGTTGTCGATGTCGTAGTTCCGTTCTGTGGGGGACAATCGGTGTGAAAAATAAGCGCAAGGATGTATTTTATTGTCAAGAGGGGATCGTTGAGATAAAACCGCTCCAACACCTACCTCTGACGCATCAACCTCCACAATAAACTGCCGGGAAGGGTCCGGAGTTATTAAAATAGGTGCAGATGAAAACCGCCTCTTAAGTTCATCAAAGGCTGCCTGAGCAGCTAAGGACCAGCAAAACGGTTTCTTTGTGGAGGTTAATGCTGTCAGAGGAGCCGCCACCTGGCCGAAATTACGGATAAACCGCCTGTAGAAATGAGCAAATCCAATAAAACTTTGCAGAGATTTACAGTTGCCAGGTGTGGGCCAGTCAGAGACGGCCTTTACCTTCGTAGGGTCCATGCAGATCCCCTCCACCGAGATGATGTGGCCCAAGAACGGAACTGACTGGTTGTGGAAGGAGCACTTCTCCACCTTAGCAAACAATTGGTTCTCTAGCAACCGCTGCAGCACTCGTCTGACGTGCTGAACGTGAACCTGGAGTGAACAAGAAAAAAATCAGGATGTCATCCAGATACACAAAGACAAATTTGTTGATCATGTCTCTCAGCACGTCATTGACGAGCGCCTGGAAGACGGCTGGGGCATTAGTCAAACCGAAGGGAAGGACTCTGTACTCAAAATGCCCCGTGGGCGTATTAAAAGCCGTCTTCCATTCATCCCCCTCCCTGATCCGAACCAGATGATAGGCATTGCGAAGGTCCAACTTCGTGAAGTACCTTGCCCCCTGCAGGATCTCGAAGGCTGATGACATCAAAGGTAGGGGATACCTATTCTTAATGGTGATGTCATTCAGCCCTCGGTAATCAATGCAAGGACGCAAGGAACCATCCTTCTTCTTCACGAAGAAGAACCCCGCCCCTGCCAGAGAAGAGGGACGAATAACACCGGCCGCCAGAGACTCAGACAGATACCTCTCTATGGCCGCCCTTTCAGGACCGGACAAGGAGAACAATCGCCCCATAGGAGGAGAAGTGCCAGGGAGAAGATTGATGGCACAATCATAGGGACGGTGTGGAGGGACAGATGCGGCCCGGGAATGACTGAAAACCGCCCGCAAATCATGGTAGACCTCAGGAACACTGGAGAGATCAATCGGTTCCTCCTGCAACACAGGAAAAGAAGAGACAGAAGACAAGGCAGACACAAGACAATGGGCATGACAATAGGGACTCCATGATAGGATGGTGCTTTCAGACCAATTAATGTGTGGATTGTGAGTGGTTAACCAGGAATGACCTAAGACCACCGGAGTGAGGGGTGAGCGAGTGACAAAGAATACTATTTCCTCTCTATGATTACCAGACGTGATTAATTGTAATGGAACTGTGGCCTGAGAAATGGTGGTAAGTTCGTGGCCATCTAAAGCATGAGCAGTAAGGACAGGAGAGAGAGATTGAAAAGAAATGCCCTTCTTCAAAGCCCAAGAAAAATCTATAAAATTCCCCTCAGCTCCTGAATCGATAAAAGCAGAGAGTTAATGAACTGCACCTTCATAAGTGACTGAGACTGGAATCATAGAGCGCGAACCAGTAGACGGGGTGGTGGAAGTAGCGCTCGCCAGTACCCCCTTGCTTACTAGCGAGCGTTGGCTTTTGCCGGACAGGAAGAAGCAAAATGTTCATGACGGCCGCAGTAGAGGCGTAATCCTTTTGAAAAAGATGTTTCTGTTTCTCCTCTGCAGATAACAGGTACCTGCCCAACTGCATAGGTTCCGGAGCAGATGAGGGAACGGGAGTATCGGACCCAGAAAAGGCAGACACAAGGTTTACAAAAGGCAAGAATGTAGAAGCCCGAGCTCTCCGACGAAGATCCCGTCGATTATCCAAACGGATAGCCAGGTCAACAAGTTCATCTAGATGTTCAGGAAGATTGTGAGCATACATCTCATCCCTTATCTCATCTTCCAGGTTCTTCCGTGAACCTGGCTGCCAGTGCTGCATCATTCCACTTACTAGACGCAGCAAGAGTGCGAAACTCGATAGCGAAGTCCGCCACCGAACGCCTCCCCTGATGAAGTGCTGCCAACAGCCGCGATGCCTCTTTACCGAGTGCTGAGCGGTCGAATATCTTGACAAACTCCGCTTTAAAGCTGGCGAACTCCATACAACACGCTGCCTTAGCAGCCCATACAGCAGTGGCCCATTCCCGAGCCCGACCGGTAACAAGGGAGATGACAAACGCCACCTTGGCTGAATCTGAGGCATAAGTGAGGGGTTGCAGAGAGAAAATCACCTCACATTGGATAATAAATGATCGACATTCTGTAGGCTCACCGGAGTAATTGGGAGGATTGTTGATGCATGGTTCAGGGGTGACTGAAGAACGTCCAGTGGCTGTTGACAGTATGTTAAGTTCAGTCTCCATCCGGCGAACGGTTTCAGTTAGCTCAGAGACTTGACTGGCTAATGTGTCCATGGCATGATGAGCCGCCGCCAGCTTCCCCTGATGCTGTCCGAGCAGCACACCCTGCGCTTCCAAAGCGGAGCGAAACTGCGATTGATCTGCTGGATCCATCCTGGTCAGTGTGTACTGTTACGGTTGCTGGGAGAAAAAGGGACCCAAGAGCAGATTCGCAGTTTGCCAAATTTATTGAACAAAAACAGGCAATAGTCCAAAACAAAGACAATAGTCCAAAACAAAGGCAATAGTCCAAAACAAACGCTGGCAATCGGCAATCAGCAACCAGGTAAGGAATCCAAAACTGAACTGTGTACAGGAACTGGGTACACCAAAAAGACAAAAAACAAGATTAAATAAACAAACAGGGCATGAAAACTAGGCACAACTAGAGCAAGATAGTTTAAGGGCAGTAGTGAAACGGATGGTAGCCAAGACACACTGACAGAGAAGCACAGAAAGAGAGAAGCATAAGTATAGAAGAAAATCAATGTGAAATTGAGAGACAGGTGTGTGTGAGCTGGAACACTAATTAGGATAAGGTGCAGCTGTGAAGGCAGAGTGAGTGGAATTAACCACTTAAGACATAACACAACAGAAGGCCTGATGATCAAACCAGTGTCCTGACAACTAGTCGTAAGTTTGAGGTAAAATGCACTGGTAGTGGTTGTCGATGTCAATACACTATATAAGCTGTGATTCAAATATTAAATAATGTTATGTCATTTTTTTTTTACTTTTACACTGAATGTTTGCTGCTTCAATCCAGATCGAGTATGCTATTGACTGTATAGGGTGAATTTATTATAGGGTGTGAATTCTGTATAGAAGATGTGACTAAAACTAACACTAAAACTAATAAAAACTAAACTAAAACTAAGCATTTTCAAAAAACCCACTGTTTTTCCAACTCAGTGATTCCGTTGTTGTATTTTTATTTTTATTTTTTATGAAATGTGTGTGTTATATCTTTCACTTGGATGTTATAAGTTATAATTAAGTAAAGCTGGATAAAACAAAAACTGTGTCCATCTACATTTCAGGATGCAAAGCTACAAAATGTGATTCTTTTAAAGGAGAGGTGATTCTTTTCTATACCCACTCTGTGTGTGTGTGTGTGTGCGTGTGTGTGTATACATGTTTTCATAAATAAAAATAATAAATAAAAATAAAATAAATTCTTCTTAGATTAACCATATACTTGCATGTAATATATATTGCATTTTTTAAATACACCTCTATTATCATGAGCTTATTGACACTGCGGAATCAAGACTAATTTGTGACAACAAACTGAATTAAACACTACTGCATTAAATATTTGAACATCAAATAATTGTTTTTTTTATCATCATTATTATTACTAATGAATATATTTTTAAAACACTCACAGATTTTGATTACTGATCATCAGACTTTATCCATATACTCTTCACATAGAAACATTGTTTGCACAGAAGCAATTTAAACCCATATTGACTTAAACAGTTTGAGTACGAGAGTAAATATTTTCACAATGCGTTCTAAACTGACACACCTGTCAACCCAACCTTCTTAAGTGTCAATCTAAATACATTAAAAAAAAATTTATTTTAATAACTGATCAAAGAATACTTGAACCAAATTCTTAAACAGGCACTGTTCACTGGATTTTCTAATAAGGTCATTGATCATTGCTAAATTCAAAATCAGAATTTAGATCAAAATATATTTTGCAGCGGTTTTGACTAATCAAATCTGTCAAATGTCCTGTCAAATTGTATAAATATGAAAACCCATAAGGCCTTACATAATTAAATATAACCACACTTTTCTATTTAGCTGTAAAGATTTATTATTGTAAATGTGTGGTACGGTAATATACTTAATTTGAATCCTTTTAACAATTTCCAGTTTGGATAGGTGATTATAATAAAAGGAAAGGTAAAAGACATAGAAAAGCTCTTTCAGCAGATTTGTATGAGGTTCACAGTATCTGAATTTCGTTGTCGTTATCATCATCATCATCATCAACCAACATTGTTCGCCTGACAGTCTGCAACTCATATAATTTTCCATTAAATCGCATAATATCTGTCTAAAAGTATTGTTAATGTACTTAGTGATTTCATCCTATGCTGGAAGATTGTGTATTATGCATTTTTCAACAAAACGTTTGCATTTCTGTGACTCTAATAAAGTCTGTGCTTCATATAGAATGCTATACTGTAGCATTCTAGGCTAGAAGATTGCGTACTGTGCATTATTTTCAACAAAACATCCACTAAAAGTCTTGTCTTTTATAACTGTTGGTAGCATAGAAAGCATACTTACTCAGCGTATCTAAGTGTGGCATGGGAACCGCTCTATCCAGGACTGCAAAGCCCTGCAGAGAGTGGCACACTTAGCTGAGCTCAGGACTGCTCTCCCCTTTCTGCATGACATCTATCTCAGATGAGGCAGAGCTGCTAAAAGCATCGAGGACTCTAACCACCCAGATCACTGTCTGATCTGTGTCAAATCATATAGATATGAAATCTAATAAGGCCTTACATGGTTAAATAGGAACATGCTTTCCTTCCCAGTTGTAAACTTTTATTATATTTTGTGATTGATTACAGTAGAAAATGTAAACGCGAGTAATATATAATGCTGTGACAAAATTACACCACGGTGTTTCATTTGAATCCCTTTATCAATTTCCAGTTTAGAGGTGATTAAAATAAATGATTTTCATCTATATAAATAAGAGAAATTTTGACATGTATCGTTTCAATGTGATATTAAGAACACTGCAGTTTATCCACTGATGTACAAAATGTACAAAATGATTTTGCTGTACAAGACGTTCTTTCAGCAGATTTGTTTGAAGTTCACAGTTTATGAATCATTCATCATCATCATCATCATCATCATCATCATCATCATCGTCGTCATCATCATCGTCATCACCACCATGGTCGTCTTCATCTTTATTGTCGTCATCATCGTCATCATCATCATCGTCATCATCATCATCATCATCGTCGTCGTCATCGTCATCATCACTATCATTATCATCATCATCCTCTGTATTCACTGTTCCAGAGAGCACATCTTCTATCCAGTTTTCCAGCTCTTCGGGTGACGGCAACTCATCATCATCAGGGATCTTCAACCAGACACTGTCCGCCTGTCATAGAGGACATGACAGTGAGAAAGAAGGCTTTCATAATGAATTGGATTAAAAATGAAAGTAATCCACTTACATCTGTAACATTAACTACACCAATCTGTGGTCTGAAGAGGTCAACTTTGAAGGTCTTCTCCCAGTAAGGAATGAGCTAAGAAAGGAAATGTGCATATTAAGGGTGGTTCAAAAGAAAGAAATAATTTTTCTTTCAATTTTTGTCATCCATTTCACATCACAGCAGTAATGACACAATATATATCATCATGCATCTATCCAGACTTCTTTTAGTCACCAGTGGGAAGTTGTCTGGGTCGATCCACACAATACTCAAGTCTGGATTGTGTGTGTTGTCTCTGGCCACCTCCTTCAAAATCTCCAAAAATTCAAAACCATCTGAAACCCATATTAAAGGTCACATTTTGATGATGCTCACACTAAATGAATATCATTGTCTTTATAAAGAATGAAGAGGTGCCCTAAAATAGTCCATACCAGGGTCCTCCTCTTCTGCAAAGGCTACAATGTGAATTCCATTCAAATCATCCTCCTGCAAAAGAGAACATTTATTTCAATGTATCAATGCTTTATGATATCCACAGGTATTCCTCTGCTCACAACGGGACTTTATTTAGTTATTAAGCTTTCTTTCACTGTTCCACTGTTATTACATGAGCAGATTGATATAGTGCATTGCCATTGCACTAGATAATGCGATTGACCATTCAGAAGAAAGCTTTTCAGAACTTCATATAAAATAAATAAGTCATATAAAATATAAAAATCATACAATTCCATTAAATTTTCATTTAACAAATATTTCTCACCCAGGTCTCAAACATGTCTTCTGCCCTGAGCTTTCTTAGAGTTGGTCTGTGGAGGTCAACAGATATTATCAGTATGTATATAATGAAATCTGTATCACATATCTGTCTGTCCATCCTTTCGAATATCATTAGATTAGCTTTTACTGAATACCGTCTGTGTTCGGCTATGAAGGCCACCAGCTCTTCCTCTGAGTTTGGTTTGTCTGGAATGGTGACTGGTTCCTCCATGAAGGGCTCATAGAAGTCCACCTCATTCATCTTCAGAGTCAGCTCTTTTGCAACCTGAAATGCAACAGTTAAAACAACATGTCTACAATCAATGGTTTTCAAAGAATTCTCCAGTCCCCAAAAGACAAGAATGGCACAATGATAGCCTAAAGATCTTCTGAACGAAAACATAATATATAAAACAAAATGCAATACTCACAGATTTCTCAAAGGTGGCAAAAAATTTGATAAAAGGCTGAAACTGTTCAGCTGCCTCCTGGAATGCAAGATAATCTGAGGAAACGTAAAACAATTAAAAACAAGCATTGATTGTTTGTTTACTAAAAGGCAACTGCATCAAAAACTGTAAATTCCCTTTTACTCGTAACTGGAACCTTTATTTTTGTAGCCTACTTGAGTGGTGACTTGAAATAAATGACCTCTAAATGTCAACTATAGCTTGAAAGAGTAGTAGCCTACAATGCTCAAGAGAGCCTATAAGATTTCATTGTGCATTTAAAAAGCATAACTGGAATGTAGAGATGTTTAAAAATGAATGTGTTAACATTTATTGCATGGTATTAATTTATTGCATACTATGTAGGTATGTGTTTGGAAGGTGCAGAGATCAGATAACCGCAGCTGAAGGATATAATTGTCCCTCATAGTCTGCACACACATACTTACGTTCAGAGTCACGACTTTTGAAGAAACCAATGAGTTTGATGTCTTCTTCCATACGGTCAAACGCTCGCAATTCATGAGCATTGTCAATTATCTCAACCGGATCTTCCATCAGCTAAAGGACGAGGGAGAGAGGGTGCCAGAAAGTTGAATGACATATAAAAGCACTACAAAAATTTGATATTTAGATTTATGATAAATACAGATTCTTTACATCCAGAAGGAATTCCACGAGAGTGTCTGCAGCAAGCAGGCCATCAAATTCAATCACACGGTCCTCCTTAAAGACATAGATGCTGCCTTCCTCATGCAAACCTTCCAATGAAACATATGGACATTCATCACTGCAGTAAAACATACACTGTACAATGAAATCGGCATCCATTCGTGTAAATCTCCAAAAGCGTCATTGATTTTGTTCTAAAATTTGTTTTACTGGGATATTTAGTGAGGATTTTAGGAGATGTTTTAAGCCAATTAGGGGAAGTCGTGGCCTAGTGGTAAGAGAGTTTGACTCCTAAACCTAGGGTTGTGGGTTTGAATCTCGGGTTGGCAAAACCATGACTGAGGTGCCCTTGAGCAAGGCATCGAACCCCGAACTGCTCCCTGGGCACCGCAGCATAAATGGCTGCCCACTGCTCTGTGTGTGTGTTCACGGTGTGTGTGTTCACTGCTCTTTGTGTGTGCACTTTGGATGGGTTAAATGCAGAGCATGAATTGTGAGTATGGGTCACCATACTTGGCTGAATGTCACTTCACTTCACTTCAATGCTTATCCTGGACTAAAATGTGATGAAGATTAATGGCTGAAAAGTGTTTAAAATGTTTGACATGTTATCTTAATACTTTACGGGTCCTGTAAATTCCATAAATACATTAATAGCAATATAATTGTTGGACATTCATAGCCAAAATAATTGTTAAACATTTTTAAAATTAGGTAATTTAGTTTATTTTTACTGTTAATTTTGTACATTAACATTTCAATGATGACATTCTCATTCAGATATCCCACCCAAAGTTATAGCCTCACCTAGTTTCTTGGCAACCTTAGCATCTTTTTGGGAGTCAACGATTCCAAAGCCAATATCCTTTTCCTCTAATACTTGAGCAGCTAACTGTGGAAAAACAAATCATGATTAGTCCTCTAACAGTAATTTATGTATTTATTTGTTTGTTTTTTGTGTGTGTGTGTGTGCAATAAAATAAAATAAATCAAAGTCTATATAACCTATGTATATACATAAATGTATGCATGTTTCAGTTAATATTAGAAGTACATGGAGTACCACTGAGTCACACTGGCCTTGTTGTCTAGATAGTGAACCTGCGAGCCATGAATTTAGACTTAAGGAGGGCACACTTATGTAATCATTTTAGAAGTGTTCTTGTTCCATAAATACCCTCAGTGTTCTGCTTTCATCGTGATGCGAGTAGTTTAAATGGCTGAATTTTAAAAGTCAATTCTCTTCTGCACACATTCAGAAGGCTCTTCAGGCTATCGGGTGTACTGAACATGACGTGCCTGATTAACATGGTGATTGATGTTATCCACTTTTTTAATCCAAATAATTATAGATGGGAAATGAAGATTGAGTGAGCTGCAGCCTTTGGGCATCTAAGATGTTATTACATAGGACATGCAAAAAAAATTATTTCAACCTATATTCTGTTACATTTATATTTATTATTACATTTCACACTTGCAACCCATTAACTCCAAAATGTCATACTAAATACTGAATATTTGTAATTATTTAAAAACATAGTACAGTAATAATATAAAAGCTCCAATTAACACTCTATGAAATCCTTTCAGTTTTATATCTTACACTCTACATTCATTCTTGTCTTTTCCTGTCTTACCTCCAGCACTAATTCAGTCATTTGTAACTGTTTCTGCAGCTCTTTTGCTGTTGGTGGTGGAGAATGGTAGAACAGGCACAGCATGTCGTATTTCTTCAGGGCTTTGCGGTAGTTCTTCTCATTTATGTCCAGGACACGATCTTTGCCATCATAATGGGGGAATTCTAGGCCTTTCTCGGTGTCAGCCAGGGTAGAGAGACCCAGGGAGGCAAGCAGCAGGATCCAGGTGGTCTGCATGGTCTATACTAATAACTTAAGTCCTTTCCAAAAAGAAACAGTGGCTCTTCATGCAGCTCCAGTAGGTTAAAGAGAGCTCTAGTGAAGTAGTGTGAGAAATAGGAAAATGTGTCAAGAGTTGATAACAGAAATTATGACAGTGGAAACCGTCCAGGCCTTCTTCCACCGCTCTTTTTGAGGGCTTGCGTACCCTTCTTCTAATAATATGCAGCTTTCTTCAGGCAAACCCTTGACTCTCTGCCTTCTCTCCTGACTAGAGACAAAGAGTGGCTGGTGGATTGTGCTGGTAATAGGATGGGGGAGAGAGCAGGCAGGATACCTTACATAGCAGTGTTCCTCTAACCCTTTTTTAGGAGCCCAGTTGTTTCAGAGCTAAAAATACCCCAGTTGGACTGCAAAGGAACAAGAGCACTAAAGAAGAGTGATTAGACCTCAGCTAATGACATTTGATGCTTAGAAGGGAAAAGAGTGATATGAGAGTTTTTTTGAGAAAGTAAAATGCACAAAGTTTCCTGTGAGGGTTAGGTTTAGGGTTGGTGTAGGGCCATAGAATATACAGTTTCTACAGTATAAAAACCATTACGCCTATGGGATGTCCCCACTTTTCACAAAAACAAACATTTGTGTGTGTGTGTGTGTGTGTGTGTGTGTGTGTGTGTGTGTGTGTGGGTGGGTGGGTGGGTGTGTGTTTTTAGAGCACTAGAGCATTAAACTTGCATTATACTATATGGGTGTTTAATTTTTTTATTGTATTTTTTATTGTATTTTGTATTTTTATATAAATAAATACATTACTTCAAACTGATAAATCAATTAAATAAATAAATGAATAAATAGATAATGAATTAATTAAGAGTGAATAATTAATCAAATTATGCCCACAGGCTTCTATAAATGTTCTTTTGTCTCCAGTCCTCACACTTGTTACGTTTAAATCAAAATCACATATTATAAGTGAATCTTCGAAGTTGACTTCAAAGCACTACTCATGCCCTAAATTAGGATCAGCTGTCTCTTGTACAGGTGGAGGCTTTAAGATTTAGCCAATCAGCCATCACAATGGAAAACAGAAAGAAAACACTGGAGAGAGAACTTGTGCCTTGTTCTCTGTTCAATATTTGTCTCAATTGACAAATTTGCTAAATAAAAAAAAAGTTGCTAAATAAAACCACTAGATGGCAAGCGTGTCCATATGTCAGACTCATTTACAGTAACTCCAATCCAATCTTTATTGAATTCGGTTCCATTGCAGTGCAAACCAATTCTCCACGGTTTCTGCGTTTCACAAAGCAATGTAAACTGAACGTCCTAAATTGGACACATTCTAAGTGTTTCCTGCATTGGTCTGTATTGTTAGCACTGACATTTAAAGCAATTTAGTATACCTCACAAACACAGAGGATTCTGGTTTGTTTCAAGTACTGCTTTGGAATGCTGTGGATTTTTTCTTGAAGTGTCCACATTACTGGCAACACTGAATGTACAACCTCTCAAATGGCCTCTTTACGTAATGTCATAATTTCTCTCTTGGTTCATTTCAGTTCCAGATTTGAATCAAGTGATGCTCTATGAATGATTGTGAATGGCATTTGAATGACAATGAATACATACTCATAAAAGTAACTAGTTAAATGAATGAATGGATAAGTTTGGACAGGCGGGTAATCTTTTCGGATACAGAATAAAGCCTGTCTCAGATACAAACTATATTTTCTCACTTTCTGGCTCAGAAAGATGTTGTTCTTTAAGACATACTCAAGGACAAAGTGGAAAAAGTATGAGAAATGGAGTAAAAGAGAGAGAGAGAGAGAGAGAGAGAGAGAGAGAGAGAGAACTTGAGGGAAATATCTGACTTTCCACTGGAACATGAAATGTAAAAAAAAAAAAGGCAGAAGAATACAAATATGTGAGATGTGCTATACACTGACATCAGTACATCACATTTCCTCACTTTTCTTTCTTTAAAAAAAGAAACATTTTCAAGAGCTTGTTTATTTGGTTTTCACATAAGGGGTTGTTAAGTGAACCTGTGTAGAAAATGCATGCAAAATAAAACGTTCTAACATCACAAGAACACTTATGATGTTAGAAAGCACTCTTACTAATTAAAATGTAATGTAACACAATGAAGTGACCTGAAGGGTGTGGGGTATAAAATAACAGTTCCTGTTAAATATACAGTTACTGCGTCACATGTAAGCATGCACATCCACCTCCAACCATCAAATTCATCCAACCAGTAAAACAGGGCCATATTACAACTCACATAATTAACAAAACAATGCTTCTCTGGAAGTAATTTTCCATTTTATGATAGAGGGCCAAAAGTTATGTTGGGTTACTAAAAAAATCTCAGTATATTGTAACAAAAAAGCTGCATTGAGACACATAATTTCTGAGATACATTACTTCATAACTATTCCTTAAAGTTAGAGGTTGTTATAAATGACAGTTAATTGTTAAGCCATGTCCTTTGCATGTATGTTGGCCTGAGTACCTGATTTAATGATACACTGATATTAATGGAGCTGTTATATCCTGCTTGTGTTAACTTGGTATTATACGGTGGCCACCATAGTCTTCTTCTCAGAATGTCAAATAAATTAAAAATAAAAGTTCCAATTAGAGCCATATTGCTTTATACATTCTGGTTCTGTACTATTCTGAACCATAAATCTTATGCAGTAAAATGATCGCTTCTAATACATACTTATACAAGTCATTTGTATTTAACCATCATTTATTTGTAAACTATATTTTTTATATTTAGATTCTTGTTAGATGCTAAAACTTTTATTGCTGTTCCAGGTTATTTTGGATTACTCAGAAAATTCTTAGGTTACAGGGAGTAATTAAAAAGTACAAAGACAGCATGGTACTTTTCCATTAAGTCTGTCCCTTCTTGTGTCATAATGCCTCAGCCTGAGCCCGTTTCTGTTGTTAGACCTGTGACAACCTCTTACCCCACCCTTCTGACTATTACCATTTTTTACTTTTTTTTTTCGGAAAATAATATATTAGCTATGGGTAAAAACAGGTATGCAGCAGCATTATACATTGGAGGACATACAGTAGACCTTAAAAAAAAGCTAATGATTAGAAACAAAAAGGCAATTTAATATGTAACACAATAAATTGTCCTGAGGGGTGTGGGGCAATATAACAATCCAAAGTACTGGAGCAGAAAAACAGCAGAATGAGTCGGAGAACTAATAGACTCGTCATGGGCTGAACATCAGTTATACAGGAAGCAAGAGCAGATGTAAGATGATTCATCTTTACTACTGTCATTTCAGTAGTTAAATATGTGTTCAGCACCTTGTGCAAAACCGGTTTGGTCCTCTGATGACAGATCATCAGTGTGTCTCCTCTGAGGTGTGTTATACAGGCCTGAACTCACTTCTAAAGCCTCTTGATTAACCCAGCATCCATAAATATCTCCCTTTTCCATTCAGATGCCTTTTTGTGGAATGATTTCATTAGTTGAGGAATCTCTTACACAGTGGAACCGTTTAACCAGCCATCTATACTGAATTTTGGGAATGTGTGGCATCCGTGTTTTTTTTGCTTTGGGTTGTGGTAGAGAACAGTATGATTCATCATATGAGATACTGAACAATGCTGTTTTCCGTGTGTCTCTTCCCTGGTGTTTAATTGCTTGTGACAGGTTTACATTACTACATTACCTAAGGCTTGACAGGGATGTTATCTTTGAGGGATTGTTCACATTATATGATTCAGTTAACTAGCTTGTAATATAAACACAAGCATGATGAATACCTTTCAGTATTGAGGCTAATTATTTTTATACAAAGCAGGGCGAAGGACAAAAGCAAAACAATTTCGTCAAGACATTTAACAAACATCCAAGCAGTACTGAATGTCCCATAACTGTAAAACAGTTAAAAGAGTTACAAAAAGAAAAAGAAAAAAGATTGTCACAATATGACAGTATTTACACGATAGTTGAGATATATACACAACAATAAATAAGCTGTAAAAAATGAAAAAAGCTAGGGAAAAAAAATTACTGCATTAATATGAAGGAATTTTCCATATTGATTTATTCCTTTCTTTTCTTCATAACATTGTGTTTGGGAGGTTTCATTTTTTAATGTAATTTTGTCAAAAATTATATTACATTTTAATTATTAGAAATTACTTTATTATTATTATCATCATTATTATTATTGACTAAGGTTCCAAATGTTATAAAATGTACATATATTATATAAAATAAATTATATCCATGGGTTTTCAAATAAATTAAATAGGAATTGTGAATGATACAAGAACAACATAGGGGAAGTAGATCATACAAGAACAACATAGGGGATTTAGGGGAAGTCGTGGCCTGGTGGTTAGAGAATCGGACTCACAATCGAAGGGTTGTGGGTTCGAGTCTTGGGCCAGCAGGAATTGTGGGTGGGGGGAGTGCATGTCCAGTTCTCTCACCTCCCTCAATACCACGACTTAGGTGCCCTTGAGCAAGGCACCGAACCCCCAACTGCTCCCCGGGCGCCGCAGCATAAATAGCTGCCCACTGCTCCGGGTGTGTGCTCACAGTGTGTGTGTGTGTGTTCACTGCTCTGTGTGTGTGCACTTTGGATGGGTTAAATGCAGAGCACAAATTCTGAGTATGGGTCACCATACTTGGCCGAATGTCACTTCACTTCACACTATGCCACTATGGAACAACATGCTTGAAAATTTTCTCAATAACATTAAAGACATGCTATTAAGTAAAAGTAATTTCATGATCAGATGTTTGAGTCATCATTTGCATTTTATGATGAAACATACTTCAGTGTCTTGGGTGGTAGGGTTTTTAATTTGCAAATATCAGACAATAACACAAAAATATAATGTTGCCCAAACTTTAGTATCAGTTTTGATTTATGAAGTAAATTTTCCCATAACTAGAATTAACTAGGAAAAAAACTAACTTGTTTCTTCCAAATGTCAATAGCATTTATTAAGATAAATTAAGATTTTTAAAAGATTCTAATGGTGTTATTTCCCATAAATAAAGCCTTACGGTCCGGGTAAAGCAATATTAAATAATGTGTGCTGAGTTTGTCACACCACAGAAAAACGCGTTATTGACCACCTAGCCAAATTTAAATAAAAAAGGCCAATAAAATATGGTATCAAAGTCTTGAAAAAATAAACAGTATTCTCTGTTCTCAAATGCTAGGGGCGTGTCCGCAGTCAGCGGGAAACCTGTCGTCGCTCTCCAAGTATAGGTCTCTGCAGGAAAGTAATGGGAGTTACCAGATCATGGTGTTTTTAGACCATGATATCTGATTGGCTGACGTCATAGTGATGGTAGGTTTTGGGGTGGGGTTAGGTAAGGGGGATCATTTTGATTGTATGATTTAGAAACACCCAGCAGTTTGAAAACCCCCACAAAGTCATAAATGCCCACTTTTGCTCAATGGGCTAGTTGCATATCTCCGCCATCTTAGATTTCCGATCTTGCAAGAGTGTGCACAGATACCTCCGGTTGTGCTAAACTGCAGTGAAGAGAACCGGAGAATCCAAATATTACTTTCTATATATGTTTACAGGATTTATAATAACACTTCAAATGCAAATAAGATCTACGCTTCTATTATTACTATAATATAAATGTTAACTGAGCCAGTGCATTTGAAACATACGTATGTTTGGGTCCGGTGAATGAATGAAATACAATAATGTTCCCTACTGTTCACGAAAATAAAGTTGAACTCATGGTGTGTACTCACAGCTACATATTGTCTTTTTCCCTTACCAAATATGTAAATGTACAAATTATTTATTTCTCAAAAATGTTTTAATACATTGATTTTTTTAATTTTTTTATTTTATTTACCTTGTGAGACGTGGGCTGCGATTTATCTTCATAAATGTCCTCTTCTCAGTTGTGCACATGCACCAGTTTCATCATTATTTTCACAACATATTTTAATATTTTACACTTTGCATCAAAATATTTTTAAATGTAAAAAAACAGGCTGCACAACTAATACATGAATAATTGCAATATTTCTTTTTAATATATCTGATAACCAACCAGCAGCCTGCCGTGTTTTCATGTCATATTCTAGTATGGCTTCAGCTCGCTCAAAATGCCGGAGGTGATACAAAAAAAAGTATCTGGAAGCAGGTACAGGTACAACTTTTACTCATTGGAAAACCAAACAAAGGCGAGTTGAGTCGAGTCAAGTTGAGGCGAGCTGGAACTGTGTAGTGGAAAAGCACCATCGTTTCTGCCAACATGGCAGTTTCCTTGACAGCAAACCAGATTTTAGAGCATTCGCTTAATAATCCTTGATTAGACTGACAAGACAGCTGATTTGTGGTTAGCAACATGGGGGAAACAAAAACACTGCAGTGCTCTTTTCTAAATTAAAAAGGTCCTGAACACAAAAATGGTGAAAAACTATTTAACGTTCTAACTCCACAATTCAGTATGACATCATTCACGCAGTCTTTGTCATGTGTTTTCAGCAATAGGCTACATTTCTAATACATATGTATTTAGAAACAATTCGCTAAATTGCCTTTAAATAGACTTTAAAATATGCTTTCTGAATTACATTTACCAACAATCTCCCATGTTTGCACCTTATTTGCATGCCAAGTCTCTTATTTAAATTGGTCATTAACTGGAGTGAAGTATTCTGCTATGGGTGCAATTCACACAGCTATGACCTTTAGTTGTAAAAATTAAGTGGTCAGTCCAAATGTGCATGTCTAATACATTCTGAAATTGATTTGTTGTTTTTCACTGTTGCTCTTCTGCTGCAACAATGAACAAAGAGCAGCCCACAGTATTGTTTTGCCAGTACTTTTCCACTGTCTGAGTAGCAGCCCCAGCCTCAGGAGGAAATACAGAAAAAGAGGTCACAGTAACATTAACTAAACAGTGGAGCAAATGTATGTTTTCCTATCAAATAGCTCTATATCTTATAAGATGCTGTTAGGCTGAGTGATACGGAAGAGGTAAAATATCGCCTGTTGAATGGATGCAACCAGATTGCACAGTAGGCTACTATTCATTGGACATCAGTTTCGAGTCCAACAGTCTTGTCATAATAAGCTACTACAAAAAACCCCCTTAGATAAACGGCGAAACTCCTCAGGTTTTTTAAAATCCCAAATGCTGCCTAACAAGCTCTTTTGCATTTCGTTTCGAAACTAAATCATTCGTCATCGTCTCGTCTGTCTCACCTCAGTCTTCTTGTCAGTCAGCTCTCCTCACTGAAGAAATTAAATCTGATCTGTGATGCGACTATCATTCTGCAGGCTGCATTGAGTAGCTGCGTTCAGTTGTTAATTGTAGTGTCTGTTCTTTTACTGACCTAAATGATTTTTATTACTATAAACAAAAATCTAAACGACGGTGCGGAGTCGGTGCCGCGGTTTCACCGTCAGCACCGTGTATCGCGGAAAGTCTGATGGACAAGTAGTATGTTCAAACCAGATATGGATAGATAATTTGTTCTTACTAGCGGTAGACTCAGGTTAGACAAGGCTATATCCCTTCAATTCGTACAGTATTATTGAATCTCCCATGCAGGTTAAACGCCAAGCCCAAGGACACTGCATCGGCCCAGATTAAAGCGCTCGCTAGATTTAGAATCGGTTTTCGTGTATTTTTAACCTTGTCAAAACAGGTTCTTGGAACATTGTTGCAGTTTTTTTTTTCTTATAAACATCAAATCAGACACACCCTAATAACCTGCAGTTTATTCACCTACACGTTTTCATCCTCAAGAAAGTTTTCCACTCAGTCACCTCCATTCCTAACATGCAATCTGAATGCAAATTAAATGGAAGCTGTTAGTGGAAAACTACTGTGCACAGATACAAACTGTCATGCTCTGGTGGGAGAGAGAGAGAGAGAGAGAGCACTTTTCACTTTACAGTTCACTTCAAAGCAATGCATAATCTGAAATCTTTATTTTATATTCTTTCAAAGACAAATTTCTATTTGATGTATACCACTAGTGTCTATGTAGTTCTGCTTATATAAACTACTTAGTGACTTTACAGCTAACGTGTGTATATTATTAAAATGGTTGATACTGCCTATGTGTATATAGAGTAATTGTCTTTATAATGTAGGTGGATTATCATATTTATGCAGAATATTCATTTAGGGACTAAATCACTTTGTGCAGTATTGGTGGTGTGTTATTGCAATGTCATATTACAAGACAGGATTATCATTTCTATATGACATTACAGAGCCATGAATGACATGATAAACAAGACTGTAAAATTGTGGTGGTTTAGTCAATTGTTTGGAAGAGGACAAATTAATTAAAGAATTAAAAGCTCAACAACATGCAAGTAAATGACAAAATATACAAGATTTAATGTCAAATAACCAAGCTCATACAGTTTGTTCTTCTCAAATGAATGTCTTTTTATTCATCCGCAACTTCTGATAATAAAAGTAGCAAATGTACAATGTACAAATCATTTGCATATTTCTGATAAGATCAAAGATTGAAAGCAATAAACTCCATATGGATCTTTTTTAGCTCATGGAACTCATCCTAATGAATCGATAAAGCTAGATTTCTGCAACACAAGTAATAGTTATAAATGTGCACACGCTAAATCACACAGCAGAAATATCTGCAAACTATACACTATTCAGTAACAAAAGATACAAACAAAACAAGCTACTGAAATCAAATAAAACCAAATAAACACAAAACCCTTTTGTTGTTATGTTTTTAAAAAATTAATGTAACAATTTAAATTCACATTATTAAACACAAACAAACAACATACTGTATAAGTGCCTTAGATTAAAAAATAAATAAAAAATTTGGGTATTGGTTTGAAATCATCACTACCAGACCCATAAGCAAGTAGTATGGCACTGCCAGGACATGCATACAAGTGTTTATTGTGTGCTAAAAGGATTTTCTGTTGGAGCATCTATACAACACATGAAAACGGAACATTTATTTTGTAATTTCAAGGAGATCATGTCTGGTTTGGATGCTGAGAACAATGAATCTGAATTTATTAAGCCTCAGATAATCACAACAGTTCCTAAACATTGTACCTTTACTTTTAAGTTATTTTATTCCAACTTAAGCAGTGATATGACTGTGATTTTTCACTCTGAGACTGAGAATGAATCTACAAATAAAAACAAGATGAGCTGATAGCGGCAAACAAATAAGAATAACTTCAGTAACATTCACAAAAACCAGTCACAAACCAAACCATTCATTTGGATCAATTAATAAATATAAATGAACAAATCTCTATTGAACATTTTCTTTTTTATTAATGTGCCTTTTACAAAAAGATTATTTGTATAAAAAATGGGTTTAAATACACGGAGTGATTGACATAGATTTAATTTACAATGTAAAATAGCCCTCCAATGATTTTATCCCAATCTGACTTTATTTGGAATGATAAAAAATAAAAAATAAACTCCATATAACTCTTTTGATATAACTTCTGAATTCAAATTGAATTATAATTGAGGGCTTTTCAAGGTTTTAATACAATGATTGTAAACTTGTACTTAAAAAAAGAAGTACAAGAATATAAGAAGTTCATCTTATCTCATATTCGATAAGGCCATCCAGCAGTTCCCCTGTCTGAACAAATAGTGCATTCACCAGCAGATCAACAACAGGCAATGCCTGTTACTGTAGCCACAATCAAATTCTTCTAGAAGAAAAAGATACTATTTTGCGCAGCAATCAAAATTGGACATCCCAGTAATGACTAATATTAGGATATCATAATAACAGTTATTAACACATTAATGATAGTGTTCTCTAGCTAGCAAGTCATTCCTGCCGCGGTTCTGATGGTCATTTATTAACATCCACATAACCAGTTTGTGTTTATAGTTTCGTTGTTTTGTAGTGAAAACATCTCGGAAGTATTTTCACATTAACTGTTAAATTACCAAAATGAAGAAAGAGCAGTCTCTTTACAGCTTATGCTCTGCACAAAAGGCATTTTGGTGTTTTTTGGGAAAGGATGAAAGGAGCTATAAATCCAAAAGGTTGTAAGCAAATTACATACAGATTTACAGTTACAATTTACATGAATGCACCTAAATAGTTTAGGGATGTACATCAAGGTACAAGGTTTAATCACATGGAACAACATTATTTTCACAATTTCCATTTAACATTTAAACCTTGGACACACTTTTCCAGTTACACAGGTGAAACATTTACAAGTGAGATCAAGTTTTAGAAATTTGGTATTCCTAAGACTGTGCTTACAATTACAAATGCATATACAAAAGACAAATTCCTTACACATTTAAGTTGGGTGGTCCATTATGGGAAAAAAATGACTTGTGGTAAAAAACTGACCATTTTGGTTTGGAGAAGTGAAGACATTAAGGCAAAATTCACCAAGGAAAAAAAAATAGTATTCTCATTAGCTTAGCTCAACAAACTATACAAAAAGCTACTGTTTCAACAACACATTTGTTCATCAACATACCACAAAGAAGAGTTTATTATTTTTTAAGGAGGTGTGACAGAGCCAAGGCAAAGAACAAATAACTTCCATCAGTATGATTCAAAATGCTAAGAGCCCCTAAAAGGAAGTTATAAAAAAAGATAAACCACACTGTAAATATTACAGACCCTACATGGCTTGTATTAACAAATAGTTCAGATAAATATTCTGTCTTTCACACAGGCCTTAAGGTAATGCAAGATCACCATATTACATGGAGAAGTACACAAACATGAAAACACCCAGTGAACAGACGAATACCAGGCCTACGTTAAGTAAGATCTTGATCTTAGGAGGTTCATAAAGCATTTCACGTACAGCTCTTTCATCTCCCTCGGTGACTTTGGGTTCGATAACAGACGTTTTCTCTTTGTGACAACAAATCCAATCAAACCGCCGAAGGCAGCTCTTTTCATCACACTTGCCTTGATTCTTCTGTTTTACAAGATTTGCATGACCATTGGCAATAAGATCCATCGGTGTGGATGCCTCAGAGCTGGGGGTCATGGGATCTTGGTCACAAGAGGAGGGCATAAGGAGTTTCATGTCAGCCCCATCAAGACATCTCTCCTTCTGGATGTCTTCAGGAACATCTTTCTTGAGAACACTGTCGCCACTGCCATTAGTGAGTTTGTACATCTCTTCTCGTTCTGTCATAGGAAGGCGTTTAAGTTTTTTCAAGCCCCAGATTGTGGTCCGCTTGATCCTCTCCTCTTCTGGGGGTGATGTGCACAGACTGACACACACAGCCACCAGCCCAGAGATCCAAAACAGCCCGGCAGCAATGTACATGTAGTGGACATGTGTGATGAAAGCTGGGCGTTCATCCGGCTGGTCACATTTTGGCTCACGATATATGAACCCAAGGAAGAGGCGGGTGGTGCCCAGTACGAACCCAGTCATGCTGCCCCAAAATGCGCCGGTCTCATTGCAACGTTTCCAGAAGACTCCAAGCAGAAAGAGGGCAGCAATGGGAGGTGTGAGGTATCCTGCCATTTCCTGAATGTACAAGTACATCTGGCCACCTTGCATCTCAATAATGGCAGGCACCCAAGCGATGCTGATAGTCACCATGATTATCACAAACAACCTGCCGACGACCACTAGCTCAAAGGAGGAGGCACATCCACGCAGCATTTTATAAATGTCTAATGTGAAGATTGTGCTAGCGCTGTTAAAAATCGAGTCCAGGTCACTCATGAGGGCAGCGATCATCACAGCCATCATCAACCCTCGGAGACCCACCGGCATCACGCTCATGACCAGCCGAGGGTAGGCGATGTTGGAACAGCCAGCCTGACTGCCACACACAGCCATGCAGTGCTCTGGTCCGATGCATGCTAGCTCATCAGGGAACAATATTCGGGAGATCATTCCTGGTATAACAATGATGAACATAGGAAGGATTTTAAGCATTCCCGCCATAAGTGTGGCGCCTTTAGCATGGGCAATATTCTTGGCAGCCAACACTCTCTGGACAATGACCTGGTCAGCACACCAGTACCAAATGGATGAGGGTGTTTGACCCAAAAGGAAGCCTGGCCAAGGGATGTCTTCATCAAGCGGCCCTCGTAGGAGCTTGAGGGAATCTGGCTTGGGATGAATTCTGCAGGAGTTTGTGTACTGAAAGCTGAAGTTGTTGTTAGCAAGGATGGCTGTGACATTGGGGATCGCCTCCATGTATTTTTCCCGCACTCCTTCCAAGCCGCCTATTTTGACCAGACTGATGATGGTAAGGGTTAACGCACCGCCAATCATGAGCACAGCCTGCAAAGTGTCTGTGTAGATCACAGCCGCCAGTCCACCGGTTACTGTCAGCAAGGCGGTCATGGAGATAAGCAAGATGATCGACAGGTAGAGGTTCCAGCCAAGAGACTCCTGGATGAAAAGAGCTCCTGCGTACAAGTCCACTGAGAGTTTAGTAAAGATGTACAGTAGAAGTGAGAGGGCTGCGAAGTAAACCTTTAGCCGCTTGCCTCCATACCGCTTGGAGAGGTACTCTGGCATGGTGTAAACTCCAGAGTAGATGTAAACTGGGACGAACTCCCAACCGAGCAGCTGCAGAAGCAGAAGGGCATTGAACTCCCAGGCACCCACTGCAAAACCACTGGCTGCACCAGAACCAGCAAGTCCAATGAAATGCTCACTGCCGATGTTGCTGACAAACAGTGAGGCACCGATCACCACCCAATTCATAGTTCGACCTGCCAGGAAGTAGCCGGTGACAGTGCTACGATTGGCCTTCCACATGGAGAGGAGACCAATTGCAAGCACAAGGACAAAATAAAGTGCAACCACTGCAATATCCACTGCCTCCATCACTGGTCCCGTTTTTAACATGTTTGAGCTACTATAACAGTTCAAAATGCAATTGTCTGAAATAATTTTGGCTTATTTGGGCAAAAATGCAAGCAAAATAAAAATTTCTTATTCCTTTGGTTTGCTGTCTTTCTAGAAGGAAACGGAAGCATCCACCATCTGTCAGATGAATTTCTATTTGGTTTGTGTTTGGTTTTGATTTGATTGGTTATCCAACGGTGCTCTCATGAAGCACAGGAGTTATTTTGGGGAGGATGTCTCTGGCTTCTGGTCTAGAAATGGAAAGAGTTTACATTCCTGCAAGACAGCAAACACAGAAAGAAAGAGAGAGACAGAGACAGGGCATGCATTAGATCATGTGTGGATCAAAAGACTAAAGGATTTTCCCCATGCATTTCATTATAACTAGCCACAGACAGACTATTATCACCACAAAACAGAAAAATAGCATTTTCATAAAGATTTTATTTATATAATTGTTACAGTTGTTATTCTGTTGAGGAATACAAAAAGATTTACAAAGGCAGAAAATACAAATAATGCAAAATTTGTATAATGTTAACAAAGTAGTAATTGGAAGATCTGAAACATTTGACTAATTTATTGGAATTCAACAATACTGGATATTTTATTGTGCATTCACATTTCCCTTATTTTACAGTTAGATTAACTTTCCCTCACTTAATATTTTAAAACACTAATAACACCAATAACAAATATCAAAATGAGTATAACTGTACATTATAATGGCTTCTCAAATTCATCTTTCAGTCTTTATTAAAAAAAACGTTTATCCCAAGTTCATTAAACCTCACTTTTAACATTTTTTAATTTAGCTCAATATAGATTGGAAATTATTTATTTATTTTTTGCATAAACTCTTGTTACATTTTTGTCTCCAATAATCACTGCCTGGCTTTTATGTTTGCATAACTTAAATGCGTCGCAACACTTCCAAATCCATTGCTCTGCCATTTGAAACTATACCAGCTCAGACTTTAGGCACTAATTCCTTGGGTGAATCATAAGGCAGATTATTACATAACACTACACCGGTTGGTTCTGACAGCTAGCTTAACATTCTATGATATCTAACAGCAAGTTAAAGGTCAGACTGCAACAGCCCAGCCAACTATCCAATCAGTTTAGTCATATTACTTTTGAGGTTTAAAATGGAAATGAGAAACAAATATTTAAACGTAATCAATGGTAAAACACACGACCAAATGCTTATGCCAATAAACAAAAAAATCCTCAAGAAATGTAAATAAGGAGTGACTGCTGCCACCTATTGGTATTACTGTGAAATTGCTCCTATAGCTCACTCAATATGCGTATCACATTTGTATCTGATGTATGCTGTCCAGAAATGCCAACTCTGTTCCTCTTACATTACAGTCCAACATGGGGAGCCAGGCAGGAGCCCAAACCTTACCAAACTAAACCCCTTATCACCTGATGAAAAAAAGGTCCCTTAGATTTCCCTTTCATAGCCCATGCTTTTTATAAAACGGGTAAGTTATGCTCCGTCTGTATTTAATGAAGTTTTCACTTGTAGTTTTCTCAGATACTGTATGTGCATTTGCACTGAGACATAGAATTGCTGTAAAACACATTAAGAAAGAATGATTACAACCTACCATGGCCTTATCTGTTCATCAAGGCACAACCATGATACCATGAGACTAATCGTATGACAGGACTTATCAGGTTGCATTTGCTCATCAGCGTTGATATAAACTTAACATAAGCATAACTGACAACACATCACAAATGACAAAACAGTAAGTCAGCCAGGTATTAAAGAGACAGCTAACATAATTTAATGACCCTCATGTCGTTCCAAACCTCATATGACCTTCACAAAAAGCGATGTTAGGCATAATGCAAGTCTTGGAAATCATTAGGTTTAATGTGAAAATGATGCAATTGAAAGTGAATGGTGACCTTGACTGTCACAAATGTTCTGCCTAACATCTCCAAGAAAGAGTCAAAAAGGGTGAGTGAATGATGACATTGACAATTATGTGACCATTTTGATTTTTGAATGAACCATCAGATGCCTAACAACCAGCCAGACTGGGATAATCTGTTTATGGATGATCTGGTTGACCAAAGGGAATTTTTTTTCCATTTGCAGCACCTCACTACAACCTTAAATGTGCTCTAGCAACAAGTGGCAACGACTTTCAACATATAACAAACATACATGACAGTAAATAACTGAAGAGAACTAGTTCTTCAAGCATGGGTGGCTAAACCGACCCTATTAAAAACAATGCCCTATTACACTGCGCATTGACACTCATATCGTGTTGGGAAATGTGTCGATTCTTTCTGCGTGGAATTTTACTCTGAGTGACAGGACAACAAGCTACAACACCAACCCACTGCGACTCCTGCGAAATTTCTAGAAGCAGCGCTCGCTGTAATATTTTTGTAGCGACCAAGACCGTCATTATTTAATTACCCTCAAAACATGTACGACTTTATTGTGAGCAGCCTCCATCAGCATTCATTTTCAAAGATGCTAAATGATAATTAAGGTGACGATGACAACAATGCTGTCACGCCTCCTTGCTCAATTTTAAATGAAATATCCATTTAACTCAAGATGTATTTTGAATGACGTCATTTCAAAAACAGCATTTTAAAAGTTTATTGATTATTTAGGCTTATATTGCAGGTATTTAAGCAAACTTCCTACTAAATGAACAAATTATTCACATACGGCGCATTTGTACGTCGCAACAAATACAGTCTCTTTACAACTCCAAGTTTGAAATCATTGGTTTATTTACTTTCAAAATTTCTGGTTACACTTGAGATACAACTTACCATTTTCATGATATAACGAAATCAAAAACTGATCAGCGCGTTCACAGATGATCGAACGACTCCAAAGGAAGTGATCATGTAACGTTACTGTTTCTGAAAGCTTCAACGCGGAAGGGAAGGATGCAGGATATATTCGTTGTCAGAAGAGGTCTTTAAAAGTTCAGAAATTGAAGATTTATTTCCTTCAGAATGAATGGTTCCACAAACGCGCCTTTTATAAACGTCCCTCTATTCTTTATCTTCCGCTGTAAACGCCCTTGTACAGTTTGTGCGTAAACGTGTCATAGCCTTGTGTGGTCAATTTGCATAATAAGCCACGCCTGCCAGATCTCACGACAGAGTCTATTCTAAACGAGCCTTTGTTTCATGATTTATCACCTCTCGTAACCCCTTACTAAATAATGGAAACGACTAGAAATCGCCCTCTTTAGTCACTATCAAAACTTCAGGACTCAATGAGACAGTCTGTGGAAGGCTCATTTTAAGCTTCTTAGATTTTGCAATCAAAAGGACAATGTGGAAATGCACCATAAGGGTTCTTGTTATGCTCATTAAGAATGTTCTTTACCAAGTTGGTTTACCTTAGTTTTAGTGTATGCATGCTATAATTTCATCCAGCATAACAATATATTTTACAGCCTTTCTGTCATCGGGAGTTCGTTAAGTAAATAAATAGAATTCAAGTCTATTAACAGATCATTAACAGAGTCCTGATCATCCCACAGGTGCCAACAGAGTGTACACCTACACATTAAACTTAAGATGAAATAAACACAAATACTCATTGGTTATATCTCAATAGTCTGTATCTGGGTGAAAGGATCAAGATAGTTTTTTGACATGATGTCATATACCTTCTTGCTCATATCTGAGCTGCATCTGTCTTCACACAGAATGAACAGATGAAAGAGTCCAGTCTAAGTAAACTGCAGCCATGTAAGTGTAAGTTTGTTAAATGTTTTTTTTTTCTTTTTTTCTTTCTTTCTTTTCTTTTTTTTGACAAAGATATTCTGCCTGCAGTCAGTGATGACCTTGATCACTTTACAATAATAAACAGAAGACTGGAAGTTAAGAACTGTGATCTTTGCGTCCAAGCCTCTGTTTTACCAGTATATCAGGTTCGGTAAAAATAGATTTTCTTTGATTTTGGACTGACCACCAGATTTAAGATGAATGCTACATGCGACTTCAATTTAAAACGCTTTACGCGTTGATTCATACGAGACAATAAAATATATAATATAATATAATATAATATTAAAAATAATAATAAATAGGGGACTTTATTTAAATAGGTTTCCAAAACGTCTTCTTTGTTAAGTAGGCTATCCCGTAATCTTTCAGAGTAATTTTCCACTGATATGACTAACCATATTTCCCACAATGCATGAGCGCAGCTGGCGCAGCTCCAGCGTATTTCTTCCGAGACTTTCACGCATGCGCAGTGCTTCTGACCTACACAGTCGCAAGAGAATGTCAGCGCTTGGAGTGGGGCTGCAGGTATAACAACTAAACTTTGGTATCTGCATGGAAAACCACGAGATATTAGACTTGGTGTAGGTCAATCTATATAAAATTTTTAAACTGAAATGTTTCACCTTTGGAACCAACATGACTTGTCTGAAAACTCTTGTGAGATCTTAACAATCCACTAACGTTATATAGTTAATAATGTGCATTAGCATCTCTCATCTTGAGTTTCATTAGCTAAATGTGTTTATTTAGTTGTATTGCAAAGGACCCGATGAAACTGTTCTCCAAATATGCTCATTCAGAAAGATTAAACACTGAAAATGAGATTAGACATACGTTTTGAAACCTATAGAAATGAGACCGACATCGGATGCAGTTATAAAGGTTTTGAGACGCAAAAAGTGACACTGCTGAAATGGAAAGCTTAGAATTGATATTTGTAACCAGGTTGTGTCTGTGATGTTTGATCAATCTTCCTGCATGTTATTTTCTTTATCTCGTGCAGGTGCGTCAGTTTAGCACCTCTGTGATCCGACCAGTTGCAAAACTTGTCAAGGTAAACAAACCAATAAAACAAAGAAAAGTCATTCATTTTAAGTAACATTATATACAGATACCAGGAAAAAAAGTTACCATGACATATACTGAAAACATTTTACTCTAAGTATAATTCTGCAGTACTGACATTTATAGTAACTATATAATATTTTGTGAAATGCACAGAGATTTCTTTGTGTAATAGTATTTAATAAGTTATTTCGGTGTTGATTTAACTGCACGTTTTATTTCTGATGCATTTGCTTTATATACTGTTACATGATGCCAGAGTTATAAGGTTTCAGATGTCTTTGATTTTTTTTATTTTATTTGATGTATTTATTGAATCGCTCCATAATAGTGTAAACGTTTTTTGCACACCAGGCTTTATTCTTACCATAGTATGTTTCTTCAGCCCCCTATCCAGGTCTATGGGGTGGAGGGACGTTATGCTACTGCCCTGTTCTCTGCTGCCAGCAAGCAGAAGAGCCTTGATAAGGTTGAACAGGAGCTTGGTCGTGTATTTGTGAGTTTCACTTTGGATTTCCCTCTCTTTGTTTGTGCTTGTTTTACACAATGCTTCAATAGTTCTGGCTTTTCTTTAATTTTCCCTAATCTTTCTAGAGCCTGATTAAGGATCCTAAGTTGTTAAGTATCGTGATGAACCCCCATGTCAAGCGCAATGTCAAACAGAAGACTTTCACTGATACTTTGACCAAGGCAAAACTCTCCCCCATCACCATCAACTTCATCAGTGAGTTTTCTGACCAGTCATTATTCTCTCTATATATGTCTACAGGTTGATTCAGTGAGAACCATGATGTGATTAAAATAAATGTGCAAGTAGAGTTTGGAAATATAAAGTGAAAAGTCTGTAGAAGTGACCTATATATAAATGCTATTGAAAATGATAAAAGTTATATTTAGAAAGTTCAGAGAATTTATGGGTTTGAAAATTTATTGTATATGAATAAGTAATAACTTTTTTTTTTTTTTTTACAGATGTCCTAGCAGAAAATGGCCGCTTGACCTTGACCCCTGATGTCATCACAGCCTTTGGCAAAATGATGAGTGCCCACAGAGGAGAGGTCACATGCTCAGTCACCACCGCACATGTAAGCCATGTACTGTATACATTTGTTTGAACCTTTTTTTTTTTTAAATTTAAAACTTAAACCTTTTTTAAAGCTTATTTTTTAAACCTTAATATCACCGTTAAAGTTTAGCGGTGATATCTAAAATATTTACATATCTAAAATATTTAGATTTAAAAGATTTCTGATCTGCGTGTTTAATTTTGAATTAAACTTTGTGAGCAGCCTCTGGTTGAAGCTAATCTTGCAGAGCTGAAGATGGCACTGAATGGTTTCCTGGCAAAGGGAGAGTCCATCAAGCTTGAGACCAAGGTAAAAAAAGTGAAAGTCGGTGTGTGCCAAGTATGGTAACCCATACTCAGGGCTCTGCATTTAACCCATCCAAGTGCACACACACAGCAGTGAGTAGTGAACACCCACCCGGAGCAGTGGGCAGCTATATCCAGCGCCCGGGGAGCACCTGGGGGTTCAGTGCCTTGCTCAAGGGCACTTCAGTCATGGGTATTGAGGGTGGAAGAGAGCTCCGTTCATTCATCCCTCCCCACCTACAACTCCTGCCAGCACCGAGACTCGAATCTGTGATCTTCAGATTACATAACCATTAGGCCACAGCTGTCCAGAAGGGCCAATACGGCTTGTTCCAGAAGCTGGGCTTCATTTAAGTGTTCGTTTTAAAATAAAAAAAATTTAAAGGTCCCGTTCTTCGTGATCCCATGTTTTACACTTTCGTTAGTGTGTGTAATTTTGTTGTTCGAGTATAAATATCTGTAAAATTTTAAAGCTCAAAGTTCAATGCCAAGCGAGATATTTTATTTAACAGAATTCGCCTAAAACGAACGACCCGTTTGGACTACATCCCTCTAGTTCCTGCAGTAATGACGTCACTAAAACAGTTTTTTGACTAACCACCACCCACAGGAATACACAAAAAAGGGGGCGTGGTCTTGTTGAGCTCCGACGGAGAAGAGGAACAGTTGTGTTTGTCGACATGTCGTCAAAACGCTGTGATTTTCATCTCGGAGTCCAATCACCTTTGTTTGGCCTTCCCAGGGACGTTGTACTTAGAGATCAATGGTTAGAATTTATGTTTAACTCTGTTCCACATGTAAAACTATGTGCAGCACATTTTGCTGAGGACAGCTTCCTTAATCTCAATCAGTTTAATGCTGGATTCGAACAAAGATTATTCTTGAAAGATGGAGCAGTTCCCTCTTTGTCTGGAGAAGGCGTTGTTTATGGACCACAACCAGTAAGTGTATTTTATTATTTAAGTTGGTGCGTTTAACAGTTTCTGTAACTTATTACACAAAGGGCAACGCTGTTTAGATTGCTAAACTAGATGTTAGGGCTGTGCAAAAAAATCAAATGCGATTTACATGCGCATCTCGTCAGTAAAAACGCTCCTGTGATTATAAGTACATCTCCAGCACGTGCGTTCAGATCAGGATTGCCAGGTTTTCAAAACAAATCCTGCTCACTTGCTTCTCAAAACTAGTCCAATCGCGTTTCCAGGAGGGCAGCGTGCGCTAAGCTGGTGTCGAATCACAACACAGGAACCGCTGGCCCAATCAGAACTCGTTACGTATTTCTGAAGGAGGGACTTCATAGAACAAGGAAGTCATTAACCCGTTTTTATGACAGTGAAAACAGCGGTATACAGATAGGTGAAACATGAACACATGTTATATTGAACACTGTAAACACAATCAAAGCTTCAAAAAAAGCACGAAAAACGGGACCTTTAAGAGGGTACAGCCTAATGTTTTGATATTTTTTTCACTTAAGTTTGAAAAGACTATAATCTACACTTCCATGATTAATTTCTAATGTATCGTAACAGAGAAAGAGTACTAAAATGTTCACATTGAATTAGAATAAGTCAAAAGTAAATGATTGATTTACCAAAGAGGTTTTGTTTATTGGTATATTTATTGCAATGTCATACTGATGTTTAATGTGTTTCTCTTCCTCCTTCCCACAGTCTGATCCCTCTATCCTTGGGGGCATGATCGTCAGCATTGGTGATAAGTATGTGGACATGTCTACCAAGACAAAGGTCCAGAAGCTCACAAAACTGATCAGGGAGACCTAAGTCCTGTGGACTGACCAGACCTAATCGAATCAAGATTCAGTGGTGAAGAAAGAACAACCTCTCTGCTGTTGTGTAGTTCTATGACCTTGTCTAGTTGTGTTCAAAATAAATATTATGTAACAATTAAGCTTTATTATTATTTCTCTTATTAAATGACATACTGTAATACTATTTCCTATGTATCTATCATATTCAACTTTTTCAAGGTTCAGTTTGTTTCACAATTTCGGTACTGTTCGTTATGTGCTATGTTTATGGATACAAAAATATATAAATCTTACTACAAGCAGCAGCACAAATAAATGCAATAGAGCAAAGATACAAATAAAATAAACAGTGATTTTTTTTTTTTTTTTTTTTGGAAGGTTTAGCATTTAAGTAATTAAATGTAAAACAGCATTTGGACTGTATAAAGATGATTCTTTGTTAAAGTTACAAAAGCTTTTCACTCGAGCAGTGAGTGATTTTTCAAAAGCCAAAGTGTTTTGTTACTGAGAGCTTAATTTATAACTTTATTACGCGATTTAATTATACCAGTGTTTACTATAAATCTGCAGCAAACAGTGGAAATATATTATAGTATTTGCAGGTTATCTCACTGGGTCAACTTGTGCTATACTCCATTAATGGTCTTTCACATAAAGCCACTGTAAAAACTAAAGGTGCCTCCAGGAACCTTTAGTTTTTACAGTGCTATACTATTTAATATTCTAAAATAAGTATTTTATTCTCACTAAAGTGGCATTTATTTGATAAATACAGTAAAGCTGTTATACAGTGAAATATTACTACATTTTATATAACTGCTTTCTAACTAAATGTATTGTAAAATGTAGTTTTTATTCCTGCAATAGCAACGCTGAATTTTCAGCAGCCATGAGCACGTGATCCTTCAGAAATTATTTTAATATGCTGATATGGAGCATAAGAAGCATTTCTTAACATCTATTCTGAAAACGGCTTTGCAGCATAATAGTTTTGAAAGCCATGATACATTTTTCAGGATTCTTTTGATGAATACAAAGTTCAAAACAACAACATTTATTTGAAATATAAATCTTTTGTAATGTTATGTCTTTACTCTCATTTTTGGTTAATTTAAAGCGTCATTGCTAAATAAAAGTATTAATTTATTATTTTTCAATAAATAAAAAAAGAAAGATAGTGTATTATGACATTTAAATAATGTTATGTGTTTGTCTCACAGTTCATCCATCAATGCTTTCAGTTGATTGTCATGCAGCTGCATCTCACATTAAAAATCCTTTATGGTTTTCGGAGCCTTGGTAAACTATGCTTCATGATATGTCATAGTCAAACGTTGTTATCACTCAGCACTGACGGTCAGCCAGCCACCTCAAACTGTGTCAGGTTGGTGCAAGTTAGTGATGTGTCGTTCGCGAACGAATCGTTCTTTTTGAACGAATCGTTCTCGTTCACGCAATCCACTGACTCATATTTCTCGTTCACTGAAGTTCCTCCCTCCACAGCAGCGCGGCGCTATAAGCAGCGCATGCGCAGCTCGGTGAAATAATGATGGGAAGTTCGATTCTTTTCCGCGAACTGGTTCTTTCGGACGGTTTGATTCAATAAATTGGTTGAAAGAACCGGTTCAGCGGTTCTTTTACACTCTACGTAATGACGTCACATCTATCGAACATTCAAATATATAAAGTTAGTAATCATAACTTTAGTCAGTTAAAACCCTCATAATCATGAAAAGTTTACAATTAAGTTTTGCAACAATGTGTAATAAACCCCTTTGTATGTTGCAGAAGAATACAATGTCCAGTCTTGATTATGTTCTTTGAACTTTTACTGAAGCTATTGGTGAACTCGTTTACAACTATTCAGTAGCCATGCTATACACACACACTTTATGTCCCTCCTCATATACATCATATGTTACGTCATACATTCAGACATAACTAATCATTATTCTATTACATCTCCCCCTTTTCAATCTCTCGTTCGCCTTATAACAAACAAATGCTTCATTGTTACTTCAAGCATAGACGCAACATTTAGGCAAAACATTCCTTACGTATGTAGAACATACACAGTCTCTAATGAACCTGTATTAACTTGGGTTTACTGTGAACTGCATTTAACATCTCTTAACATTTCTCAGAGTACCCATACTATACGGTTCTGTCTCTTATCTTTCTTTCCTCATTTATAGGTCCAGGACTTGTGGTGGTCTGCTAATCCTGCCAGACCTGGTTCGCACCAGTCCGTCAGGAGATGGATTTGTTTCATATTGTTCTGGAACATCTGGTGTCTTGACAGCACTCAGTGTTGTTGGTAGTGTGGTCTCATGCTGTGGGGTATTTACAGATGGTGTTATTGGTGCTTTCCCCACTGGCACTTCCTGTACGTGGCGTCTGTTTCGGCGTAACATACCCCCTTGCTCTGTCTCCAACAGATAAGATCGTGGTGTGACACTTCCCTTCATCACAGTTGCCTTTGTCAGCCAGGATTTTTGAGTGTCCACTTTGGTGAGGACCTGACTCCCTGGATATAGCAGAGGTAGGGTTTTCACACCATGACGCTGGTTGTAGTAATAAGCTTGTTCCTTTTTTTTTGGCTGCATCATTCCTCTCGATGACTTTTTTGTTTGGCCATTTAGGTAGCAGATTACTATCAAGGGGGGGTGGGTAAGGTTGTCCGAATTTTCCAACCCATCAAGAGTTCTGCTGGACTGGCACCTGTACTACTGCATGGAGTAGATCTGTAACACACATAAGCGCCAGAAGGGGGTCTTTTTGCTTTAGAATTCTTTTGGCTATTTGTACGGCTCTTTCAGCATGACCATTACCTTGTGGGTGATGTGGGCTGGAGGTTATGTGTTTGAAATCTAGCTCACAAGCCAGTTCTTTGAACTCCACACTGGTGAATTGTGGCCCATTGTCACTGACCACCTCCTCAGCTATACCATAGCAAAGGTGGCTTTTAGTTTTCTCATTACCTGTGTACTGGTAGTTGTGGGCATGTGTAGAACCTCTAGAAAGCATGAGTAGTAGTCTGAAATGACAAGGTAGGTCTGTTTATGTTCACAAAGATCAATTCCGATCCTCTTCCATGCCCTTTCGGGAAGTGGCGTGGAAATGAGTGGTTCTCTGGGCTGAGCTCTTCTCATTTCTTGGCAGGACTGGCACGACGAGATTTTAAGCTTAATTTGGGATGATATACCGGGCCACCACACCGATGTGTTTGCTCTTTCCCGGCATTTGCTCAGACCCTGATGCCCATCGTGTATGCGATCTATGATCTCCGCCCTCAGTTTTTCAGGTATGATCATTCTGTTGCCCCTGGTGACAATTCCATCTAGAGTGGAAAGTTCATTTCTCACGGGGAAAAAGTCTCTGGCCATCGGATGCACCCTGGCTATTTGTTCAGGCCAACCTGACTGAATATATGTGATTACCTTTTGCAGGCTTTCATCTTCGACAGTGCTAGACCTGATGATGTCCATCTTTTGCTTTGAAGCTGGCATGTTGTCAATAATGGACGCCACATAGCACTCCACATCTGAGTGGGTGTCACTACAGTCCTGTAAATCGTCTGAGGGGCTCCTGGACAGAGCATCGGCCACTATGAGAGTTTTCTCGGGTGCATATTCTGCAGTAGGGTTGAATCTCATCAATCGCATCAGCAGCCTCTGGCAACGGAGTGGAACCAAGTCCAGGTCTTTGGTGTTTATTAGTGGCACCAATGGCTTGTGGTCATGAGCTTGAACTCATTTAGACCATATAAGTATTTTTCAAATCTCTTGCACGACCAGACAGCTGCCAGACATTCCTTTTCTATTTGAGCATATCTGGTTTCAGCTTCGCTAAGTTGTCTGGAGCAATAAGCCACTGGTCTCCAGTCCTTGTCATGTTGCTGCATCAGTACACCACCAATTCCATAGCTGCTTGCATCTGCTGACACCATGGTTGGTTTTCTCGCATCATAAAATGCTAAGGTAGGTGAGGACATGAGGAGTCCTTTTATCTCCTGCAAAGCTGCTTGTTGGGCTGGACCCCATGTCCATGTTGGTTTGACTTTCAGCAAATCGTAGAGCGGCCGTCCTACATCTGCTAAGTTAGGGATGTACTTTCCCAGGTTGATCATAGTTGATCATCCAGAGAACTCTTTTTGAACCCCTGGGTGTTATCAGGTGGAGGCAGTTTGTTAATAGCCGATACCTTGGCCGGGTCCGGCCGTACCCCATCAGCACTGATTTCATGGCCCAGGAAGTGTAGCTTCTCTTGCCTCATCCTACATTTCCCTGTGTTTAACCTCAGGCCAGCTGATTGTAATCGTTCCATCACTGACTGTAGTCGATGGTCATGCTCCGCCACATCCCTTCCATGGATGATAATGTCATCCATGTAAACGTTCACTCCCTCTAGGCCTTCTAGAGTTTCCATCATCTTCCTTTGGAAGATTTCAGGAGCGTTGGAAATTCCAAAGGGAAGACGTTTGAAACAGTACCTGGCGAATGGAGTAATGAAGGTTGTCAGTCTTTGACTGTCTTTATCCAGCGGTATTTGCCGGAACCCTGCAGCTGCATCCAGTGTGGAGAACACTCTTGCGCCGTTCAGTTTAGCTGTGATCTCCTCTGCAGTAGGTAAAACAAACCTTTCTCTTTTTACAGCTTTATTTAACTTCCTGAGGTCGACACATATATGCACCTGTCCAGACTTTTTAGGAGCTGGCACTATTGGTGCACACCACTCTGTGGGGTCCGTTACTTTCTCTATGATACCCTCGGCTTCCATCCTATTCAGTTCCTCCTTCACAGGTGTCATGAGGGGGATTGGAATCCTGCGCGCAGTATATACGGCATAGGGCTGTGCATTTTCTTGTAATGCAATCTTCACTGGCTCTGTTTTTAGTAAGCCAACCTCCATTACAGCACTGTACACCTCCAGATTTCTCTTCACCAGCCCCATCTGCTCGGCTACTGTTCAACTAAGTAGGTTTCTAGGGGTCTCTCCTCTGATAACATACACTTTGAATGAGTACCGCTTATTTTTTAACTCTGTGTGTGCTATAAACTGACCGATGCAGTCCAGACGGCCACCTGGGCTATTCAGTACAGTCTTAGCAGTGAGTAGTGTTTTCTCAGGCTTGAGCATTCTAAATGCTTCTTCAGTCATAATGCACACATCAGCACCGGTGTCTCTTTTAAAGCTAACCGGTGTACTGCCAATCTCTAATTGAACAGTCCATTCATTGCATGAAGATGTGCTATTAACCGAACCCAGAAAGTGGTAATTATGCTCTTCACAGTCTCTTACTTCACTCACCACTTTGCTCTTGCACATCTTTACCCAGTGTCCCATTTTCCTACATCTGTTGCATGAGGATTTCAGCGCTGGACAGTCACATTTTTTGTGCATTCCTTTTCCACATCTGCCGCATATTTTCTCTCTTTCATTGTCTCTGGCTTGTTGTTTGAACTTTGGCCCTGGAGCTTGTTGCTTCCGATGTGTGTATCATTTATGTGCTACCTCTTGAAATAGCGCACGCAGCAGCTTCTCCTTGCGTGCTAACTTGTGCTTTCACTTCCTCCGATTTGCGGGTTTCTTGCACCGTCATCTCGAGTGTGAGATTTGAAATTAGCTGCAACTTGCGTGACAGCTCCTTGTCCTGAATTCCGACCACGATTCGGTCTCAAATGTGTTCCTCACGAGCGGCCCCAAACTCGCAATACTCTGACAGTTCATAAAGGGAGCGGATAAAAGATTCCACTCTCACCCCTGAACGCTGAAGGCGCTGATAGAAGCATGCTCTTTCGTGTATTACGTTGCGCTTTGGTATGAAATATGAATCAAACTTGCCGAGCACCAGTTCGTATTTGTCCTCATCTCCCTCCTCCTCGAAGGTGAATGAGCTGAAAATATTCTCTGCTTCGCCTCCCAGGGCATAGATAAGGGTGCTTACTTGTACACTGACGTCCTCCTTATCCAGTTTAGTTGTCGTTCTGTAATGCGTAAACCGCTTTTTCCAGTCAGTCCATTCCGCTGGTCTCTCGAAGCAAAAGCTTTCAGGTGGGTTAAAGTTCGCCATCCCGATGATCGGCACTCTGACACCATGTAATAAACCCCTTTGTATGTTGCAGAAGAATACAATGTCCAGTCTTGATTATGTTTTTTGAACTTTTACTGAAGCTATTGGTGAACTCGTTTACAACTATTCAGTAGCCACGCTATGCACACACTTTACGTCCCTCCTCATATACGTCATACGTAACGTCATACATTTAGACAAAACTAATCATTATTCTATTACACAACGCACCCAAATACAGTAACAGCAATAATGTGCATATGAGGATTTAAGTCTTGAAGATAAAAGGAAAATAAATTAGGTGTCATCAGCGCAGAAACCATGATCCACTTACTATACATAATCAATTGCGATGTATTTTTTGTTAAATTAACTTACGTTTCGACAGATTGCCCTTCATTCAAGCCCTCGGTTTACCCGCGCTCATAACATTAGCACAGAATCAGTTCAGAATCAATCACCAAAAGAATCAGTTCAGTTCAGACGCGCTGTGAGTCAGTTGGCTTCACGCTGAACCACGCATGCTCAGTATCATCAGCTCCTCGGTTCTCGAATCGTACGCGTCCGAAAGAAACAGTTTTCGGTTCAGTGTACTGATGATCCGTAAACCGATGCAACCGGTTCTTGACTCGAGAACGAGAATCGCTCTAACCGGCACGTGCTGCAGTTCAGTATCATCAGCTGCTCTACTTGTGTTCATGTTCTGTTTACTACAAACTCAATTTGTGCATGTGTCATCATTAACTATAAATAAAGTACAGATATTTCATAAATCATCCCTTATTCCTATTAAACATAGAGTCTTTAGAATCTTAATTATTGTCCAACTTCCCTGAAATCCCCTTTGGCTTATACATAATCTACAATATACAGATTAGAAACATTCATCTAAAAAGAAATATATATATATATATAGTTATTTTATCACACTTTCCGATGTTTAACAAAATACTTAAAAAATTACACGCATGCGCAGTATCATCAGTTCATCGGTTCTCAAATCGGACGCGTCCGAAAGAAACGGTTTTCGGTTCAGTGTACTGGTGATCCGAAAACCGATGCAACCAGTTCTTGACTCGAGAACGAGAACTGCTCCAGCAGTGGGCGTGTTCGTTCGTCATCTGGCTCGGCTCGGTGTTCATCTTCAGTTCTATCTTCACAGCAGTTCAGTCAGTGTACTGTTTGAGTAAATGAATTACTCCGTGATATTGGTTTGTTTTAACTCAGAGGGAGTGTCAGTCACGTTAAAAAAGTTATCAGCTTAAGTCATTTGTGGATTAATGCTTATTGGAGACCGAACAGTTTCAAACGATTCAGTTCGATTTGGTGAACTGGTTCAACCGGTTCACTAAGAAGAACCAGTTAAATTTAACGATTCGTTCACGAATCGGTCATCACTAAGGTGAACCGGGTAAGTCCGAACGAGATCTAGAGATCTTATCGTTCGTGAATGAAATGACTGAACTGGCACACATGTCGTTCGTGAACGAGTTGAATGAATGGATACATCGTTCGTGAATGAAATGAACTGGTAAAGCTTATCTCGTTCATGAACGAAATGAGAGTAAACTGGGTTAGTCTGCTATTTAGCATGTCAATCTCGCAAAATGCAAAGCGCAGTTATAGGTACTGTGCACATACGCTTGTTTTGATATTTAACATACAGAACTCCACGTTTAATCCCCGATTTATGAATGTGAATATATAATATACAAACTGTCTGACCAAAAAATTAAAATGCTAATTAGGCAAGAAAACCTCGTGCTTTGTTCATCTGAACAACTTAATTAGACTTTATATATTGAATGCGTTTATGCACACATTTTAATAAAGCCAGATCAGTTGTTGTAACAAGTGAATAAGTTGGTTGACTTAAGACATAACACATAATACACTCTTTTTTGCCACCTGCTGGCATATTTTGTGTAATACGAAGAAATGGTCACTGAACGAATCAGTGAACGATTCTGAACGAATAATTTTGGTGAACGAACTGAAAATGAACAAATCTCTTGAAAGAATCATAATTTCCACCACTAGTGCAAGTAGATGGTTGGTGCAAGAAATGTAAAGAGATGACATCCTGGAAGATACCAACGAATGGGGTATAGCTTGAAAATGTAGACGTCTAATAAAGTAGTGTTTTTGCCCAGCACCAAAGCGGATAACAAGTTCAATACTAGTGCAATTAACTTATATTTACCAATTTTATCATTCATTTATTTAAAAACTCAATATAATTATGAACAAATAAAAGCATATAATGATGTGTGTCACCGCCACACCCCCTTGTCATCGCCGCTTGGTTTGTCCCCCTCCATCCATCAAATGTACAGAAATTAACTGTTTGGTGGAAATCAGCTGAGCAGGGGTGCATTTCCCAAAACCATAGTTGCTAACCTGTTAACAACTTAGTTGGTTGGCAATGGGAAATTGCATTGCAACCAAAAAGTTGCTAACTTAGTTAGCAACTATTGTTTTGGGAAACGCACCCCTGAGCGATTCAGTTCATGGCTACAGCTTTGAATATAGGGCTTGGGCGCCGAGTTGCATTCTGGGACTTGGCGGCCATGTTGCTGGCCTCGCGAATGTAAACATACAGCAAGTTGAATGCAGGCGGCAAGGAAGTCGACCGAAAGTTGAAGTCGGCTGCGTGCCGCCATCTTGTAGCAGAACTTCACTTGCGTTAGCATTCCCATTGACTCCCATTCATTTTGGCGTCACTTTGACAGGGAATAACTTTACATCTGAGGCATTTAAAGACTCCGTTTGTCCATTATTTATTTCTAAAGATACACGACAATGTATAAAGGGCTCAATTTCCTTCTATGTTACATTATGTCCCCGTAGAAACAGTTTTTGTAAAAAATAGGCTAACGATTGCGTCATAACCACTCGACTCTCTGTCGCATTACCGTACGGACAGGAGGAGAAGCTCGCAGGCAATTAACTTAATATGGCGTACTGGCGTTACATTTTAAAATACTATACAAAATAATTAATCAGAATACTTACTCCTGCTCACTTACGCCAAAGAACTCCCCGCTCAAGCTCGCCGTCTCTGCAAGATTAACGATGGCAGTTTGCACGCACAGCCACTAGAAGATTTACATCTGTCAGACAGGTTGCTGACGTCATCAAGCTTAGTTTGAGTCTGCGCGTCAGAAACGGAAGTGCTAAAAAACGCTAAAAATGCGCTTCACTTGTCTCAATTGAGTTCCAATGGGGTTGCTGTGTCCATTTCTTTTACTGTCTATGGTTGAATGAGAAGAGCAGAGTTGGGAGAAAGAAAAAAGATGTTAAAATCGCGAAAAGGTTGTAGGATTTATAGGGATACGTTAAATAGGGATGCCAGGGACCGGTATGTGGACAAAATCTGCACTATTAACGGTTTGGATCCATATGAAATTTCCAACAAAGCGTAGAGTACCGACGACGACTTGCTGCCGCACTTTTGCATTACAGATATCTTCGGCTACCTTGTTTGTTTTGTGAGCGCCTACACTTCAGAATAGTTCCGAGTTCATGTACAGATCACAAATGGATGGGTTCAGGAGCTGCAAATCATAGAACCGGAACAGCATACAAACAGTATACAGTAATCCGGTAAGCTGTGCTCTACCTAGCTGCTAGTTTAGTAACCGTTAGTGCTAACAACCATTCACACATGGACTTTTACCAATGTGTTTCAAAAGTGTAGTTAGTAGCTGTCAACCCTCCCGTTTTTTCCGGGGTTCTCACGTATTTGAGCTCTTTTCCCGCTGTCTTCCCGTTTTAGTATTTTCCTGTAAAATATCCCGTTAGCCCCTCCAATCAGACCTGTCAATTCTCTGTGTTGTTGTCCTGTTGCTACTCCTTGCCCTTCCAGCGAAACAGATGTTTTCAAAGCATCGTTTTGCTTACTTGAAAGCAACCTTAGCGTGATGTTGGGCTTTTTAAGATAGCGTGGTTGTTATGAGAGCATGATTTCACGCCAATCTGTAACTTAAGTCACGTAGACCTAGCTTCACAAATCGCTTAACGTTAGTTAATGCAGCAGTTTTGTAGTATGAATATTTGCTGTCAGCAGAGGGATAGCAACAAAAAGATGAATGTTGAAATTTCCCGTATTTTGGATGAGTAACCCGAGAAATTTCCCTTATTTTCAATGCTGACTTAAGCTATATAAATTAATATTCAGATGTTATGGTCTCCGTGGTTGCGCCTCCAAGAAGGAAAGCGGTGTAAAGTTAATCCATTCTCATTTTATTTTCCCCATGGCGATTATGTGTTGCGCTATTACACCCCACAATACAGCAACGGTTTACCATGGTTGAAATAGATTTTTAATTAATCAAATTAAGACACACGGATGAGAGGGAGTATATCTAAACACTGCGCAGTAATCCGAATAGCAGTAAAGGAGGCCATCAATGTGGCGGCCACGCCAAGTAATGATGTCACGACGCCCAAGCCCTATTAATATGACGCATCTGTCCTCTCTCGTGCCAGCTTTTAACTATTTTTAAACTTTCGACTTTTCTAAACTCGTGATGTTATTTGGCACAAGACCGTCGACCATCCTTTATTGTTGCAGTGAGTGAGTCATTCAGTTCTAACAATAACATATGACATTTTGTTATGCATGCCATACAAGTTTAATGGGTAGTTTATTGTAAATACTGCATGGTTGCTACTTATTGTTTCCACAGCAGTAGGTGAACAAGTTTTGTTAAATTGTGCATTTCTTTAATTTCTTTTTATTATTTTTTATTTAAATGCATTTAACCAACCAGCATAATGCCACACGTTTTCCGCTTTTAATACTCTTTTAGGGATTTATATGCATATGATGGATATGATGTTCTGTGTGGTAGCCATGAAGTCAATGGATTCAACAAGGACAGATTTGTGTTATGTAACAGGTCTCTGTATGTTGTGTTGCTTCAAAGTTGCTTCTTGAATACAACCCGAATTCCGGAAAAGTTGGGACGTTTTTTTAATTTTAATAAAATGAAAACTAAAGGAATTTCAAATCACATGAGCCAATATTTTATTCACAATAGAACATAGATAACGTAGCAAATGTTTAAACTGAGAAATTTTACACTTTTATCCACTTAATTAGCTCATTTAAAATTTAATGCCTGCTACAGGTCTCAAAAAAGTTGGCACGGGGGCAACAAATGGCTAAAAAAGCAAGCAGTTTTGAAAAGATTCAGCTGGGAGAACATCTAGTGATTAATTAAGTTAATTGATATCAGGTCTGTAACATGATTAGCTATAAAAGCTTTGTCTTAGAGAAGCAGAGTCTCTCAGAAGTAAAGATTGGCAGAGGCTCTCCAATCTGTGAAAGACTGCGTAAAAAAATTGTGGAAAACTTTCAAAACAATGTTCCTCAACGTCAAATTGCAAAGGGCTTTGCAAATCTCATCATCTACAGTGCATAACATCATCAAAAGATTCAGAGAAACTGGAGAAATCTCTGTGCGTTAGGGACAAGGCCGGAGACCTTTATTGGATGCCCGTGGTCCTCGGGCTCTCAGACGACACTGCATCACTCATCGGCATGATTGTGTCAATGACATTACTAAATGGGCCCAGGAATACTTTCAGAAACCACTGTCGGTAAACACAATCTGCCGTGCCATCACCAGATGCCAACTAAAGCTCTATCATGCAAAAAGGAAGCCATATGTGAACATGGTCCAGAAGCGCCGTCGTGTCCTGTGGGCCAAGGCTCATTTAAAATGGACTATTTCAAAGTGGAATAGTGTTTTATGGTCAGACGAGTCCAAATTTGACATTCTTGTTGGAAATCACGGACGCCGTGTCCTCCGGGCTAAAGAGGAGGGAGACCTTTCAGCATGTTATCAGCGTTCAGTTCAAAAGCCAGCATCTCTGATGGTATGGGGGTGCATAAGTGCATACGGTATGGGCAGCTTGCATGTTTTGGAAGGCTCTGTGAATGCTGAAAGGTATATAAAGGTTTTAGAGCAACATATGCTTCCCTCCAAACAACGTCTATTTCAGGGAAGGCCTTGTTTATTTCAGCAGGAAAATGCAAAACCACATTCTGCAGCTATAACAACAGCATGGCTTCGTCGTAGAAGAGTCCGGGTGCTTACCTGGCCTGTCTGCAGTCCAGATCTTTCACCTATAGAGAACATTTGGCGCATCATTAAACGAAAAATACGTCAAAGACGACCACGAACTCTTCAGCAGCTGGAAATCTATATAAGGCAAGAATGGGACCAAATTCCAACAGCAAAACTCCAGCAACTCATAGCCTCAATGCCCAGACGTCTTCAAACTGTTTTGAAAAGAAAAGGAGATGCTACACCATGGTAAACATGCCCCGTCCCAACTATTTTGAGACCTGTAGCAGAAATCAAAATTGAAATGAGCTCATTTTGTGCATAAAATTGTAAACTTTCTCAGTTTAAACATTTGCTATGTTATCTATGTTCTATTGTGAATAAAATATTGGCTCATGTGATTTGAAAGTCTTTTAGTTTTCATTTTATTAAAATTTAAAAAACGTCCCAACTTTTCCGGAATTCGGGTTGTAGAACTGTACTCAAACATTGAGAAAGAAGTATAGCAGAGACCCCTCCTCCATACCCAGCCTATGTATTTATCAAATGCACATCTATAGCCATTTGATGTACATTTCTCTGGCTCCCGGTACACTGTTTTCACTGGTATGCTGCTACGAGGAGCACTATTAATGACCAGATCAATAGACCAATATCATTACACACAACTTTGTTTGTACCATAAGTACATGGCCTAGGGAGAGCTGGTTATGGATATGCTTTGTAGAGTGGAAATGGACCATTATACATGACATTTACACTAATGTTCCAAAGTTTGGGGTCAGTAAGTTTTTACTTCTAGTAATAATTTTGCTTATCTTTGTTAAGCATAAACACATTAAATTGATCAAAAGTATCAGTAAAGGCATTTATAATGTTACAGAAATAAACACTGTTCTGTTTTGAACTTTCTATTCATCAAAGAACCCTGAGAAAAAGTATCAGTGTGTTTATAACTGTGTATTTAAGATCTAGATTAGAAACTTGATAATAACAACACTGTACACTCTCAGACAAAAGATACAAACGTTGCCACTGGGGCAGTAGTACCTTTTTCAAAACTTTCATACCTTTCAGGTACTAACATTTGGGTATTAACATGTAAGGTACCAATAAGCACCCTTATGTAAAAAAAAAAAAAAAAAAAAAAACACGTTTTACCTTTTGAAAAGGTACCATACCACCCCAGAAACTTTTATACTAACCACCATCATAATTCAAGGCTGGTTATTGCTTGTAACCTTTTTAATGAGCTGCTATTATAATGACTGTAAGCTGCTGATGACATTAAGAGCTTAAGCCAGGATATTTGTGTGAGTGCTGCTATATTGTGTGTGTTTGCTATATTGGTTTTGTTCACACATCAATCCCATTGATGTGTGAATGAAGTGCAGTAACTTAATATTCAGCAGCTTACTAATTGGGCTGTAATAAGTCTAAATCCATCATAGGAGTTGCAGTGTGCATTTCTGGGTGGTAAGAACAGAAAGCTGAACAAGTAGTGTTAAGAGTACTGGTAGTAGACATGAATCAGATTGTTCAACAGGCACGTGTTTTGGGGTTTGTTTCTGTCTGTTAAATCCTCTGTAAATCTCTAAATGCCCATTTGATGGTCATGGCATCAGACTGAACAGATGTAGTTGTCACAGTGTGTGTTTGCATGCATTTATGTGTGTTTTGTCAAGGCTTTTATTACTGGCGAGCTAACAGATGTCACCGTATCTAATCAGAGACCATAATCTATCTTACATTGTCTTTTGCTTTTGGTGTGTATTTATTTGCAATGTCTGTTTCTGAGCCGGCCAACACAGAATAATGCAGATGCGTTTTCTGCAATCATTTTGTCACTATGTCATTTTGATGGATATTGGTTATGTTCAGAGTCTTTGCTCTACAATTAATTCATCCACTTGCACCAGTCTGACTCATTCAGGCTGATTTGCAGATTTATGAATATGATTACACTGAAAGTGTAATAAGCCAATCATGGTGCTATGGATGCACTGACTCCTCTCATGTGATTTATCGCCTGTATTTTGCTGTTATACCCTGCATTTATGCTCGTAGTAGTTGCTCTGTGAGAACACTGAGCTCAAGGGAGGCAAAAGCTATGCTGTGTCCCTCTGTAATCCACTGATGTCTCTATTGGACAGTATTACTTTAGAAAAATTAGTGGATTATATGCTACTTGCTTTGATTTTTTCATCCAATTTTTTCAGGAAACAGTGCCTCCCTTCAGAGAAGAAATGCCTGATATGTGTACTACACAACCATTCAATGTTTTTTTTGTTGTTGTTGTTGTTGTTTGTTTGTTTTCTTTCTGAGAAATTGAGTGCTGGAAATGGAAGATTATAAATGACATTTACACTACTGTTTGTGTATTTTGGGGTTTCCACAACTCCACATCATTTCTAACTGTGTTAATAGCAAGAAATGTTTCTTGAGCAGCATATCAGCATATTAGCATAGATTTCTAAATGATTTTGTGACACTGAAGTGTGGAGTAATGGCTGTAGAAAATTCAGCTTTACATACATGAATAAATTACATTTTAAAACAATGAAATAAACCATCATTTTAAATTGTAATTATATTTTACAATGACTTTTCTTACTGTATATTTAAATATATAAATGTAGTCTTGGTGAGCATCAGAGGGCAAACCACTGTGTTTATGCTCTGTAGCCATAGTCTCATGTTGTAGATGCCCATGATTTACACAGAATTGTCTGTTTATTGTGGCATGATTTTGTTCAGCATGTTTTATATAGTCCACCACCATGTCACAATGAAAAGCTGCTCTCTTCTTGCATTTAGGTTTGGTTCAACTTCAAGACGAAATCTGGAAAATTGTTCAGGGGTTGCTAGGGTTGCTTACTCTCCTTACTCCCACCCCTTTAACATATGTCTCTGTGATTTCTGTGATTTCAACCCATACTTGTGTAAGTGTGCACCAGCTATTCACCTTTTGTACATTTCTATATCAGAAATCGATTGTCATTAGCAGGATTTAACCTTACTTTATTATGCATTTGTTTCTTTGTGCAGTCAAGAGTTGGGATGCAGAATTTCTCCTGATCAGCCTATTTTGTCTCATGGACCGATACTAAGCATGCTGGGACATGACTGAGGCATGATGGATCCTGAAGAAGCCGATCTTCTGAATGACTACCGTTATCGTAGTTACGCAGCTGTCATTTAGAAGGGACTGCGGAACTTTGAATCATCTAGTGAATTGGCCGATCTCATCTCCTCACTAGGAAAACTCAACAAGCTAAAGTCTGGAGAAAACAAAGCAATACACAGGTTATCATTTGCTTCAGTTAAAAAACAGAATCAATACAAGCAGCTCTTTAAAAATACTTTACACTCTTTACTGATTTCTGTTTTTAAAAACTCAAATATCTCCACAGAGACCATTTTTATATTTCAGAGAAATCAATTTGTTAAGGTCTTACATTAAACTGGCAAAGAAGTATTTTAGAATTTAATAAAAGAAACACTTTAGCTTTACTACTTTTAGAGAAGTGAGAGACGTTCCTTCATGATCATGTATTGTTGAATAAAGGTGCTGGGTATAACATTACTGCTTGACCTCAAACACATTACACATGTTCAGAGTGCAGCTGATTTGAATAGGTTGAACAGGACTTGCGTACACTGTCCTTAAGATTAGACAAATACTTTTCCTCTCTCAACCTTCCACATTTTTATTTCTAAACACATTTCAGTGTTTATGTGCAGATGTAGGAAATTCAAATTTCCCTCTGTCTCTCTCTTGTTTTCTTCCCTTTGGGACTTTCAGGATATTATGCGAGTTACAAAACAACGTGAATATGAGTTATAACTATTAGGTTTTGTGTATTTGAATCAGATATTTGACATCTAACATGATGCTATGATCAACAGTCTCCTTTTTAACACACTCGGAGTATGTTCATTTTGTATATCGGTTGACATTATTGATGGCATGCTTGTAAAACATGATTCAAGTGCTGTGCAATAATAAACTAAGCCCGGTTCCTTCTCTGAGCTAGTGATTTGGATGATTACATAAAGCTGTTTAAATACTAGCTTTCATTTTTTTTTTATACTGGTTTAATCAATCTACAAATAACCTTGTTTTAGTGGTATAGAATGTATATGTATGTACAATCATTTTACATTTACATTTAATCATTTAGCAGACGCTTTTATCCAAAGCGACTTACAAATGAGAACAATAGAAGCAATCAGATCAACAAGAGAACAACAACAGTATACAAGTGCCATGACAAGTCTCAGTTAGTCTAGTACAGAACGAATAGCCAGGTTTATATATATATATATATACAGGTCCTTCTAAAAAAATTAGCATATTGTGATAAAGTTCATTATTTTCCATAATGTAATGATAAAAATTAAACTTTCATATATTTTAGATTCATTGCACACCAACTGAAATATTTCAGGTCTTTTATTGTTTTAATACTGATGATTTTGGCATACAGCTCATGAAAACCCAAAATTCCTATCTCAAAAAATTAGCATACTTCATCCAACCAATAAAAGAAAAGTGTTTTTAATACAAAAAAGTCAACCTTCAAATAATTATGTTCAGTTATGCACTCAATAATTGGTCGGGAATCCTTTTGCAGAAATGACTGCTTCAATGCGGCGTGGCATGGAGGCAATCAGCCTGTGGCACTGCTGAGGTGTTATGGAGGCCCAGGATGCTTCGATAGCGGCCTTAAGCTCATCCAGAGTGTTGGGTCTTGCGTCTCTCAACTTTCTCTTCACAATATCCCACAGATTCTCTATGGGGTTCAGGTCAGGAGAGTTGGCAGGCCAATTGAGCACAGTAATACCATGGTCAGTAAACCATTTACCAGTGGTTTTGGCACTGTGAGCAGGTGCCAGGTCATGCTGAAAAACGAAATCTTCATCTCCATAAAGCTTTTCAGCAGATGGAAGCACGAAGTGCTCCAAAATCTCCTGATAGCTAGCTGCATTGACCCTGCCCTTGATAAAACACAGTGGACCAACACCAGCAGCTGACATGGCACCCCAGACCATCACTGACTGTGGGTACTTGACACTGGACTTCAGGTATTTTGGCATTTCCTTCTCCCCAGTCTTCCTCCAGACTCTGGCACCTTGATTTCTGAATGACATGCAAAATTTGTCCAAAAGTCCAGTGTTGCTTCTCTGTAGCCCAGGTCAGGCGCTTCTGCCGCTGTTTCTGGTTCAAAAGTGGCTTGACCTGGGGAATGCGGCACCTGTAGCCCATTTCCTGCACATGCCTGTGCACGGTGGCTCTGGATGTTTCTACTCCAGACTCAGTCCACTGCTTCCACAGGTACCCCAAGGTTTGGAATCGGTCCTTCTCCACAATCTTCCTCAGGGTCCGGTCACCTCTTCTCGTTGTGCAGCGTTTTTTGCCACACTTTTTCCTTCCCATAGACTTCCCACTAAGGTGCCTTGATACAGCACTCTGGGAACAGCCTATTCGTTCAGAAATTTCTTTCTGTGTCTTACCCTCTTGCTTGAGGGTGTCAATGATGGCCTTCTGGACAGCAGTCAGGTCGGCAGTCTTACCCATGATTGCGGTTTTGAGTAATGAACCAGGCTGGGAGTTTTTAAAAGCCTCAGGAATCTTTTGCAGGTGTTTAGAGTTAATTAGTTGATTCAGATGATTAGGTTAATAGCTCGTTTAGAGAACCTTTTCATGATATGCTAATTTTTTGAGATAGGAATTTTGGGTTTTCATGAGCTGTATGCCAAAATCATCAGTATTAAAACAATAAAAGACCTGAAATATTTCAGTTGGTGTGCAATGAATCTAAAATATATGAAAGTTTAATTTTTATCATTACATTATGGAAAATAATGAACTTCATCACAATATGCTAATTTTTTGAGAAGGACCTGTATATGTTTGAAAGACAAGAAAAGTGCTTGTATTTGTTGGTTAAGTGCTGGCGAAAAAGATGAGTCTTTAGATGTTTCTTGAAAATGAGTAAAGACTAATTGAGATTGGGAGGTCATTCCACCTGGGCTCCACTGGGCACAGTCCAGGAGAAGGACCGTGAGAGTGATGTTGAACTTCTTTGGGATGGCACCACAAGGCGTCGTTCACTTGCAGAGCTCAAACTTCTGGAAGGCACATAAGATTTAAATAGTGAGTTTAGGTATGTTGGTGCCGTGCCAGTGGTCGTCTTGTAGGCATGCATCAGTACCTTGAATTTGATGCGAATGGCTACTGGAAGCCAGTGTAATCTGATGAGGAGAGGAGTAACGTGAGCTTTTTTTGGCTCATTGAAGAAAACCCTCGCTGCTGCATTCTGGATCAGTTGCAGAGGCTTGATAGTACATACATGCTTCCATATGTGCGCCACTGAGTGGCGTCTGTGTACTTCCATCAAAAGCTCACTATCCAATCAGAGTAGATCACTGTTAAGCCCGCCCCCACGAGAGGTTTGTGTCAAAACACCAAACGAAAAACTGCAAAACGTAAGCAAAATCTGTGGCAATGAATTCAGAATCCACGGTTAGCGAAAACGAATCTTTGAAAAACATTAACAAAGAATGAAGTATATTTGAAGAGCCTGTTAAATTTGTGCGACTGAGTTCATCTTTTCGTTTTCATTGTTTTTTCTTCTTTTGTAATGGCATATTTTTGATAATTTCTGAAAAAGTTACGTTCAGTTTTATAAAGTTTCGTTCATTATTATTGAAACAAATGTAATTCCATACTAGTATGCATGCGTGCTCACTGTACTTGCCTTTTCTTTTTCTCTCTTTCTGTCTCACTCATGTTCATCTCTCAGGCATTTTTTAGAGGTCGTGGATCCAGAGAAGAAGAAGTAAATCAGCTAGATCCTAATGCTTCTCATAGAGACAGTAAACAGTCTCCATTGAAATGGAAAGGCAGTCAAGACTTGGGTCTTATCACAGACAGACTTGCTGAGTTCTAAATGTTCTACTGTTGCAATCCATTTCATGCCAATGGCTTAAGTTTCTGTTCAATGAAAGATTCACCCCTAAACTATATTGTTCTTACTGGTTATTGTTTTTAGTGGAATGTTGATGGAAATGTCCTAAGTGGCCTTTTTTACAGTCTTTTACAAGCTCTTCAAGAGAACATCAATCCTCTCCTCTGTCTTCTCAGAGAATCTGTCCAACTAAACCTCGCCCCTCCTGTACACTCCTTGCTCCTCAGTTAAGTAAAATAATGTGGTCACTATTACAATTTCTCATACTTTAGAGGGTTAGAGATGTGAACAAACCCTACCTCTGAATATTAACCTCTGATGCATAACTGGTGCCAGTGCAAAAAGATCAGTATGAAACCGCCTAGTTGTTTGATCTGAGATTTCAAGAAGTTAGAAAACTCTTATAGAGATATCTTACTAATTACATGAAACAGTTTTAGTATAATGCCCATTGTTGTATTGAAGTCATAATCTGATAATAATAATAATAATGGCTAGCTGTATTGCCTACTGGAAGCGGAGGCAGTTTTAAAATGGATTCTGGTCTGTCTTTCTCTCAAAGTGTGCAGGTCAGGGCAGCGCTATGGTGTCATTCAGCACCATCTGTATTCAGCGTACAAGCTCTTGTTCTGCTGGCTGAGGTAAGAAACACACACACACAATCAAAATTCAAACTCAATTTATGCTGACTTAAAAAATGGACAAGTAACAAGATGCAACAGATGTACTGTGTTTCCAATTGTGGTCATTATTTGAAGGCACTGGCTCCTCTTTTGGATATGGTCTGTAGCAGTGATGAGAAGGAGAAAGCAGTGCCTCTCATTTCCCATCTTATGTATTATGTTTTTCCCTATCTAAAAATCATAGGTGTGTATGCAAAAGATGCACTTCAGTTGAAAATATACTTATGGTCATGATGAATACTGATTAGTATTTAATTTAAATACTTTGGTCTATTTATTGTTATATGGCACATAAAGGCAGTGGTTAAATGTATACATATACAGTATATGGCAGTTTTCAATAATTGTTTCTCCATTTCTATCTCTCAGTGCCTATAACATGCCTAGTTTCTACGGGTGCTCAGTTGTTGAGCAGTCTGAGTGAATATGCCTACACTAAGTGAGCGTGGACGAAAGAGGTGCTGGAGCTCTTCATGGACCAAATGTTTTTCACAATGGAGTCCTCATGTTCCTGCCAGTAAGATGGACACTTATACAACACTCCAAATTTTTAAGGCATGCCGATAATATCAAAATGCTAAAATATTGGTCAGATAATTTGCCTCGTCAAATGTTCACCAAGGCTGCAAGCACAGTGAAACAGCAATATTGTGAAATAGTATTGCAATTGTTTTCTATTTTAATATATTTTAAAATTTAATTTATTCCTGTAATGGCAAAGCTGAATTTTCAGGAGCCAGCACTCCATTCACAGAATCATTTTTATATGCTGATTTGGTGCTCAATTATTATGGGTACTCAATTATTAATGATGGTTCTTATTATTATCTATGTTAAAAATATTTTTTGTTGTTAAATTTTTTTGTGGAAAGCTTAATAAATTGTTTTTCAGGATTATTTGATTAATAGACATTTTAAAAGAACAGCATTTATTTGAAATGGAAATCTTTAGTAAAATCCTAAATATCTTTACTGTCACTTTTATTCAATTTAATGCATACTTGCTGAATAAAAGTAGTCAAAACTGTCTTACCCCAAACCTTTGATGGTTTTTCACATTTTCCACAAAAATATTAAGCAGCAAAAATTGTTTTCAACATTGATGATAATGATAATAAGAGATGTTTCTTAAACACCAAATCTGTATATTAGAATGATTTCTGAAGGATCATGTGACACTGGAGTAATTGCTGCTGAAAATTCAGCTTTTATTTTAAACTACATTAATTTTAAACGTTGAATAACTTTTGATTATATTAAATGTAATTTTGATCAAATAAATGCAGCAAATAAACAACATTAAAAACCTGACCGAAATCTTGACCAGTACCATGTACGGTATATAAATCAATAATTTCACTAAAATATTCAAAGACGCTAAACTCAGATATCGCCCTTTAGTTGGAGATCCATCATAGACCATCTTCTGACTCAGAAAAAGACAATGTTCAAAGACTTGATGAGTGAGTGTACAGTATGTACGTACTTTTGCTTTGGTTATTTGTTGTATGATCAGTGTATTGACTAGTATTGTGTGTGTGTTCATGTTGTACTATATGCAGGCATGCAGAGCAGTTCTTTGAAGCTCTTCAACAGTGCTGAGCAGAAGCATATGTTACTAAAAAGACAGGCTTTTGCCATGTTTAGTGGAGAGAATGACCAGTACCACTTCTATTTGCCTCTCATACAAGGTATCACTCAGTCTGTGTGGAAAACAAATAATGTTTAGTAATGTAGAGTAGGAAAGTGTCTAAGAGCTAACACTTACTTTGCAGAATATATTCTAGAGCATCTAACAGAGAACCTGCGTGCAGGACAGACCCCATCAGTGTCAGCTCAGATGTTCCTCATGTTTCGTGTTCTCCTGTTAAGGATCTCACCGCAACATCTCACCTCTCTCTGGCCAATCATGGTCACTGAACTGGTAAGAAAAATGCCTGTGGTCCTCTCTTCTCTTCAGAATATTTGTTCTTCAATTGTGTTCAAATGCTTCATCAGTTGTTTTGGATGTTCTTTCTACTTTAGCTGTGTGCAGTTGGAATATTTATGTTGAATATTTCAGATACGCATTTTTAACCGCCTTGGGAAGACATTGCTGGATGATAAAGAAGTTTCAAAGTGAGTCCTCCTTTATGAAAAATGCTGTAAGTATATATTTTGTCCCTTCACTTTAAAACAAAACAAATCTTTCTGTTTCAGGAGTAAATTGCGGGGTGGCCATGACAAGAATGGGCTGCTCTTCCCTCAGGCAGAACTGGACATGTACCTGTCAGCCTGCAAGATCCTGGACACCGCTGTGTCCTTCCCACCAGAGCACATGCCTCTGTTTCAAATGTGAGACTCCAGTGAACTGTTTGTGTGAATTTTCACAATGGAGTCCTCATGTTCCTGCCAGTAAGATGGACACTTATACAACACTCCAAATTTTTAAGGCATGCCGATAATATCAAAATGCTAAAATATTGGTCAGATAATTTGCCTCGTCAAATGTTCACCAAGGCTGCAAGCACAGTGAAACAGCAATATTGTGAAATAGTATTGCAATTGTTTTCTATTTTAATATATTTTAAAATTTAATTTATTCCTGTAATGGCAAAGCTGAATTTTCAGGAGCCAGCACTCCATTCACAGAATCATTTTTATATGCTGATTTGGTGCTCAATTATTATGGGTACTCAATTATTAATGATGGTTCTTATTATTATCTATGTTAAAAATATTTTTTGTTGTTAAATTTTTTTGTGGAAAGCTTAATAAATTGTTTTTCAGGATTATTTGATTAATAGACATTTTAAAAGAACAGCATTTATTTGAAATGGAAATCTTTAGTAAAATCCTAAATATCTTTACTGTCACTTTTATTCAATTTAATGCATACTTGCTGAATAAAAGTAGTCAAAACTGTCTTACCCCAAACCTTTGATGGTTTTTCACATTTTCCACAAAAATATTAAGCAGCAAAAATTGTTTTCAACATTGATGATAATGATAATAAGAGATGTTTCTTAAACACCAAATCTGTATATTAGAATGATTTCTGAAGGATCATGTGACACTGGAGTAATTGCTGCTGAAAATTCAGCTTTTATTTTAAACTACATTAATTTTAAACGTTGAATAACTTTTGATTATATTAAATGTAATTTTGATCAAATAAATGCAGCAAATAAACAACATTAAAAACCTGACCGAAATCTTGACCAGTACCATGTACGGTATATAAATCAAATATATTTATATATATATATAAATATAGTTGGAGATCCATCATAGACCATCTTCTGACTCAGAAAAAGACAATGTTCAAAGACTTGATGAGTGAGTGTACAGTATGTACGTACTTTTGCTTTGGTTATTTGTTGTATGATCAGTGTATTGACTAGTATTGTGTGTGTGTTCATGTTGTACTATATGCAGGCATGCAGAGCAGTTCTTTGAAGCTCTTCAACAGTGCTGAGCAGAAGCATATGTTACTAAAAAGACAGGCTTTTGCCATGTTTAGTGGAGAGAATGACCAGTACCACTTCTATTTGCCTCTCATACAAGGTATCACTCAGTCTGTGTGGAAAACAAATAATGTTTAGTAATGTAGAGTAGGAAAGTGTCTAAGAGCTAACACTTACTTTGCAGAATATATTCTAGAGCATCTAACAGAGAACCTGCGTGCAGGACAGACCCCATCAGTGTCAGCTCAGATGTTCCTCATGTTTCGTGTTCTCCTGTTAAGGATCTCACCGCAACATCTCACCTCTCTCTGGCCAATCATGGTCACTGAACTGGTAAGAAAAATGCCTGTGGTCCTCTCTTCTCTTCAGAATATTTGTTCTTCAATTGTGTTCAAATGCTTCATCAGTTGTTTTGGATGTTCTTTCTACTTTAGCTGTGTGCAGTTGGAATATTTATGTTGAATATTTCAGATACGCATTTTTAACCGCCTTGGGAAGACATTGCTGGATGATAAAGAAGTTTCAAAGTGAGTCCTCCTTTATGAAAAATGCTGTAAGTATATATTTTGTCCCTTCACTTTAAAACAAAACAAATCTTTCTGTTTCAGGAGTAAATTGCGGGGTGGCCATGACAAGAATGGGCTGCTCTTCCCTCAGGCAGAACTGGACATGTACCTGTCAGCCTGCAAGATCCTGGACACCGCTGTGTCCTTCCCACCAGAGCACATGCCTCTGTTTCAAATGTGAGACTCCAGTGAACTGTTTGTGTGAATTTTGTGCATGTTACCATTTTCTCTTGTCATACCAGTGATAAATTATAATTTTAAAAAAATATGAATTGTCAAACTTAAGTCAACTTGAAAAATAAAAAAACAGAAGCTGTGGTTGGACATTCTCTAATGGGCACATGGGACATTCTCTAATGGTGAAGTCGTGGCCTAGTTGTTAGAGAGTTAGACTCCTAATCCTAAGGTTGTGGGTTCGAGTCTCAGGCCGGCAATACCATGACTGAGGTGCTCTTGAAGGCACCGAACCGCCAACTGCCCTCCGGGCGCCACGGCATAAATGGCTGCCCACTGCTCTGGGTGTGTGTGTGTGTGTGTGTGTTCACTGCTCTGTGTGTGCACTTTGGATGGGTTAAATGCAGAACACTAATTCTGAGTGCGGGTCACCATACTTGGCTGTATTTCACTTCGTGAGAGACAACACCAGAAGTTTGTTCAAAAGTTTGGCGGTCCGTCAGATTTTTATAGAAATTGAAGAATTAAATTAACCACAAGCGACAGTTAAGACATTTAAACTTTTTATTTTTATTTTAGTTTGAAATAAATGCTGTTCTTTTGAACCTTCTATTCATCAAATAATCCTGAAATGAAAAAAGTATAATGGTTTTCATAAAAATATCAAGCAGCACATCTGTTTTTCATATTCATAATGATAATAAGAAATGTTTCTTGAACTCCAAATCCGCATATTAGAATGATTTCTGAGGGATCATGTGCCGCTGAAAATTCAACTTAGCCATCACGGGAATAAACTGAATTTTAAACTGTTTTAAATTGAAATAATATTTCAACACATTAATGTTTTCATAGTATTTTTTAATCAAATATGTGCAGCTTATGTGAGCATAAGACACTTCTTTAACTTAGACTTGAAATATAGCACACAGTTCATGTGGACTATTTTTAACTTAATTTTATTCCACTTCTATTCTTTTGTGTTGCTTGGCAATTTAAAAAAAATGACAACCACTGATCTTTACATGACTGGATTGCTCATAGAATTCTAAACTGCCAGTAATTGGTGATATTATAGATCAGCGATTCTAACCCACTTTCACTGCATTGAAAACAATATGGCTTAGACATTCTGCAGAATATGTTCATTTGTGTTCCACAGAAGGAAATAATTCTGGATGAAGAAATCATGAAATTACATTTTTTAATGAACACGATTGATTTATTCCTTTTCCTTATGCCTTTTCCTTTTCTAAGTACTGGCATCTTCTTTTATTCTTTTATAATTTTGCAGTCAAGTTAAATTAAGGATAATATGTCTTTATTGTTATGTGAATATTGAATGTTTGTGTGTGTGTGTGCGTGTGTGTGTGTGTGTGTGTGTGTGTGTGTGTGTGTGTGTGATGTGTTGAGTCAATACTCTGTTTTACATTTACAGCAAAATAATTGTAATGCACATTTTTATTTCTGTACCGAAGGGAATGTTTTTGATTTATGGTTGTGTTATATTTGTGACACCCATTCACTGCAGAGGATCCATTAATCCAAATCTGAAGAAATAAACATTATCTCCAGTTTCTGCCTTCGGTTGGATAGAATGTTCTAGATTATCTAATGGTTTACATCACAGACCAAAGAAATTCAGAAGAGTAAGGTTTTTAATGAATCATTACTAACATTTTTTTTCCTCAAAGTTAGTGTGTTGCAAAGATGATGTAATGAATGATATTACTTTTGCCATATACCTATTAAACGGTTGTATCCTTTTTGCTGGGGCATTCTCTGAAGTTGGAATGAGGTCTTCCCGTTTGTGATTAAAGCATATTCAAAGGCATCGTCCGGAGACCTTTACTGTTGTGGTGGAACACTAGAGATCACAGTCCCAAGTGAGAGTGTTCTTAGGGGGCAAAGCATTGTTGTTGTGTATTAATAATTGTATCTGAATACTGTTAACTTTTCATTTGAGTTGACTTTTGAACTCGTTTGTAATTGGCTGCGAGAGCAACAGTGTTTGTGATTGGTTGTGAGAGCAACAGAAAAAAGAAGCGTGCCTTGAAGTGCATGCGCAGTATACCAGAGAATTGAAGTTGAATTGTACGAGTTCCTAACTGACCAATCTTTTTGTATTATTCAGCAAATAAACTCATCAATCCAAGACTATCTATCATTGAATTTGTTTCGCCAGTAAATACATGACAGTTGTCTGATTCGGAGTGAGATTCTTAGTCTTCGGGTAGCTGTAATTCTTAACTGAACTATCTAAAGGCATTGGTCTATAACTCAGTTCCTGGAGGGCCAAAGCTCTGATAAGTTTTGCTCCAATACTAATCAAACACATCTGATCCAGCTAATCAAGGTTTTCAAAACTTCCAAGCAGGTGTGAGTTGGAGCTGGTTAGAGCTAAACTCTGCAGAGCTATGGCCCTCCAGAAATTGAGTTTGACACCACTGGTCTAAGGCCTGGTTGCAAAGTGCGGATAGCTGTTATTCTTATCAGAATTGTCTAAGGCCTGTGTGGTCAGAAAAGTCACCTGAGGATAATTTTGGTGTTGGGTGACAGCTGGTTTAACTTAAGTCAGGTGCGTAGGTGAATATCTACCACACTACACATGTGACTGTTTTGTCTGTGGACTTAATAAAATCCAAATATGGGAGAATGTGGTAAGATGAGGTTTTACTAAAAAAAAAAAAAACAAAGAAGTAAATATTAGGTTAGGTTAGGTTATATATGTGTGTTTGTGTGTGTGTGGTAATTTAATAGTCATAAGGGACGGTTAAGGGAATATTAGTCAATAGTCATAAGGAGCGGTTCCTCATAAAAATAAAAAATTATGTAAATTATGAAGTATACTTGCTTTCTTATACTGTATATGTGAATGGTGGCTGTTTAAGTTTTTTTTTTCTTCTTTTTTTCTGATGTCTGATTCAGGAAAAATGACAATTTGAAATATTTTTTATTTTTCACTTTGCTACTTTCACACCCATCTGATATGTCCTGAAATCAAACACCACAGAAGGCAGAGACATTTTCTTTGACCCCAGAAATTTAAAACACAACTGAAAGCATGGATTAAAAACAAACATTTTTTTATTCCAATTTATTTTGAGGAAAAACTATTTTTCGTTCTGGTTCCAGAATTCTGATGTCTCCTTCCAGTGGTGTTTTGTTACTTAATAAATCCCCACTGTTGAACAAATCGGTCCTAGTATAGATGCTTTTGAAACATGTAGCTTTGAAACCCTATTTTGAAAAACTTTGTTGCATTTCACTGTTTTGAAATGTTTCGAAATGTCAGTACCTCACTGCTATGGAGTGTTGATCTGGTGAACCTATAGAGTATATCCAGTGTCTAATATGGTTTCACAGATCTCATACATGTGAGCAAGTATGTAACAGGCAAATTGAGAGTAATAATGTTCACTGACTTTCCTGATTAGCCAAGCCCAAAGCCAAGCCAGAGACCAATGGATTTTCCCCACAGGTAGCTTAAAACAAATGGGTTCAGTAAATCTATTATGAAAAATGACATTTAAGGCAATATCATCAAAGCCCACCACATGACATGGTCCGCAAAATTCTGTATACATAATCCTCATTGAGATGATCTCCCTGAGAAGACAAACTGCTGGGTTCATCCCCAGAGAGTTGTCTACCATCAAGTCGTCTCCACCCTGGCTCCTCCCAACCTTGACTCCACTCTGGGGCTTCATCCTGCCTGCACCTCTGGCTTTATTTCTGGCTCCTCCTTTTCCAGGCTTCCCCTTGGCTCCTCCCACCTTCCGCTCCACTGTGGGCTGTTATTTTTGTTTTAGTTTTGTTTTTCCCACAAACTAAAACAAATGCCAGTTTTGTTGGCTGCCCACTGCTCCTGGTGTGTGTTCACAGTGTGTGTGTGTGTGTGTTCACTGCTCTGTGTGTGTGTGCACTTCGGATGGGTTAAATGCAGAGCACGAATTCTGAGTATGGGTCACCATACTTGGATGAATGTCACGTCACTTTCACTTACTTTCACCTTTCTCTAGATCTACCTTTGTCTCTGTCCGTTGTTGTTTATTATAGTGTTTGGTAATGTTTCTCTAAGTTTGTTATTAAAAGCTATTATTCTTCTTCATGGGGTGCGTGATTAATATTACCAAACGTTACAACTACAGTCTTTAGGCTTGTGTTATTTATTTTAACAACTTATCATGATTTTTAGTAGTATTACAGCATACCATAAGTGTATATTAGCAACACTTGTTTGCTTGTGAACCCATAACAGTGACATATGAGGTCACACCTACAGGTGGTGGAGTAACAGACCTAACTGGATTCAAGATTATAACGATACATTTCTGAAAGTTATGTGTCTTTCAGACCCCAAATAAGCAAGACGAATGTGCCAAGGAACCCAAACTCTCTTAATCAAGCAGTTTAAGTTTTTAAACATATAGACATGATATAACAAATGTTCATTTTTGATATCGCACTGTAGGCAGGCTGACGATTAGATATTATTGAATTAATGAGTCATCGTAAATCAACATCTGGGAGTCAGTCACTTAATATAATTTCATTGTAATTTAAAAGTGTTGTTCAAATATTTAATGCAGTATGCATACACACACAATGTAGTAAAACATTTTTACATAATTTTGATTTAATTCCACAATACACAATATTTGCTTTATCAATGCTTTTATTGATTTGAGAAATGTATCAGTATTGAGGAGAGATTAAAGTTGAGAGCATATCTCTAAAAGGCTTAATTTAAGAATAACATGTTTTTAAAGATGAAATCAGAATATTGGAGAAAGATGACTGCATGTGATCTCACAGGATTTTAGCACAAACATAGCCTATTTGATTCAAACAGGGTAGATCGTTCCAACAACGATTAGCTGTAAGGTGAAAAAATAAGTTATTGGTCAGTGGTGTTAAAATCAAAATAAAATGCTATGTGTACTTAAGGTACTGTGTGACATCTAAATGAGCCATTTCATGTTACTGTATGATACTAAATTATAGGAATGTAAATAAATATTTAAAGTACTTAAAAAAAAAAACAGACTGCATTCTTACAAATCTGGTTGATGTTGACCTCCCCACAGTTTTCAACACCCGAATTGTTAGGTTCTCCAGCACACCAGTAGGCATAGTCATATGGAGTTCCATCACTCCACACCCACTGTCCTTCCTACAGAGGAAAAACTCTTATAGTGCTGTACTCATTTAGTAGGCCATTTAGTTTGGCTTTGAAAAAGTTAATGGATCTTCCTTAGAAATTTAAGTCTTTAACTTACTTGTTCTCCATCATGAATACCAACCCAACAACGCGTGGAAGAAGTAGGCAACAGACTCTGCACAAACTCATTTTCTGCTTTACTGTGCACAGATGCGAGATTTGCATCCAGACTTTGACAGTTTCTCTAAAAAGAGCATTTTTTTTAATGGTAATCCATAATATATTCGTTTTAGCATAAAACATAAGTGACTTAAGTCATTTTTAAACAAAGCCTGGTCTGATTGATTATTTTCTATTTGCAGAAAAGGAATTTTTACTTTAAAAATACTAAAAATCATCAACACTTTACCTCTGCTGTGACCCAGTTAACCGACTGAGAGAAGAACCTGAAGCATCGGACTCCAAAATTTGTCCATCCATTGGGGCATCTTTCAGCTATCTCAACTGCATAGAGTACAAACATTAAGGCTCTTGTAATATTCACGGCAAAAAAGTATTTCATTGTATCATTTTATGAAGCTTATTTTATGTTTGTGTGATCATTTGCTATAAATATGTGTGCTTTAGTCTTGACCTTCATTAATCATTCAAATATTAGTCTTTTAATCTCTTAAATATTATAATATGTCTTGCTACGCCTTTCCATAAAACTACAAAATGTCAAAGGTTTGGTTTTTAAAAAGGGATAACGGGTTTTTACAAATAAATGTCTTGTTACCATCTGCATTCCCCATAGAGAACACAATGAAAAGAAGCAGCAGACTTCTCAGGATTGCCATGATGAACCTAAAAATGAAATGTTTGCAATCATATACTGCACACTGTGGATTCTAAATTTATTTTTAAAACAAAGCACAAGGATATTTTATATAGAAAGGTTATTCAGTAGTATTCAGGTTATTCAAGACTCTTTGGCAAAAACTCACCTTGGTTTTCCAAATGTTGCCTTCAGAATCTCAGAGGAAGATTTTGTGAAGTTCCAGAAAGAAGTTGCTTTTATACTTTACTTGTTGTCAAGTGTGTATAAGTCATGAGGATCATACAGCATGTGATTGTTTGATCTGTGGAGATGTGTACACATAAAATCCAAATAAGGGCGAATGGGGAAAGATACGACTCAATAAAAATTAAATATTAGGTTAACTAAATAATTATTTACTATATTGAATATTTATAATTTGAATATAAGCCATGAGGATCATTCTGTTAAAAATATAATAGCTCTTCTTTTATAAGGAGTATAACTGTTAAATTAAATTTTACACCGATGACTATATCAGCTGTATTCAGTGCATAAATGTTAGTCTTTATGATATTCACATCATTACTGTTATTGTTATGTAAATACTAGTCTGAATAATAATGTATATTTATTTCTATCCTCCACAAAAAGCAAAAGGTTTGCTAGAACAACGTATTAAAATAGAATGATAGGTTTTACAAATAAATGGTAGATTAAAGAACATAAAGAAAATAAGCAGATTTTCTCTTTTTTTTTTTACATTGCCATGTTGATTCTGTTATCCATAGATTCTCAATATGTTTTAAAGACAATGCACAGGGTACTTTAAGGTTATTCAGTATGTTAGATCTCTTTCCCAAAAACTCACCTTGGTTTTCAGTGGTGTAGCATGTTAGCCTCGAGCCTATATGCAAAAACATTTGTCTGGGCCTCTCCAAATGTTATATGTTAAAGGGGTCATATGATGTGATTTCAAGTATTCATTTCTCTTTGGATTGTTCCCTAAAGTTGCAAAGACTAAAGTCTCCAACACAAAAATATATTCTTTATAAAAGTGAAGACTCATCCACTTGTCAACCCAAATATTCAGATGTGTGCAGCGCATTTTATGGAGGACAGTTTCCTGATCCTGGGATAGTAAACTACATACCGGCTGTTCTCACAGTCTGAAAGTACGTTATCATATTTAATGAAGATTCAAACGCAACTTTTGAGCAGTGTAGAGCAGCGCTTGTTGTTTGAGTTTTCTCCGATCACAAATGCGGACATGGTTTTATGTTTGCGTGGCGCAATGCAATGCAACATGAAAAAAAAAAGACAGTGTAAGTCATTATAATCCGTAATTATATCCCCACTGGATGCAAAAAATGCCTCATTTATAATGGCTTTTAATTTTTTTGTGTCGGCGCTCCGAGACACAGGGCATCACAGTATGGTAAGGGGCGTAACATTTCCATAACACGCTTGAGGTATTTGGCCAATCACAACGCACCAGATAGCTGGCCAATCAGAGCACACATCGCTTTTCAGAGCAATGAGCTTTGTAAAAATTAACGCGTTTAAAAAAGGTAGGACATAGAGGAGAAACAATAATGAACAGTATATGGAAAATAATAATAATGTGAAAATAATGATAATGTGTTGCATTATTTATGAAATAATGTAACACATTTCATTACACCAAATACACAAAATAATGTTATTTTTAGCAACATCATATAACCCCTTTAATGTTGCCTTCAACGCCCCCATTGTTGTCTTTTCTAAGGTAAATAACATTACTTAAATGTTCACAAGCTGTTTTATCATATTTGCATAGATGGGTGAACACAATTTTGTCAATTTTTCATTAAGCACCAAGTGTGCATTGTCTAAAACTTAAAATGTTTGCATTTACAAAATGAGCCTGCAATATAAATAGTAATGAATAAAGTAATGGTCAATATTAAAAACAAACATTAACGAAAATAAAATATTTAATGAATGAAAAAAACATATAAGAAAGCATTACTTAATTTAGTGTTATACATATGTTATTGTTGCCGATGACCCATGCGGTTGGAGATAAAAGTGTGTCCAGAACAAGCAGGAATCGGTTGAAGTCAAATTTATTAGGCAGGAAGTGTCAAAAGCTCCACAGTGCAGGAATAAAATAGTGCTACAAACCAAAAATAACCAAAAAAAGAAATGAACAAAAACTATACAATATTTACAGTAAACATGTTCAAGCCAGCAATCTATTGCTGCACTAAACGGAGTACTGTAGCTGCTAACAGCACACAATGCTAAATTGGTAAAATATTAACTAGTTAGAATATATAACAAAACAGACTTTTACACTAGACATAATACACACGATAACCACATATTATACAGACCCCCCTTTTATGCCTCCCCAAGCATCATAAAAGTCCATATAAATATATGTTGTGTGAGCATGTGTGTAAAAAGAGGGAATGCACCCCATAGTCTGTGCATGGTCACGGAGTAGCTCCATGACAGTTCTTATGTCACAAATCAGAATCATACTGCATACTGCTCCGGGTGTGTGCTCACAGTGTGTGTGTGTGTTCACTGCTCTGTGTGTGTGTGCACTTCGGATGGGTTAAATGCAGAGCACAAATTCTGAGTATGGGTCACCATACTTGGCTGAATGTCACTTCACTTTCACTTTCATTTTACATGATTTTTTACATTCTTTTTTGTGGGTAAAAGAAGTGTACTCCAAAACAATTTTTCTCATGTGTCCTCCAAAATTACCCACAGCCTAATTAGTTTATATGAGAAAAAAAAAAATTATTCACAAACTTCTCACTTTGACAAACAACTAGGCAAAATATATATAGAGAATATGAACAGAAGAGAATATATATATAGAGAATATTCATATATAGAGAATATGAATTTTTTGTACAGATAAGAACAGAAACTGTAAATGTAGTACAACGTAAAATATTCATAAAAAAATATCAGTAACTTTCAGTCAAAGCTCAAGTTAAGAAGCTGAAGTTCAGCTACATTTTCATTGTCACTTACATATTACAGTATTTCATGTTACAGTATGTCACTGATGCTGAAGCAAAGTGAGAAATAAATAGTCATGAGAAATGATACTGTAATTATAGACTATATTTAACTATAGTTAAACCATGGTAACCACAAAGTGACCATAGTTTGTTACACTAACCATAGTTTAGCCATGGTATTTGTAGTAAAAAATGTGGCTATACAACTGGTAATCAATACGCCAAAAAAAAACAACAACATGATTATTACACTTTTACTACAAATAAAACCATGAGTAATTTCTCTGTTCAGAGCTGCTGCCTGTTTCTACAATACAAGGAAACTGAGAAAGGGGAAAACATTCACATGAAAACCAGCAAGACCAACAAAACCTTTTTTTAATGCTAGTTGTAATTCATCATGACAATCAATGATAATGGAGATAATGTTATTTGTTAAAGTCAACATTGAAGGACATGTTTGTTTTAAATATTTGAATGCTAAAATTGTTTTAAACGTGCAAACGTGTGTCATGCAAAGCAGATGGCCTTGGTTAACATGGATATTTTCACTCCTCGTCACAACTGCACTCAGTAAACAGTTTTTCTCAGCTAGATTTGTCTACATATAAATGGTGCAGGAGTCTTGGAATTGCTTGTTGTTTTAGGGCTGTTATTAGCGATGATTTAGTAATCGAGTGACGATCAATCCAGTATATATATATATATATATATATATATATATATATATATATATATATATATATATATATATTTTTTTTTTTTTTCTCTCTGCTACTCCTCAGGTCAAACCATCACCAGCTGTAGCTCGTTTGTGAGAGCATGCCTGAAGAAGACTAAGAGGATATTGGGGCAGTTCAGACACTTCTCCCCTGCTCCAGACTGAACTTTGTGTTGGCTTTTCATGCAGAGATAATAGTTGTGTTTTAGCAGTGGCTAATTTTGTTTCTGCATGTCACCTGTCACCTTTATTTATATAGCGCTTTAAACAAAATACATTGCGTCAAAGCAACTGAACAACATTCATTAGGAAAACAGTGTCAATAATGCAAAAATGATAGTTAAAGGCAGTTCATCATTGGATTCAGTTATGTCATCTCTGTTCAGTTAAATAGTGTCTGTGCATTTATTTGCAATCAAGTCAACGATATCGCTGTAGATGAAGTGTCCCCAACTAAGCAAGCCAGAGGCGACAGCGGCAAGGAACCGAAACTCCATCGGTGACAGAATGGAGAAAAAAACCTTGGGAGAAACCAGGCTCAGTTGGGGGGCCAGTTCTCCTCTGACCAGACGAAACCAGTAGTTCAATTCCAGGGACTGTTGCATGGACTGTTAATGGATATTGTTCCAGGTTGTGATTGAGCAAAAGATATTGTGGCTCTTTTGTCTCGAGTGATTTTTTATACTATTTTGTGTAGCAAGGCTTTGTCCTCACACCTGTAGGCATCCTCTTTAGCCTGATGAAGCTGTTTGAGTTTTCCACTGAACAAAGTTTTGTCAGTGTTAGATGTTAAATAAGTCCTGGTGGGAACACATATGTCCTCACAGAAACTGATGTAGGATGTCACGGTGACAGTGAGCTCATCTAGATCAGTGGCTGTAGCCAAGGGCGGACTAGCCATCTGGACGTTCTGGAGAAGTCCAGAATCAGAATATATAGAATTTCCTTTTTTTTTTCTGACACAGAGGACATGGTCATTTTTGCATACACATGCAATTGGAAGAAATGCAAACTCTCCTTTACTGTATTTCATGATTTTGTGAGAATGTTTCAAAGTTTGCTTACAAATACTTTAAAGAAAGTAGAAAGATGGGAATTAATTTTTTAATTAATTATGTTTTAAATAGTTACTATGTTTCATTTATTTTTAAAACAATTAAGTAATATATATATATATATAATAGTTATAATATAATAGTTACTGATATAATAGTTACTGATTTATATCTTTGTCATAGTGAAGTGAATTGACATGTGGCCAAGTGGTGACCTATACTTGGAATTTGTGCTCTGCATTTAACCCATCCAAGTGCACACTCACACACCGTGAACGCACACCCGGAGCAGTGGGCAGTCATATTGCTGCGGCAGGCAACCGGTGAGTAGTTGGGGGTTTGGTTCCTGAGACCCCTCAAAGGTCTCACCTCAGTCATGGTATTGAGGATGGAAGAGATCCCTGGTTATTCACTCCCCCCACCAACAATTCCTACCAGACTTGAGACTCAAACCCACAACCTTCGGGGTACAAGACTCTGTAACCATTAGGATGTGACTGCTTTTTTGTCAGTGTAGTGTGCCAGCTATAATAATAAGAAAAGTTTCTTGAGCAGCATTCAGCATGATTTCTGAAGAATCATGTGACACTGGAGTAATGGAGCTTTAGCATGAGAGGAAAAACATATTTTCAAGGCAGACCTTTTTATTGTAGATTTACTGTTTTTACTATATTATTTATAAAATAAATGCAACCTTACTGAGCAGAAGAGATTTGTTTCAAAACCATTAAAAATCTTACTGACCTTTTTTCTTCTTTTTTTTTTTTTTTGAATGGTGGTGTAGCCTATTTATAATTACATTTATATTTAAATCATTTATTTTAATGACGTGAATAGTGAATAGTGAGCCACGTGAATAGTCTATAAATTAGGTTGAGTCGTTGAATAAAATAAACTCTTTAAATATCAAGCAAACTGCAGCCAATCAGCAAACAACAAAGCATTCATATACATTTTTCTAAATAAGAAAAATCATAGTTTTACTGTGCTTTATCGTGTCTGCTTGCCCTTTTTGCAGTTTCAAAAAAAAAAACAATATCGGGCTCAAAAACGGCACGACATGTTGAGTCAGCACATAGATCCCGTTCTAATAAGTCGTTTAGTAAATGCTGTCCGTTTCCGATCGCACCCGTTGAGAAACACTAGTCTAGATCATGGAACCACAGCGACATCTGGTGTTTAAGTGAAACATCACAATATTACGTTCAGAACTTGGCTTAGCTAGCAACGTAGGCCTTACATGTCTGCCAGAATCGTTTGGTGATTAGCTAGATGTGAGATGTGCAGAGAGTTCCTCAGGGGCAGGGGCAGGGGCTCAAAGGTAAAATACTGGCAATTAAAGAAATGTTTATATATATATATATATATATATATATATATATATATATATATATATATATATATATATATATATATATATATATATATATATATAAACAGTACAGACCAAAAGTTTGGACAAACCTTCTCATTCAAAGAGTTTTCTTTATTTTCATGACTATGAAAATTGTAGAGTCACACTGAAGGCATCAAGTGACTATTTGACCAAGAAGGAGAGTGATGGGGTGCTGCGCCAGATGACCTGGCCTCCACAGTCACCGGACCTGAACCCAATCGAGATGGTTTAGGGGTGAGCTGGACTGCAGAGTGAAGGCAAAAGGGCCAACAAGTGCTAAGCATCTCTCGGGGAACTCCTTCAAGACTGTTGGAAGACCATTTCAGGTGACTACCTCTTGAAGCTCATCAAGAGAATGCCAAGAGTGTGCAAAGCAGTAATCAAAGCAAAAGGTGGCTACTTTGAAGAACCTAGAATATGACATATTTTCAGCTGTTTCACACTTTTTTGTTATATAATTCCATATATAATTCCACATGTGTTAATTCATAGTTTTGATGCCTTCAGTGTGACTCTACAATTTTCATAGTCATGAAAATAAAGAAAACTCTTTGAATGAGAAGGTGTGTCCAAACTTTTGGTCTGTACTGTGTATATATATATATATATATATATATATAGCATTTGTTTAAAATATATAGCATTTGTTTAAAATATAATGTTTGTAACTTTCAAAAGCCCGAGGTCAGTATTTTTTTGTTGTTGTTGAAAGAAATTAGTATTATTTAAGCAAGGATTTGTTAAATTGATAGAAACACTGTTAGTAAATATTTATATTGTTAGAAAACATCTATATTCCTGTTCTTTTTAACTTTTCATGTATCAATGACCCACCAAAAAGTATCACAGGTTATAAATAAATAAATAAAAAAGAATCACAATCAGAATGAGCTTTGTTGGCAGGTACAGGTGCTATTTATTTCACTAATTCCATTCAAAAGTGAAACTTATATATTATATTAATTCATTACACACAGACTGATATATTTCAAATGTTTATTTCATTTAATTTTGATGATTATAACTGACAACTAAGGAAAATACCAAATTCAGTATCTCAGAAAATGAAAATATTTCTTAAGACCAATACAAAGAAAGGATTTTTAGAAATCTTGGCCAACTGAAAAGTATGAACATAAAGTATGAGCATGTACAGCACTCAATACTTAGCTGGGGCTCCTTTTGCCTGAATTACTGCAGCAATACTCTTCTGCATTCTTGGGTCTGGCATATCGCATCTTCCTCTTCACATTACCTCATAGATTTTCTGTGGGGTTAAGGTCAGGCGAGTTTGCTGGCCACCTAAGAACAGGGATACCATGGTCCTTAAACCAGGTACTGGTAGCTTTGGCACTGTGTGCAGTTGCCAATCCTGTTGGAAAATGAAATCTGCATCTCTATTAAGTTGGTCAGCAGCAGGAAGCATGAAGTGCTCTAAAACTTCCTGGTATACGGCTGTGTTGACCTTGGACCTCAGAAAACACAGTGGACCAACACCGGCAGATGACATGGCACCCCAAACCATCACTGACTGGAAACTTTACACTGGAACTCAAGAAACGTGGATTGTGTGCCTCTCCTCTCTTCCTCCAGACTCTGGGACCCTGATTTACAAAGGAAATGCAAAATTTACTTTCATCAGAGAACATAATTTTGGACCACTCAGCAGTCCAGTCCTTTTTGAAGCGAGACACTTCTGACGCTGTCTGTTGTTCAAGAGTGGCTTGACACAAGGAATGCGACAGCTGAAACCCATGTCTTTCATACGTCTGTGCGTAGTGGTTCTTGAAGCACTGACTCCAGCTGCTGTCCACTTTTTGTGACTCTCACCCACATTTTTGAATGGGTTTTGTTTCACAATCCTCTCCAGGGTGCAGTTATCCCTATTGCTTGTACACTTTTTTCTACCACATCTTATCCTTCCCTTCGCCTCTCTATTAATGTGCTTGGACACAGAGCTCTGTGAACAGCCAGCCTCTTTTGCAATGACTTTTTGTGTCTTGTCCCCCTTGTGCAAGGTGTCAGTGGTCGTCTTTTGGACAACTGTCAAGTCAGCAGTCTTCCCCGTGATTGTGTAGCCTACAGAACTAGACTGAGAGATCATTTAAAGGCTTTTGCAGGTGATTCAATGATGGCGGAGTAGAACTGTTTCAGCAGCTCTTACGGCAGGATGAGCTTCCTCAGCCAGTGAAGGAAGAACAACCTCTGCTGGGCCTTTTTCACAATGTCAATGTGTCAATGTGATTCCCACTTTTGGTTCTGAGAGATGGTTGTGCCCAGGAACCTGAATGACTCCACTGCAGCCACAGTGCTATTCATGACTGTGAGTGGGGGTTTCTCCTGAAGTCCACAATCATCTCCACTGTTTTGAGCGTGTTCAGCTCCAGGTTGTTGAGACTGCACCAGACGGCCAGCTCTTTAACCTCCTGTCTGTAAGTAGACTTATCACCATCCTGAATGAGGCCGATGAGTGTGGTCACATCTGCAAACTTCAGGAGCTTGACAGAGGGGTCTTTAGATGTGCCGTCATTGGTGTAGAGGGAGCTTTCGCGTCACCATTTCACCAGCCTACACTTCACATAGGATAACCTGTATGTGGTACTTGGGCTTCATTAACTATAATAGTTTCATGAAGTTTCAGCAGGGGCGTAGGAGCGATTTTGAACCTTGGCGGGACAGTATATGCCAGGGGGGGTTCGGGGGAAATTCCCCAGATTTTTATATATATATATATATATATATATATATAAAGCACTTAAATGCTCATTTCTAATGAACATTTGTTTTCTAATTTATTAAATATTGATGAAAAAAGGAAAAAGAAAATATATATATATATATATATATACACCGGCTTTATATCAGCCATCAGCCACCCTGCTCTCTATGATTTCGGCATCGGCCATCAAAAAGCCAATTAGTATATATTCGTATTTTTCGGACTATAAGTCGCACCTAAATATAAGTCGCATCAGTCCTAAAATACGTCATGACAAGGAAAAAAACATAAGTTGCACTGGACAATAAGTTGCATTTATTTAGAACCAAGAGAAGACATTACCGTCTACAGCCGCGAGATGGCGCTTCAGTGTAGGATACAGGAGCACTGAGCAGCATAGAGCGCCCTCTCGCAATGTTTTAACTTGATTCATTTCTCTTGGTTCATGTCAAATTAATTTTGATAAATAAGTTGCACCTGACTATAAGTCGCAGGACCAGCAAAACTATGAAAAAAGTGCGACTTATAGTCCGGAAAATACGGTAATCATAACAACAACTAATTAAATTAGTTGGACACAGTTCCCATGTATTCTTTTATCCTACAAAAATTAGCATTCTGTCATATTTCCATTACCTATTTCTCACTTGGACCTAACTCTCCCTGTTCTGTGGTCTCTTCATCTCCTGTCTAGGAAAGTAACATGTTTGAGGACACAGAACTGGTACCAAACTCTGATGACATGCCGTTGGCCTAATTTTACTGACCTAAAGTACTTTTACTATGTGAATTTTAGAATATACTATATGTAGCTATCCATACAACTTACAAGCTCGTTCTCCTATGTCCTGTTCCTCTTGAAGTATTGTAGGATACTCATCTCTGTGTGAACATTTTGACTAATGTTACTACATAGTTTATGGACACGTATCAATGGCACATTGAATTCACATTAGCTAATTAGTTATCATTTGCCTGTTTTACACAACATAAAATTAAAACATTTGCTTCTAAGTTGGCTAAATTTTACAGTTTTTAAAAATACAATAAAACTAATGATCAAACTGAAAACCAGCAATCTCCCTCAAATACAAAGTGCGTCTGTGAATAATATTGTTGTTTAACGTTAGTTGTAACGTTAAAATCAACCGTCTAAATTTGGCAGATCCAGCTGATGTATTCCAGCCCAAAAACGGTTCAAAAACCGCCAAAATGCACACAAAACCACCAAAAATGTGTTATCACTGATCAGTATTTATTTCAGTATTTTTACTTCCACGTTTTTCTTTTCTACTATGTTACGGTTGGTTACATTTACATACAAGAAATAAACACTGGCTGCCGAAGCATACATAAAATAAACCGTTTTATGTGCATTAGCGCCACCTTTTGGACTGGAGTGTTGCCCTCCTTATAAATAAATGACGCCATCAAAACCTTACGGCGAAATGACAATATCCTCCACACACTCGTTTATAAGGCGGCCTCTTGTATCTTTGCTAGTCGATTTTATTTCATCCAGTGACATGATGGGTTTTAACTTCATTCAGGAGATTTTGGGTAACTGCACAACTGACAGACTTTGAGCGCACCGCCAACGGTGCGCGCGCGTGTGTGTGTGTAACCATAGACACAAAACTACCAACTTTCGGAACCTGCACTTAAGCCTATAATTTCGTTTTTAAAAAAATAAATATGCATTTAAAAGTTTCAGAATGGAATAATTTGGAGACTCTGAAATCGGCAGAGATAGGCAGGCAATGCAAAACAAAATCTGACATTGGGAAATAGTGAGGGGGACAAAACTTAGATTTTGAAATGTGGGGGGGGGGGGGCGTGTCCCCCTCACGTATAATGGCTCCTACTCCTACGCCCCTGAGTTTCAGTCAAGCAAAATGCACACAACCATAGCAACAATTTTCTGACTTTTGATTGTTTTTGTGTACACATTGTAATTTTAATTATAATTAAAATGCATTTTGTTTTATTGACCACAATATAATTGCTATTTGTCTGAGAGGGGCACGTTTTAATAATTCTGAAAAATGGTACTAATAATACACACATTTACATTCACGACAACTTAACGCGTTCGCAGTTGATCTTGAATTGAATATATGGAGTTACAATGTTTCAGTTTTCATCTTGAATATTTAAAGCAGCTTTGATGCTATTTGAGTTGAGCAGCGACTTGGAACTGAAGGTGCTTTCCTCTTTAGGTCAGGTGACTAAACTTCAGCCTTTTCAATTCTTTAGTGCATTTATTCTAAAAAACTAACATTCTTTCCAAAAAGTGATCAATTCAGTTTGTCTGTGTCTGTTTTTAGGGTATTTAACTGGCATTTAACTATATTTTATTACCAATTTATCATAGCCTTTTATTAATAACATTTCAAAATCCCCTCCTTGAACTGCCACCTTAACGTGGTGGAGGGGTTTGAGTACCCGAATGACCCTAGGAGCTATGTTGTCCTGGGCTATATGCCCCTGGTAGGGTCTCCCAAGGCAAACAGGTCCTAGGCGACGGGTCAGACTAAGAGCGGTTCAGAAACCCCTTATAAGGAAATTAAATCATAGGACCGTGACGTCGCCCGGTATGGCGCAGCCGGGGCCCCACCCTGGAGCCAGGCCCGGGGTTGGGGCTCGTATGCGAGCGCCTGGTGGCCGGGCCCCCCCCCCCACGGGGTCCGGCCGGGCTCAGCCCAAAGGAGCGACGTGGGGCCGCCTTCTCGTGGGCTCACCACCTACAGGAGGGACCGTAAGGGGCCGGTGCATAGAGAATTGGGCGGCAGTCGAAAGTGGGGGCCTCGACAGCCCGATCCCTGGACACGGAAACTAGCTCTAGGGACGTGGAACGTCACCTCACTGGCGGGGAAGGAGCCCGAGATTGTGCGTGAGGTTGAGAGGTTCCGACTAGCGATAGTCGTGCTCACCTCTACGCACAGCTTGGGCTCTGGAACCACACTCCTCGAGAGAGGATGGACTCTTCACCACTCTGGAGTTGCCCATGGTGAGAGGCGGCGGGCGGGTGTGGGTTTGCTTATAGCCCCCCAGCTCAGCTGCCATGTGTTGGAGTTTACCCCAGTGAATGAGAGGGTCGTTTCCCTGCGCCTTCGGGTCGGGGATAGGTCTCTCACTGTCGTTTGTGCCTACGGGCCGAACGGCAGTGCAGAGTACCCGGCCTTCTTGGAGTCTCTGGGAAGGGTGCTGGAAAGTGCTCCGACTGGGGACTCCGTCGTTTTACTGGGGGACTTCAACGCCCACGTGGGCAACGACAGTGACACCTGGAGGGGCGTGATTGGGAGGAACGGCCCCCCTGATCTGAACCCGTGCGGTGTTCAGTTATTGGACTTCTGTGCTAGTTGCAGCTTGTCCATAACGAACACCATGTTCAAGCATAAGGGTGTCCATCAGTACACGTGGCACCAGGACACCCTAGGCCGTAGGTCGATGATCGACTTTGTGGTCGTTTCATCCGACCTCCGGCCGTATGTCTTGGACACTTGGGTGAAGAGAGGGGCGGAGCTGTCAACTGATCACCACCTGGTGGTGAGTTGGATCCGATGGCGGGGGAGGAAGCTGGACAGACTCAGCAGACCCAAACGTACTGTGAGGGTCTGCTGGGAACGTTTGGCCGAGTCTCCTGTCAGAGAGATCTTCAACTCCCACCTCCGGCAGAGCTTCGACCGGATCCCGAGGGAGGCTGGAGATATTGAGTCCGAGTGGACCATGTTCTCCACCTCCATTGTCGAAGCGGCCGCTCGGAGCTGTGGCCGTAAGGTCTCCGGTGCCTGTCGAGGCGGCAATCCCCGAACCCGGTGGTGGACACCGGAAGTAAGGGATGCCGTCAAGCTGAAAAAGGTGTCCTATCGGGCCTGGTTGGCTTGTGGGACTCCTGAGGCAGCTGACAGGTACCGGCAGGCCAAGCGGACTGCAGCCCGGGTGGTTGGGGAGGCAAAAACTCGGGCCTGGGAGGAGTTCGGTGAGGCCATGGAGAAGGACTATCGGTCGGCCTCGAAGAGATTCTGGCAAACCGTCCGGCGCCTCAGGAGAGGGAAGCAGTGCCCTACCAACGCTGTTTACAGTAGAGGTGGGGAGCTGTTGACCTCAACTGGGGATGTCGTTGGACGGTGGAAGGAATACTTCGAGGATCTCCTCAATCCCGCTGTCACGTCTTCCATTGAGGAAGCAGAGGCTGAGGGCTCAGATGTGGACTCGTTCTTAAGCCTATAATTTCGTTTTTAAAAAATTAAATATGCATTTAAAAGTTTCAGAATGGAATAATTTGTAGACTCTGAAATCGGCAGAGATAGGCAGGCAATGCAAAACAAAATCTGACATTGGGAAATAGTGAGGGGGACAAAACTTAGATTTTGAAATGTCGGGGGGGGGGACGTGTCCCCCTCACGTATAATGGCTCCTACTCCTACGCCCCTGAGTTTCAGTCAAGCAAAATGCACACAACCATAGCAACAATTTTCTGACTTTTGATTGTTTTTGTGTACACATTGTAATTTTAATTATAATTAAAATGCATTTTGTTTTATTGACCACAATATAATTGCTATTTGTCTGAGAGGGGCACGTTTTAATAATTCTGAAAAATGGTACTAATAATACACACATTTACATTCACGACAACTTAACGCGTTCGCAGTTGATCTATTGTTATAAAAGCACTTGAATTGAATATATGGAGTTACAATGTTTCAGTTTTCATCTTGAATATTTAAAGCAGCTTTGATGCTATTTGAGTTGAGCAGCGACTTGGAACTGAAGGTGCTTTCCTCTTTAGGTCAGGTGACTAAACTTCAGCCTTTTCAATTCTTTAGTGCATTTATTCTAAAAAACTAACATTCTTTCCAAAAAGTGATCAATTCAGTTTGTCTGTGTCTGTTTTTAGGGTATTTAACTGGCATTTAACTATATTTTATTACCAATTTATCATAGCCTTTTATTAATAACATTTCAAAATCCCCTCCTTGAACTGCCACCTTAACGTGGTGGAGGGGTTTGAGTACCCGAATGACCCTAGGAGCTATGTTGTCCTGGGCTATATGCCCCTGGTAGGGTCTCCCAAGGCAAACAGGTCCTAGGCGACGGGTCAGACTAAGAGCGGTTCAGAAACCCCTTATAAGGAAATTAAATCATAGGACCGTGACGTCGCCCGGTATGGCGCAGCCGGGGCCCCACCCTGGAGCCAGGCCCGGGGTTGGGGCTCGTATGCGAGCGCCTGGTGGCCGGGCCCCCCCCCCCACGGGGTCCGGCCGGGCTCAGCCCAAAGGAGCGACGTGGGGCCGCCTTCTCGTGGGCTCACCACCTACAGGAGGGACCGTAAGGGGCCGGTGCATAGAGAATTGGGCGGCAGTCGAAAGTGGGGGCCTCGACAGCCCGATCCCTGGACACGGAAACTAGCTCTAGGGACGTGGAACGTCACCTCACTGGCGGGGAAGGAGCCCGAGATTGTGCGTGAGGTTGAGAGGTTCCGACTAGCGATAGTCGTGCTCACCTCTACGCACAGCTTGGGCTCTGGAACCACACTCCTCGAGAGAGGATGGACTCTTCACCACTCTGGAGTTGCCCATGGTGAGAGGCGGCGGGCGGGTGTGGGTTTGCTTATAGCCCCCCAGCTCAGCTGCCATGTGTTGGAGTTTACCCCAGTGAATGAGAGGGTCGTTTCCCTGCGCCTTCGGGTCAGGGATAGGTCTCTCACTGTCGTTTGTGCCTACGGGCCGAACGGCAGTGCAGAGTACCCGGCCTTCTTGGAGTCTCTGGGAAGGGTGCTGGAAAGTGCTCCGACTGGGGACTCCGTCGTTTTACTGGGGGACTTCAACGCCCACGTGGGCAATGACAGTGACACCTGGAGGGGCGTGATTGGGAGGAACGGCCCCCCTGATCTGAACCCGTGCGGTGTTCAGTTATTGGACTTCTGTGCTAGTTGCAGCTTGTCCATAACGAACACCATGTTCAAGCATAAGGGTGTCCATCAGTACACGTGGCACCAGGACACCCTAGGCCGTAGGTCGATGATCGACTTTGTGGTCGTTTCATCCGACCTCCGGCCGTATGTCAGCTGTCAACTGATCACCACCTGGTGGTGAGTTGGATCCGATGGCGGGGGAGGAAGCTGGACAGACTCGGCAGACCAAAACGTACAGTGAGGGTCTGCTGGGAACGTTTGGCCGAGTCTCCTGTCAGAGAGATCTTCAACTCCCACCTCCGGCAGAGCTTCGACCGGATCCCGAGGGAGGCTGGAGATATTGAGTCCGAGTGGACCATGTTCTCCACCTCCATTGTCGAAGCGGCCGCTCGGAGCTGTGGCCGTAAGGTCTCCGGTGCCTGTCGAGGCGGCAATCCCCAAACCCGGTGGTGGACACCGGAAGTAAGGGATGCCGTCAAGCTGAAAAAGGAGTCCTATCGGGCCTGGTTGGCTTGTGGGACTCCTGAGGCAGCTGACAGGTACCGGCAGGCCAAGCGGACTGCAGCCCGGGTGGTTGGGGAGGCAAAAACTCGGGCCTGGGAGGAGTTCGGTGAGGCCATGGAGAAGGACTATCGGTCGGCCTCGAAGAGATTCTGGCAAACCGTCCGGCGCCTCAGGAGAGGGAAGCAGTGCCCTACCAACGCTGTTTACAGTAGAGGTGGGGAGCTGTTGACCTCAACTGGGGATGTCGTTGGACGGTGGAAGGAATACTTCGAGGATCTCCTCAATCCCGCTGTCACGTCTTCCATTGAGGAAGCAGAGGCTGAGGGCTCAGATGTGGACTCGTTCATCACCCAAGCTGAAGTCACCGAGGTAGTCAAGAAATTCCTTGGTGGCAAGGCACCGGGGGTGGATGAGATCCGCCCTGAGTACCTCAAGTCTCTGGATGTTGTGGGGCTGTCTTGGCTGACACGCCTCTGCAGCATCGCGTGGCAGTCGGGGACGGTGCCTCTGGGATGGCAGACCGGGGTGGTGGTCCCTCTTTTTAAGAAGGGGGACCGGAGGGTGTGTTCCAACTACAGGGGGATCACACTTCTCAGCCTCCCTGGGAAAGTCTATGCCAGGATACTGGAGAGGAGAATCCGGCCAATAGTAGAACCTCGGATTCAGGAGGAACAGTGTGGTTTTCGTCCAGGTCGTGGAACACTGGACCAGCTCTATACCCTCTACAGGGTGCTGGAGGGTTCATGGGAGTTTGCCCAACCAGTCCACATGTGCTTTGTGGATTTGGAGAAGGCATTCGACTGTGTCCCTCGCGGCGGCCTGTGGAGGGTGCTCCGGGAGTATGGGGTCCGGGGCCCTTTGCTAAGGGCTATCCGGTCCCTGTACGACCAGAGCAGGAGCTTGGTTCGTATTGCCAGCAGTAAGTCAGACTTGTTCCCGGTGCGTGTTGGACTCCGGCAGGGCTCCCCTTTGTCGCCGGTTCTGTTCATGATTTTTATGGACAGAATTTCTAGGCGCAGCCAGGGGCCGGAGGGGGTCAGGTTTGGTGACAACACGATTTCGTCTCTGCTCTTTGCGGATGATGTTGTCGTGTTGGCCTCATCAAGCCAGGACCTTCAGCATGCACTGGGACGGTTTGCAGCTGAGTGTGAAGCGGCTGGGATGAGAATCAGCACCTCCAAATCCGAGACCATGGTCCTCAGTCGGAAAAGGGTGGCTTGCCCACTTCAGGTTGGTGGAGAGTTCCTGCCTCAAGTGGAGGAGTTTAAGTATCTTGGGGTCTTGTTCACAAGTGAGGGAAGGATGGAACGGGAGATTGACAGATGGATCGGTACAGCTTCTGCAGTAATGCGGTCCATGTACCGGTCTGTCGTGGTGAAGAAAGAGCTGAGCCGCAAGGCGAAGCTCTCGATTTACCGGTCAATCTACGTTCCTACTCTCACCTATGGTCATGAGCTTTGGGTCATGACCGAAAGGACAAGATCCCGGATACAGGCGGCCGAAATGAGCTTTCTCCGCAGGGTGGCTGGGCGATCCCTTAGAGATAGGGTGAGTAGCTCAGTCACCCGGGAGGAGCTCAGAGTAGAGCTGCTGCTCCTCCACATAGAGAGGGGTCAGTAGAGGTGGCTCGGGCATCTGTTCCGGATGCCTCCTGGACGCCTTCCCGGTAAGGTGTTCTGGGCGCGTCCCACTGGGAGGAGACCCCGGGGAAGACCTAGGACACGCTGGAGAGACTATGTCTCCCGGCTGGCCTGGGAACGCCTCGGTGTCCCCCCAGAAGAGCTGGAGGAAGTGTCTAGGGAGAGGGAAGTCTGGGGTTCTCTGCTTAGACTGCTGCCCCTGCGACCCGGCCCCGGATAAGCGGAAGAAGATGGATGGACATTTCAAAATATTATCTTTAAAATTCACCACACAAGTCTTTATATATATATATATATATATATATATATATATATATATATATATATATATATATATATATTCAATTTAAATTTCGATGAGACAGTAAATAATAATATAAATAATTTATTAAGAGAATTAGGTTACTTGTTATTAATACGAAGAGTATTCTTCATTTTGCATTTTTTGTCCAAAGATATATTACAGTTTTATGACTAAACAAAGGATTTTAAGCAACATTTCTAGTTATAAATGTGTTCAGGAGAATCAACAACGTTAATTTTGTTATAAGAAGAATGTTACTACACGTTTGAATGTCACAAAGGTAGGCGAGCAGACCTCAAAAGCGCGCATGCTCAGCTGAGTCCAGGCAGTTAGTGCACGGATATACTTCTCATTTACTTCCATCCCATAACAAGTCTGACACAAGAGAGAGCGAGAGCGAAGAGAGAGAGAGAGCGAGAGAGAGAGAGAGAGCGCGAGAGCGAGCGGCTGAAGGCAGTTTAAGGGAGGGGGGCAGCAGCAGTCGATGCTGGTGACGCAGGAAAAACACCCAACAGCAGACAATAAACCAATGATCTGATCTCAACACAGACGTATTATTCATAATCGGGACATCCAAGCACATGCACGCGGCTGAGTAATTATTAAACAGCACTTAAATGATCCGATCTGGGGTCGCATGGAGGAAAGATCCAGTTTGATTCTCGGTAAGTGGGTTTGTGTACGAAGCTAAAAGAAGCTAGCGGCTAATAGCAGATGATTTGCAAGTCAGTGAGTGCTCACTTAGCTTAGCTCGAACAGCTCAATGAGCGAATTTAAAGACGTCTGGATATTTAGCATCCCTTATATATTTATAAACTCACGTTTTACCTGCATATCCGCTTTTATGATCTATTCGCGCTAATTAGCATTTGCGTTTAAGGGCAGGTCAGATTGAGGTGGATGATTTGTGGCTAAACAAGTGGTTTTGACGTGGGCAGGTCGGTTGTTTTTGGCACTAGCTGGTCTTTTTTCGTTTTTGCCAAGTTGTGAATTGTAATATGGGTTTGTTGGATAATTAAAAGAGGTTTTTTGATGTTTTAATGGCTTTAAATTCGCTGTCACGAGCTGATTGTGTTTTGGTGGTGTCCAGCTGTTAGCCGTTAGCAAGTTAGCCTGTTTCTGTTGCTGTATTTACATTCACTTTCACTCTTGCTTTTGAGTACTAAAATACTATTGTATATTCAAAAATGGTGTCAAGTGAAGCCCCAGAGCTTAATAACATTTTAGGCATGGCTGGCTACATGGATAAACCTGTTATATCACTGATTGTGTTTGGAGGAGGAAACGGGCCTGAACTGCCACAGTTTCAAACTAGGCCCAATGCATAAATGGCTGTGTCTCAAAAGAAAGTGTGCTGCCCACCCAGACAATATTTTTGGGCATCGTAGGCACGTTTGCAGAGTTCAAACTGACTGAGACCTCAAACCTATTTAGCTCCCTACCTTGACAGCATTTTGGGCCGTCATATGCTGAATATATAGGCAGCTTACTGTGTTTTGAGAGACAGCCAGTATCACCTCTTTTATGCAATAATAACTTTTTCTGGAATTTGGAAATTATTTCTGGTAGCTCCAATATTTATATTGACAGTATGGGAAACGCCCATATTTGGTCATTAAGTGACAGTAAAATTAGTTTCCTCCCATTATCTGAGAACATCAATCTACGTTTTTTTTATCTCTGGGCATCTGGTCGGTTTATTATGACAAATGTGAAAATATCTGTTATAACGACTTGTATCATATTAGATAATTGCTTTGTCTCTGTCATGTGTGCATATCGATTCAGAGAAATGTTTTTGTATTCATTATGCTTATAGCAGCATGTCCATAATTAGTACCAAACCGGCAGGTCAGTTAAAAGTTTCAAACAGTCTTTTACTCAGAATGCTTCTATGTTTTATAGTGTTGTTATTTGAAGGACAACCAGCTATCAATTTGAAAATTACATTTAAATTTATTTCTGATATTTGAGAATCTACTAGGTCTCTACAAGACCTTATTGAACCATGCTGGTCAAATTTCTTTATTCATTGTGTGAATATATAAATCGTTTCATTTGATATCACATTTTCAGTACATGTTTAAAACTTTGTTTAATACTTTGTAATTACAATAATGCTGCAATATTGATTTTATTTTTTTATTAATGAAATGCTGTTTATTAATGAAATACTAGGAATTCTCACCCTGATCAGCAGCCAGGATGCAAGAAGTTTCTTTTCGAAAAATCCACTCTGTTACAGAAATCAGTTCCTGAAATGTATTCTTAATTTTAAATCTTTAAACTTTTTTTTTTAACATCAGCTTCTTGTTATATTTCCGATTATACTTTGCATATTGAAAAACGTCCAGCTAGCTAAGAAGTGTTGATGAGAAAGATCCCTTGGTTTTCCTTCATTTTTTAATGTGTCATGTTCTCAGTGTGCTTGTGTGTGCCCTGCACTGCTTTTTCTTTACTTGGTCTTGTATCTATGTACCTGTTTTGTATGCTATGATGTAATGCACTTTGCACTAGCCAGCAGCATCCTCCTGGGAAACATAACGTGCTATAGTTGTAAACCCTCTGCTATATGTTTTGAGCTATATATTAGGGGTGGCACGGTTCAACTTTTTCACGGTTCGGTTTGTTTCACGGCTTTAGAGTCACAGTTTTGGTACAGTTCGGTATGTGCTATGTTTATGGAAAAACTATACTTTCTACTAAAAAAAAGAAGAATATTCTATCCAACTTCAAGCAACAGCACAAATAAATACAATAAAGATACAAACAATAAACAGTGATTTTCGTTTTTTTTTTTTTTTCAGGTAGGTCTAGCATAAGTTTTTAGGTACAGAAATTGAACAAAGTAATCAAATGTAAAACAGCATTGAATATTGAGACACTTTAAGAGAATGCACTGATCCAGTAGGCCTACGTTCAGCTGGCTATGTCTGCTGTAGGATACTTACCAAGACGGGCATTTTGACATAATTTTTGTCTGAATTTGTCCATTTAAACAATACTTCAGAGAGAGCTTAATATTTGCGCGCGTTCCGAGGTGTCGGTTTGTGCGTTTCGGTTGAGCGTACTCACAAATCTTCTCTCGTGTCCTCTGGCTCTTAAATGTTTAAACTGGCAAAGCTTAAATGAGTTTAGTTTAAATGCATATTAACGTGTGCTGTTCAGATCTCATCTGAGAGCGCTATCAGCACCCAGGTGATGACGGATTAAATGACTGCTTGTATTCCAGAATACGGCATTCGCATTGAACAAAAGTGAATGATTTGTCCAGGGATGTTTTTTTTTCTTCTCATCGCTGTTATTGTAATGTCTGGGAAGCCAGAATGCGCATCCATCAACAGAAACGCATATTAACTGAACCCTGTTTGTTTTAGTCCTAGATGTTATTTATAGCAAACCATATTACAGATGCTTTGTCAGATTTAAGTTGAACCGCGGTCCCAGCGAATGCTGAACCGTGTTTGGTGAACTGAACGGTTCGTTTTTTTTTCAGCGAACCGTGCCACCCCACTATATATCTTGTAGTTTTGTAGTGATTGATATGCAATATATGACCAGATAAGGCCACTAGAATTGGATCTTCAAGAATCTTCATTTTGAAATTTAACATAGTTTCCAAACAGCAAGTCTGTGCTACCATGTCTGTGCGATTTAAATATGAAAAATGTCAACACATTCAGTTTTAGAAGCAAACAATTTTGAACTCGTTGAACAAATGAAATGTTAAATATACTATGCCAAATAATTTACATGTATACAAATGGCATGATTGAGAAAGAGCTTTGTGAATGGTTAAATGTAAGCTTGAATTTAAAAATGGCACAGTTTACTTTTTTTTTTAATGCACATGGTCTTGTTGTACCAGATTCAAGGAATAATTTCTTGTCTTTGTGATTTTGAATCATAATGTGAAAACTTGCTCCTCCTTTTCCTTTTTGGCAGATCTCATTTAGGCCTTACTGTGTCACTTAGCCAAAAAGTTATTTAGACCTTGTTCTCACCTTTGGTCTAGTTCTCTTCCGATGTGCAACACCTACGATGTGCATACTGCCCCTTTTTTTTCTGGTCACTAGGAAATATGTTAGAAAAGGAAGTACTTTCAAATTGATTTTATTATAAAAACATATGAGGTCCAAGCCTGGACATGGCATGGAAATTATTGAAATATTAATTAAATTTATTTCTAGTTGTACTCGGCTCTAAAATATTTCATGGGCTCTTTGTAAGTGCAGTCTCTATAAAATGGTGTGTGCAGTAATCATGAAAATCATCATAAAAATAATTCGTCAAAAGGTGTGTTTTAAAGATTCTGATGTTATTCTCTTTATTTTTCAGGTTATGCAATGGTCTCTGCAACTTATCCAGTCCCCCAGGTGGTGCTTTCACTTTTAGAAGTGTGCCGGTTCTCCGTCGCTCCTAAGGAGAAACTGATTTCTTCTGGTGTGCCCGCGACATAAGCAGACAAGATTGCAAAGATCTGCCCCGTGTCGAGTATGACGGCCACGACCCGTGGCTCCCCTGTGGGAGGGAATGATGGTCAGGGCCAGGCTCCGGATGGCCAGTCCCAGCCACCCCTGCCCCAGAACCAGGTCAGTGCTCCATTTTGAGTTTACCATTCTGATCCCTGTCGAAAGACAGCTGCTTTTTTTTTTTTTTTCTGTCATTGAAGTCAAACTGTTGCCAAAGAGAATTTGTATCATCAATGAGGTATGCAGTGTCGTTGTGTTGTGCTGTTTTATGTTCTTCAAACCACATCTGATCCAATTTGACAGTTGACTTGAGTTCCATCAAAAAAAAAAAAAAATTAACCCGACTTCCATGAATGCTAATGTGTTTCTGTAATAGTGCTCTGCACTGGATGTCAACAGAGGGTAATGTTATTAGGTTACTGTAGGGAAACCATAAAAAAAAATCAATAAATAAAATAACTTCACCCATATCATATCACAAAATATAAAAAAAAATGTATGGTTGCACTCATGTCATGTAGTTGTGTCTGTGAAATAACCAGTACTTTAGAAACTTTGATCACAAAAACTGCACACATTTTCCATTTCTTTTTTTTCAGTGTTGTCTGACAGTTTTTCCACTGCATTCTGCTGCATCTTTTATTTTTTTGAATTACTTTATTGCTGTCTGCCCTCATATTGTAATATCCTTAATTTCAGGTTTTCCGGCCACTAAATGGCATGTAAAGCGACAAACCACACACTGTTTGCTTTTGCATTACTCTTAGATCTTTCTTCCTTTTTAATTGGGCAGTACATGAAATGCCGTAAAGTTGACCTTGCATTATGCAGATAGTTAAAAGTCTAGCTCAGTGAGACATTAAAGGGATAGTTCACCCAATAAATGCAGATATTTTAATGTAGTCCATTTTTGTATATCATTTCTCATCAACAACTGTGGTAAATATAGGCTCAACCATGTGTCCTTGATGAGAAAAATTTAATTGGTTATCAGTTTCTGCTTAAGTTTATTATCATATTTGATGTGCTTTATGTGTGTGTTAATTAGTATTTATATGTAAATAAAAGCCTTAATTAAATCTGTTAATTTGTTAACATCTTATAAAGCCAGCATGTCTCTTGGATTCAACCACTTTATTCAAATGGGTTTATTTCTTGATGACTTTATAAACTTTTTGAAGCTTGAGTTATTATTTATATTTGTGTGTGTGTGGCTTTTAGGGCTGCACAATAAATTGCATGCGATATTTAATGCGCATCTTGTCAGTAAACCCGGTTCTGTAATCAGCGTTTAATCTTCATCACCTGCGCGCTTTCACATGGAGCAGCATTTACTACACAGAGTCGTTGTTCACTGAAAAGCTGCGCAAAACGTGCAAAATATGATTGTGGTTTGGCGCAGTTTGTCAGTGAACAACGACTCTGTGTAGTAAATGCTGCTCCATGTGAAAGCGCGCAGGTGATGAAGATTTGCACATTGAATATCGCATGCAATTTATCGTGCAGCCTTGGCCAGCCTTGCACCGTGGCTTTTTATTAACTTTGACATTTAGTTTCAGAAGATTAAAAAAAGTGGGTGTCTTTTGAGAGGTCTTACCATGACTTTGGATTTCCCAGAAGCATTGTGTTTTCTGGTTGAATAATGTTTTAATAATATTTTAATGCATTTGTGGTTAGAAAAAAAAAAAAAAAAAGATTATGACGAAAGACAAGACAAGCGGCTGACTCCCTTTGATTATTTTGCAGAGGGCAATTGTTACGTTCTCCAGGGATAGACTGCAGCAGTGTTATCTATTACACCTGCGCTCACCAAGTGCATGTTAAAAGGCAGGAATCAATGAGGATGAGACGCCTGGCAGAGAAAAGCGCACCAGTTGGTTAGAAATGTGTAGCGCCTAGACATGAGAAGCAAACTGGCTATGTAGGTCAGCCAAGCAGAAGGAGCCTTTTCCAGCACACCCCCACATTTCCCAAGTTTCTGCAGGCTCCATTCAGCTCTACATGCAGAGCTCCAGCCACCATGCATCCATTGACATGGCACAGGAAACTGACTTGGAGCATCTTAAAGCTGCTTTTATCTTTCTTTCGCTTTTTCATTCTTCTAATCCCTTACATGGATACATACTTTATGCCTGCTTATTTGAAGGATTATCCCGTCACTAAGATACACAGGTCATTAAGGTGGTTTACGTTTCCTGAGTGTGGCTTTCTTGTTTTTTACTGTCAGTTATACAACATAGTGTTAACAGGAGAATGTCTAGAATTTTCTTTTAATCTCAGAAATTACTTGTCGATTATTTATGCTGTTTGTCTATGGTTTATGATTATGAATAGATTTGCCTATCTTTTAAAAACTAAGTTTACCCTGTTCTTACTATGAATAGTCTCCGATGCTAACTTGGCATCAAATAACATGATATTCAGAGTTCAGAGTAAAAAAAAAAATTATTTGACTTTTTTTTTTTTTTATTCTTAAATACAATACTTTTACTGAAATTATGAATATAATTTCATGTCATCATTAATAGCCTGTTTGGCAGACTTTGTGTTATGAGGCCACTTAATATTGTTCTCTATGTTTATGGAAATGACCCTGAATGTTATCTTCATGTCACATACTTTCTAAACCTGTGAACTCTTTGCCTTGCAGACATCCTCTCCCAACTCATCCAATGAGAACTCCCCAGTGAGCCCACCAGATGACCAGGGTCAGGGGGGCAGTCCCACTCCCCTGGAGGAGGAGGAGGAGCCAGCTTTCCCCCACACTGAACTGGCCAAGCTGGATGATATGATCAACAGGTTAGGGCTCGTATCCTATATGTGGTCTAATAATGTTTATAATTAAATCAGGAGCACTGGAGATGAACTACAAGGAAACTGATTAAAGGACATTTATTTAGTGAGATTACACATCTGTGTTTTATCAGCGATGTTATTATGTTGATTAATGGTTTGTTTTTGTTGTTTTTTATATGTACAGGCCTCGCTGGGTCGTTCCAGTTTTGCCAAAGGGTGAATTAGAAGTTCTCCTTGAAGCTGCTATAGATCTTTGTAAAAAAGGTAATGCTTTATTTTTAGGCCTTGTTCATCATTTAATATTCTTTCTGTTTTCATAAATTGTTCTGCTGAGTAGTGGCAGAAATACTATTACCTTTATCTGCATCATCTTAAGCTTTCTCTTTTGCTCTTGAAGGAATTCTTCAGCCTGTGTAAATGTCAGGTTCTGATAGGTTGCTCTTTCATTTCTGTCTCTAGGACTTGATGTCAAGTGTGAAGCATGCCAGAGGTTTTTCAGAGATGGCTTGACAATATCCTTTACAAAAATACTGACAGATGAAGCTGTTAGTGGATGGAAATTTGAGATCCATGTAAGTCCTGCAACTTGTGTGTTGGTGCCGTTTTCATCACTCCCTTAGTTTCTGCAGCACATTTTGTCTTTTTGTTTGAACAATAAAGGGTTTTACTAACCGTTTGGCTGTCAGGTCTGTCCGCTCAAGTATTGATTACTACTTTGGGCGACTGTGAAGAAACAATGTTTATTTTGGTTGCCTTCATCTAATTTGGCTTTTTGATTGAAATGCCAAAGCTTTGATCAAAGAGCTTCTTTTAGTAAAACAGAGGCAGTATTAGGACACAGAGCTGAGTCATCGCTCTCGTATGAGGCTTGGTTTAGCTCTTCCATGGCTGCTCTAGGATCAGCTTCAATGGCACTTCAAATATAGATTATTTTTTTGTTTTTTACAATTTAAGATGTAATGTGCATCAACTATGGTTGCATTTCAGTCTATTTTAAAGCCACAACATACTCAATACTTTTAGGATGGTGTGTGTTTGACCTAACATGTCGATCTGGGTCTCATTTTCTCGGCAGCGGTGCATCATTAATAATGCCCACCGACTGGTGGAGCTGTGTGTGACCAAGCTCTCTCAGGACTGGTTCCCTCTGCTAGAACTCTTGGCGATGGCCGCCAACCCCCACTGTAAGTTCCACATCTACAATGGTACTCGGCCCTCTGAGTCGGTGCCTGCTGGGGTTCAGCTTGCTGAGGATGAGCTTTTTGCCCGTCCACCTGACCCTCGCTCTCCTAAGGTGAGTGGGTGTTTGTGCCAGACTTTAAATCCACGGATGTCTTATGCATCAATGACCTGTTTATGAATCTGCTTTAATTTCAGTGTTTTCTTGTGTTTTGCTGTATTGGTCTATTTAAAGAAAACTTGCTGTTCATTTGTTTCCTGCAGGGCTGGTTGGTGGATTTAATTAACAAATTTGGCACATTAAACGGGTTTCAAATTCTGCATGATCGATTCATGAGTGGCCAAGCTCTGAATGTTCAGATCATTGCTGCACTCATTAAGTACGTACAGTTCAGCATATTTAACTTATTTGCCTGGAACCTGGAATTTAGTTTAATAAGGTTTGGTTTACTTGTTTGTTTTGCAGGCCTTTTGGACAGTGCTACGAGTTTCTCACTTTGCACACAGTGAAGAAGTACTTCCTTCCCATCATAGAAATGGTTCCCCAGTTTCTAGAAAACCTCACAGATGAGGAATTGAAAAAGGAAGCCAAGAACGAAGCCAAAAACGATGCCCTGTCTATGATAATCAAATCTTTGAAGAACCTGGCTTCCCGAGTACCAGGACAAGAGGAAACAGTGAAGAATTTAGAGATATTTAGGTTAAAGATGATACTTAGGTGAGCTGAACATCAGCTAAAACTAGACATTGTGCAGCATATTGAAACATTAACATATTAAAACATTTTTCTTGATCATTGACCTTTTTTGTTACAGGTTATTGCAGATTTCTTCTTTTAATGGCAAAATGAATGCACTAAATGAAGTGAACAAGGTGATTTCAAGTGTTTCCTACTACACGCATCGTCATGGCAATCCTGAAGAGGAAGAGTGGCTGACAGCAGAACGCATGGCAGTAAGTCATGCTGCAGTACTTAACTGAATTAGTTTGCAAAGCTTGTAACATTCTCCAGTTATTATCATTGAATATACTAGGCTAACAAAACTTGGTGTGTTATTTAGGTATGTGTAGGCCTTAGAGGCAATGGAAGTAACATTTTTGATTCAAATCTGTATCTACACATTAACTGAACATGCATACATTTCCCACAGGAATGGATTCAGCAGAACAATATTTTGTCTATTGTGCTGCGAGACAGTCTTCATCAGCCACAGTATGTGGAGAAACTGGAGAAGATCCTGCGGTTTGTCATCAAAGAAAAGGCCCTAACGCTTCAGGACCTGGACAACATCTGGGCCGCTCAAGTGAGCCATTTTCAAGTTTCTGTGTGATTTTAATATTTGTTGTGTAAAATGATTAATCATAGTATTATTGTCATTCAAGATTTTCATGCAAAGCCATACAATACCTACAATTAAACACGATGAACCAATCAACATAATCACATGGCTATAATATTAAATTAAGTTAATTTGTTAACATGTTACCTTTTGCAGCCATTTTTGCTTTATTAGTAAACTTTGCTGCATCTTGTCATTCAAACAGGTTTTTTAATTGTAATAATGCTATCTATATCCTCAGGCAGGGAAACATGAGGCTATTGTCAAGAATGTTCATGATCTCCTCGCAAAGCTGGCATGGGATTTCTCACCTGAACAGCTGGACCATCTCTTTGACTGCTTCAAGGTTATTCATAATGAACTGGCGATTGCAATTTGATGCATAAGAAAAGATTGTCTTAATGTAGAGACCATGAATTATAGGGAATTCATTAAGACTCAGGATTGCTATGTGTGCCTTACTAGCATTCCAACCAATTACAGAATCTCTGTCCTCAAAGGAATCATTTTATGGTTTATAGGAAAGCTGGACTAATGCAAGTAAAAAGCAGAGAGAGAAGTTACTGGAATTGATTCGTCGACTGGCAGAGGATGACAAGGATGGTGTGATGGCTCACAAAGTCCTCAATCTGCTGTGGAATTTGGCCCATAGTGATGATGTTCCTGTGGATATCATGGACCAGGCCCTTAGTGCTCATATTAAGATTTTGGACTATAGCTGTTCCCAGGTATCCTGATCAGCTTTATTTAAATAGTTCACTTAAAAATGGACTGAATTTCTTTCTTTCGTGCAGAACAAAAGTCATTTTATTCAATGTTTTGGTCACATGAGAGTGAGTAAACCATTGAGGACATTGAAATAAAAACTGTTTTTTTTTACTGTTGTAGGACAGGGATACACAGAAGATGCAGTGGATAGACCGATTCATAGAAGAATTAAGAACTAATGACAAATGGGTGATTCCTGCACTGAAGCAAATACGGGAGATCTGTAGCCTCTTTGGAGAAGCCCCCCAGAATTTAAGGTAATGCAACTCAACTCAGCCAACTTTAACCATCTGTTACATTGATACTTATTTCAGTACAAAAAATACATATATTAACAAAAAAAAAAAGAATTTTTGCTCCTATTCAAGAATATTTACATGAAAACTACCCACACATTTTAGGAAGAGCATGTAAATGTAGCAAATGTATCGTACGCATCCCTGTTGTTTTTCAGAAAGAAAATACCTATTAACTTACTAAAGAGCTTAGAGGGGTAAGTGGACCGCAATTTTGGGAAATATTATCATCATCATTATTATAACTAATTTTAAAGCTAAAGTTTGTTTTTTGGATTTCAGTAAATCTGTAATTAATGAAAATCTGCTTGGTGTCTCCTGCACCATCTAATCAAATCACCAATCAGTGCCTGTGGGCGAGGTTCATGCATATAAAGCTTCTCACAGTAAGAGTGCAGCTGTGGGTTACATTTCACAATCTTACAAATGCATACTCTTGGTATATGGTCTGGATTTAGTGCACTCTTCCTTTGGGATGCTTTAAATGTGTGAGTCTGTTGGAGAAAATAAAATCGCAGAAGCCTGAACTCACATTTTCTAATACTTTCCAACACCTTTAATATGAAAAAAAAAAAATTCTGCATTTGTTGTGATAGTCTAGGGATATTGCTTCTTTAATGTAAATTTAAGTTTTGATTAGCTATATACCTAAAAAGTCCATTGTCATACAATTTAGTTTGAAGAAAACAAAAGCAATATAATGAGGATATTACGATGGGAAGGATAATCCAGTCATGTGTTTTTCTTACTTTCTTTAGTCAAACGCAACGGAACCCGCATGTCTTCTATCGACATGACCTAATCAACCAACTGCAGCACAACCATGCACTGGTCACTCTTGTAGCGGAGAACCTGTCTGCATACATGGAGAATATGAGGCAGTTCTCGAAAGGTTTGTGAGGCTAACATTATTTGTATATATGGACATACCCATTTATTCTTTAGAAATGGAAATGGAGAATCAAAATGTGCCTGATATTTACACACATAACAGGTTACTGTACAAAAAAGTAGAGAGAATTGTGAGATCGCGATTCTCCTTGACATGCCAATGCAAACAATAAATCCATTTTGGCGCTCTTTAATGGGGCATGATTGATAGCTCAGAGTGCCTCAGTTCCCACTTTAAGTGAACCTTGGTTCCAAAGTCATCTACGAGATGGATTAAAATGTTGATGCTGTAAAAGGAGACATAAACACGACCATATGACTGCATTGTAAAAGTAAAAAAAAAAAATATACACTTTTTTTTTTTTTTTCTTTTGTCTGGAACCCTGTTGCCATTTCGAGTATTAAAAAGCAACATGCTGTAAAGCAGGGCATGGATAGGGTTCATCAGAGAGTGAAAACGTGGGTGGAAAATTACCGTATTTATAAATACTGGACTTTTCTTGGTACAAAAAAACATCAGAATTCGAACCTGCATGTCTTGACCCCTTTAACATATATTTTTAGTTTTTATGGCCAAAGTATTAAACATTTGCCAGTGCTAACTTTTTATGTTTTATCAGAACACACAGACTTTGATCCCCAGACGGTTAGACCAGGAAGTCGGTATAGTCATGTTCAGGAGGTCCAGGAGCGGCTCAATTTCTTGAGGTATTTATACTGTATAACAACCTTCCTATACACTGCATAGATCGCAGAATCCAAATTCAGTTCCATTATTTACTCTCTTCACATTATTTTGCTCTAAACATTACTCATTTTTGTCAACAATAGGTGTTATAGTGTACTAGAATAAGCTGTTTATCACTGTAGCTAGGTGATAATTATTTTATATATGATTTTCACTTTTTTACTCTGGTTTCTATCCTTTTGATTGTAATAGCAAACCTGAACACACACAGAATGTTCTAGACTATTGTAATATAAAAGGCAATTTATTTGTCGTCAATGGTAAATTTCTTGTACAGCAAGGAACAGACAATTTCTTGGTTGGCACCATTATTTCAGAAAACAGCTTTCACACTAATCAAGCTCTGTCATCAAATGGATTTGGTCTGCACCACTAAGTCTTTATTAAAACAGCAAGTTCTTAGGCTCTCTAAAGACCCCCTAAATAACAAATGATTAAATATCCTCATCCTTCAGGTTCTTACTGAAAGATGGGCAACTCTGGCTGTGTGCACCTCAGGCTAAGCAGATCTGGAAGTGCCTGGCGGAGAACGCAGTGTTCTTGTGTGATCGGGAGGCCTGTTTCAAATGGTACTCCAAACTTATGGGGGACGAACCCGACCTTGACCCTGACATCAACAAGGACTTTTTTGAGAACAACGTACTGCAGCTTGACCCCTCGCTGCTGACAGAGAACGGGATGAAATGCTTTGAACGATTCTTTAAGGCAGTCAACTGCAGGGAGGGCAAGCTGGTGGCAAAACGCCGGGCATACATGATGGATGACTTGGAGCTGATAGGGCTGGATTACCTGTGGAGGGTAAGAGTCAATTAGAGCTGCTGAATCTTCATTGGTATATTTAAAGCTGCTTGTTCTGGGATATTACCGGTCTCAAATGCCTTCTTTTTTTTAGTCGGTTTAGTTTAGGCCCAATTCCAATTCTATTTTATTCCCATTCCCCTTCCCCTTCCCTTCCCCTCCGCCTACCCCTTCCCCTTGTCCCTTGAAACAGAGTGTCAAGGGTTAGGGGAGAAAATATTCCCCTAAGGATTGGGACCCCACTACTATGCCGTCACACGTCATCATTCGTCGTCTAGCTCCTACAATACACACATATACTGGTGTGCATTAGAGTCTTTAATTATCGTTCTGTATTAATGAGCTGCTTACTGACACACACATATCGGAAATCGAAATAAACAAAATAAACTTGTCAACGCTGCCCCATGACTTTTATTAAAGAGTTTAAATACTGAATCGCTACATTATATTTTCCAGCGACGAGAGGTATACAATCGCTGTTTTTAAGTAAACTCACTCTAAAAAGATAAAGTCGCGAATACACCCAACTTCCATTTCTCTCTCTCTCTCTCTCGAATAGGCAATATTTGAGAATTTTTTTTAGCGATTTCTAATTATTGGGGGGATTAGCCCCCATCAATGTCTACGGCAGTTATCACCCTGATCATACGCTGTGGCACTATCATGCAGTCTTTAATGATATGACGTTAGCAAATATTAGCGATTTTTTAATTTTTTTTTGCAAACATTTCTTTGAGTAACATGACCGTTAATATGAACTCACAATTGAATGTGACATAAAACAAATGATTACTTTTCGTTAAAATCTTTATTTATGCCAAAAAAGCTGACATTTATGTGTCTTTTTGTTCGCTGTAGCACCCATGTTGCAGAGATAATTCATACCCCTTCGTTTGAAGTGTGGTCCCGAAAAATCTGTGTTTGAAGGGCTATCTGGACCTTCCCCTTACCCCTTCCCCTCCAACCAAAAGAGAATCAAGACACCCCTACCCATTCACATGAATGCGCGAAACGGAGGGGTAGGAGAAAGGGGAAGGGCTGAGGGCTAGAATTGGGATTGGGACTTAGTCTGTCTTTTAAAATATGTCAATGTATTTTAACAAAATGTCAAGTAGAACATTTGGGAATATGCCCTTGGATGGAACTTTTGGATGATCTCATCACAGTTATATATTTTGTTGTAATATAATAAATATGAGTCAACCTGAGCTCAAACCATCTATTTTCCTTTGACAGGTTGTGATTCAAGGAAGTGATGATATTGCTAGCCGAGCAATTGACTTGCTTAAAGAGATTTATACAAACCTCGGACCAAAATTACAAGCAAATCAGGTAATAATACAGTGGAAAAGCATATCACTTGCTTTAATGAATGTTGGGCTGATCTTGAGTTTGTTTTTAAAATGTGCCAAATGACTGTTTGCAGGTGGAGATCCATGAGGATTTTATTCAATCTTGCTTTGACCGTCTCAAAGCCTCCTATGACACTCTGTGTGTGCTGGATGGAGATAAAGACAGCATTAACTGTGCCAGACAGGAGGCCATCCGTATGGTGAGAGTACTGACGGTGCTCAGGGAGTATATAACTGAGTGTGACAGTGACTACCATGAGGAGAGGACCATCCTGCCCATGTCCAGGTAGACCCATTCAAACCTGTCATAAATTAACTCAATAATTTTTGCCAGTCTGTGATGGCCAGATTCTAATAAAGTCTATTTAAATATTTTTTTTTCTCTTTAAGGGCTTTCCGAGGAAAGCATATCACACTAGTTGTGCGTTTCCCAAACCAAGGCCGACAGGTTGATGATCTGGATATTTGGTCACATACCAACGACACAATTGGCTCCGTGCGACGCTGTATTCTGAATCGAATAAAGGCCAACAGCACACACACCAAAATTGAGCTGTTCATCGGGGGAGAGATCATTGACCCAGCAGATGACAGGAAGCTAATTGGGCAGCTAAACCTCAAAGATAAAACTGTAGGCATCTCCTTGGCTGTTTTTCTCAATTTGCTCAGTATCAATTTGCTCACGCAACCTTTGCCTCCCATTAAATATCCCTTTTTGTAGAGGTCATTTAAATAGGATATGTTATAGTTTACAAGAGTGCCTTTTTTTTTCTTTTTTCTCTCTCTAGCTCATCACAGCCAAGCTCACCCAGGTTAGCACCAATATGCCTTCCAGTCCAGACAGCTCCTCAGACTCCTCTACTGGCTCCCCTGGGAACCATGGCAATCACTTCAGTGATGGGCCAAACCCTGAAGTGGAGAGCTGTCTTCCTGGCGTGGTGAGCTTCTTTGCCATTCAGTGCATACAATTGAACCAATCTGTCTATTTATTTACACATTGCATACATTGAAAGGGGAGTGCATTAATGGTCACAAAAAATCAAGAGCTGAGAAATGTCTTAAATGTCTGAAGCTATGTTGATAATTTGTATATATCCATCCATGGTGCTTTGCTGAGAGATCTGTATATTTTCCAGTCGCTTAAAGCCCGTAAAACACCAAGCCTACGGTTGGCCCATCAAGGCAATGTTTGGGTGGTTTTTGAGCATCTAGTCGGACATCATCAGCTTGTCGGAGAGAAAGAGGGCTCAGATTGGCTATTTAGCTTTGCAAATGAGCACACAAGAAAAAAAATACCACTGACGAAAGCAAACCAATGATGGAGTTTAGAGGGAACGTACAGACACTTGATGTCATTCTGTCAGTTTCTTTCTTTCTTAAGAAGACCACCAAAGACTGACAATACTAGTGCCATTTGCAATTTAGCAGACCTGATTGGAAAAAAGCTACACAAATCCGTTGGTAATGAGTGCAGCTGGTGTAAACAATGGTAAAGCGCTGCTTGCTTTGTATATACACTGTTCTAGCTCTCTGGTTTCCCTGTTGGAATGCTGAATACAGACTACTGCCACCTGCTGGTGTGGGATAGTTATGTTCTCTCACGCAAACCAAAAGTTTATGGCCATCCGCCATAAAACATTATTAGAAGAAGAATGTTCATGCTGCACTGTTGAAACTGATCGGCGCCGCGCTGGTGCGATTAATTTGCGCCGTGCTGTCAGTTCAGTGGCGCTGGTAAACACGTCCTCTCTGCGCTGTCGAGTCGGTCACGCAGCTCGGTCCATTGAGCCGTGCCAATGACCGGTCAGTGCTACGCAAACACTTTAATACCGCACTGTTTCATCCCAATTTCGCTGTGTTTGGCTTCCCATATTTTTTACCCCGATCCTGGCGATGAGATACCACAATCGGCCCTCCTCAGTAGTGTTGTGCTGATAGACAATAGTATCGACAATAGAGATATCTTTTTTGATGTTCAAGACAATATTAGGCTCATTCTCCTATTAATGTATTAAATTATTTATTATATTGTTTTTGAAAGAAGTTTCTTCTGCTCATCACGCCTGCATTTATTTGATCAAAAATACAGAAAAAAATGTAATATTGTGATATATTACAATTTAAAATAATTTGTTTTCAATTTATTATACTTTTAAATGATCATTTATTTCTGTGATGCAAAGCTGAATTTTCAGCATCATTACTCCATTCTTCAGTGTTACATGTGACATCCGGTCTATCACATGATCCTTTAGAAATCATGCTGTCAATCGATTAAAAACTTTAACTAGATTAATCACACATTTTTTCTGTTATTAATCGCAATAAAAAAAGAAATGTTTTTGTACGTTTTTAATATATTTTTTAATGTAATAATTTCACAGTTAAATTTAAATACTTGTTTAAATGACATCTTTTTATGAATGAAGGCCAGTATTACTGATATTAATACAGCTACTGATTTTTTTTTTTTTTTTTTTTTTACATTTATTATTAGGCTTCAAAAATATAACAGTTTTTAATTTAAGTAAACTTAAAACAATGTTAACATAAACCCATAATAAATGTCATGTTTACTCCTGCCCTTCCTGTCTTAACAGTTAGGAAATATACAGAAATTTAATAAAGTTATCAAAGTTATATGCAGTCTGCACTGCATAAACTATAAATTAAATAGTTAATCCTTATTAAAGCTACAAATTATTTAGTCAAGAGCAGCGAGTCATTTTCTCTGTTCCCTTTGTTCTTTAACTTTACTGACAGGAAGCTTTATTGGCTGCTGTCCCTTTAAGAGCAGACACACACGCTGTCTATGGATCTCGCCTCATTCTCTCACAACTCTTTTTGTTCATTTTAGACTTTATATAAATCATTTAAGATTGCTCTTATGAGGATAATCGACAAAACTGGCACTTTGGGATGTTTATTGTTAGTTCAAGCGCTTAAGAGAACTGGATTCTGGCGCCCTGTCTATGCATTGTGTGTGTGTGTGTGTGTGTGTGTGTGTGTACGTGTGTATGTGTCACATAAGGGCATTCACAGACAGCGCATTCTCTTTTGTCTTGCTGCGCTTGAAATGTTTAAAAGCATTTAAATTAATAAGAGCGTGATCATATAATGTAAAGCTAGCCAACGGATGGCAGAAAATACGGATGCTGCGTTAATTGCGTTAAATATTTTGACATGTTAAACCAGACAAAAATTAATCGCATGCGTTAACGCGTTAACGTTGACAGCACTAATATATATATATATATATATATATATATATATATATATATATATATATATATATATATATATATATATATATGCTAAATCATGAACACAATGACAGGGTGAAATGGGCTGTGATGCATGGGGCACCAGGTAAAATCTTGCCTAGGGCAGCAAATTGGTCACCACTCTTAATATGGCCCTGTTCCTCAGCACAGGTTCTTTGGTGTTGGTTTGTTGTGTGTCTACCCTAAGAGTCTAATAGTGACTTAAAGTACTAGATTACTATATGACATGCCCACAAACAAGTATGGTGCATAATGGAATGTGTTTCCTCCTCTAATAATGAAAGTTTCAAGCTGACTTTGATGTAACGGTCAGTTATTAAAAAAAATAATTAAATGACCCCCCCCCCCCCCCCACAACCCATTCGCTAAATGTCTGGATTTAGTATTTCATTCATTACTGCATTTATTATAACTGTTTTTAATGTTTTGTTTGGCAATTTTAAGTGTAACCTCCGATTCTTTTTTGTCTTAGATAATGTCCCTGCACCTACGCTACATCTCTTTCCTCTGGCAAGTTGCAGACCTGGGCTGTAATCTCAACATGCCTCTCCTCCGGGACGGAGCTCGTGTTCTAATGAAGCTCATGCCTCCAGGTGCTCTATATGCTTCATTAGATGTCTGCTCCAATCTGCCGTCTCTATTCATTACTCATTGTTGTTGCCTTTCAGATAATGCCACAGTGGAAAACCTGCGAGCCATTTGTCTGGATCACGCCAAACTTGGCGAAAACAGCCTTAGTCCCACATTGGATTCACGTTTCTTTGGACCATCACCATCTCAAGTGCTTTACTTGATCGAGGTTTGTTTGGTTCTCAATATGAAAATATTTTATGAAACTAGCCAAGCATAGACATATGGTTATGCATACCCAGAGTTGAGTATATCCCGTTACACAGTAACGTTACGTTGCAAATGTAGTGTTATAAAAAAACAATTATATGCCTTTTAAAATCACATTTTACGCAAGGTTGACGGAGGCGCCAGCACAATCACTTGCATTTTTGCCTTGAGAACAGCAATAGAATTTAAAATGCCCAAAAAAACATTTTTGATAATACATACAAGTGCAATACATCATTTTAATCTGTGAAGGGTGTACTTTGTTGTCTAATTTGTGTACACTCACAATATCATTAAAAGATTGTGCTTTCATAAAATAAAGAAAATATACAGGGTGCGCTTTTAGCTGTCTCTGTCTCCACAAACTACTTTCTGGAACGTGTCACTAAAATGAACAAACTCAGCGAACACTTCACACACAGACATGAGAAACAGATCTATGGAAAGTTTGAAAAAGTGTCAAATTTTAAATGAAGTAAGTCTTATCTAAAACAAATGTTCTCTGATAAAGTAATCCATATGAATCCAACACGAGGTCAAGTTTTTCCCATCTGAACTCATTATCTGTAATGTGATCACGCCCACGTACAGTGCTGTGTTCATACTGTAATCATCCACGTGAGACGAGCGAGCCTGTAAACGCCCACATCACCTCTGTATACAAAGAAGCTAGATACATTTTTAGCAATCAAATATGCACTGTATGTTCATCAATACTGTTTTCAAATTGTAATCGGAACCATTTTAAATGTAAGTTTTTTTCTGTTTTTAATGCTCACACAGTTAAGCCAGCATACATATTTGTAATCTGTTACTTTTTTGATTAACTTATCCAACACTGTGCTTACTAAACAAAAGCAGCATAATTTTAGGATTATGTACTTTTTTTTTCTGAATTTATTTATATTTTGAATCGGCTTTTTTTTTTTTTTTACTGATTGAAAACATTCCAATGATTAGAAATACAGATAATTGGTGTATTGTGTGTGTGTATGTATGTTTATGTATATTTAGCTTCATTTTTATTTTAGTTTAGGAGTTTTTCGTTTTTTCATGTTTTTGTCATCTTATATTTATACTTTTAATTTGCAAAAACGGGTACAGTACATTTGTCCCAAAAGGCTTTTTTTTTGTCTGGCATCAGTTATTGCTATATACAATGTCTCTATGTGTCTCAGGTTGTGTACGCCTTGCTCATGCCTGCCAGTGGGACATTGGGTGAGGATGCTAGTGACTTCCAGTACAACTTCTTGAAGAGTGGTGGGCTGCCCCTCGTTTTGAGCATGCTGACCAGAAATAACTTTCTGCCAAATGCTGACATGGAGACCCGGCGGGGAGCTTATCTCAACGCACTAAAAATAGCCAAACTGCTGCTTACAGCTGTAGGCTTTGGCCATGTGAAGTCCGTGGCGGAGGCCTGCCAGCCTGTGGTGGAGGGGACTATCCCTGTATCGCCTGTAAGTTGCTCTTGCTTTAGCTCCTAACGGTTCCTTTCAAGGAAAAGTATAAGCACAATACCTTCATGAAATTTAAGAAAAGGACCAAAACTTAGACTCTCAGTTTATTTAATACATTTCCATATCATATTGGGACTTTAAAACTGAAGCTAAGGCATAAAAGAGAGACTTGACGTCTCAGGGAGTAAAAGTGAACCTGCGTTCACTTGTGTGCTTGGCTTAGTACCGCATCTCATAAAAGTAAACTTGGCACAGCCTTAGTATTTTAATTAGGACCAATTATGGGGTAATGGGAAAGTAAGGATTTCTTACTGCAAAAACACAATTCTGTTTGAAACGCTGCAAGTGTCTTTTTGGTTTTTTTCTTTTTTTCCATTTTTAACTGAGTGGATTTTATAGGTTTAGCACTGGTTGTTAAACCAGAGTGTTACGTTTATAACTTTGAAACTGCATTAGTGTATCTAACTCACTTAACAGTTCACATTGTGATAAACTTCATGTGTATTCACTACTGTTCAAAATTTGGGGCTTAGTAAATCTTTTTTAAAGGAATTGATACTTTTATTTAGCTGGACTGCATTAAATTGATTAAAAATGAAGACCTTATGTTACAAAAGATTATCCTGGTGAAATAAACTGCAAGAGAGAGACTGAAAGTGATATGGAGACCTAGCATGAATCTGCACTTTTCTAATTTATTCATAGATCAACCAGACCACACATGACCAGGCTCTAGTGCTACAGAACGCCTTGCAGAATATCCCCAACCCCTCCGCCGAGTGCATGCTGCGGAACGTGGCCATCCGCCTCGCCCAACAGATCTCAGATGAGGTATGTTATAAAACACCACGCTGTCATCGCCTACAGAAACAGGTTTGTTTGCATTGTTCGAATAAATGTCCTCAGCTGCTTTGAATAAAAATATCTGAAATGTATATTATGATCAAAAGTGTTTTGTTGAAACCTCTTTTTTGCTTTGTGTGTAATGGAGTTGTACAAAGGAAATAACTGAGGAAACACCTCATGTTTCAGGGTCAGTTTTCTTAGTTTGTCTTTCTCTTACTGTACCCAGAACTTCTTCCAGGCCTCCAAGTACATCCCAGATATCTGTGTCATTCGAGCAGTTCAGAAGATAGTCTGGGCTTCTGGCTGTGGCTCTGTTCAGCACGTCTTCAGTTCTAATGAGGAGATCAGCAAGATCTACGAGAAGGTGGTGTATTGGGAAAAAAATAAAATCCCTATGTGTGATTCATTAGAATCAGATTTAGTATTATCAGACTCAGTATTTATGCCTATAATGTGTGATCTCCTGCAGACAAATGCTGGCAATGAGCCGGATGCAGAAGATGAGCAGGTGTGCTGTGAAGCTCTGGAGGTCATGACCCTGTGTTTCGCCCTTATGCCCACTGCACTAGATGCACTTAGCAAAGAAAAGGCCTGGCAGACCTTCATTATAGATCTGCTGCTGCACTGCCAAAACAAGTGAGTTGTCTAAAAATAGAGTACAGATATCCCTTTTATGCTGTTGCTTTTGAACTTTGTATATTTTTATATAAAGTTATACCAGACTTTCAGAAATGTTTTTTATTGTTTCTAAAAATTAATATTTAATTGTATATTTAATTTATTGTTAAAATGGTGTATACATTTGTTTAAACATTTAAAATGGTGAAAAAAAAGAAATTACAATATGGTCCTAAAGTTTACCAGTGCTAATTGAGGGATTGAATGTTTGAACTTGAAATTAATTCAGTGCGTACTGTTTGTTTCTAGGTCTGTTCGTCAAATGGCTCAAGAACAGTTCTTCCTCATGGCCACCCGATGTTGTATGGGCCATAGGCCTCTTCTCTTCTTCATCACCCTCCTCTTCACAGTTTTAGGTGTAAGTGTCTTGTATATTTCTATGTGACACAGCTGGGCTTTTTTTCTTTTTCTTTTTTAATTCAGAACATCTCATTATTTGTAGTCATATTTGTCCTGTCCTTTTGTGTTCCAGAGCACTGCAAAAGAGCGGGCAAAGCATGCTGCTGATTACTTCACTCTTCTTAGGCACTTACTCAACTATGCATATAACAGCAACATTAATCTTCCTAATGCAGAAGTTCTTTTAAACAATGAGATTGACTGGTTAAAGCGCATACGGGTATGTTCATTTACCTAAACTTATTTTTGGAATTAAAATGGTGTAAACTTAAGTGTGTGACACTTTTTTTTATTTTAATTTTTTTTGCCCAGGATGAAGTGAAGAGGACCGGAGAGCCTGGGGTTGAGGAGACCATTTTGGAAGGTCACATTGGTGTCACAAAAGAGCTACTAGCTTTCCAGACCCCAGAGAAGAAGTTCTACATTGGCTGTGAAAAAGGAGGTGCTAGTCTTATCAAGGTAAACTCATTGGCCAATTTTGCTTAATTACAACAGCAAAAAACATTTTTTCTGCATTGCCATATCAGACTAATTGATCTTCCTTTGTTTTCCATGCACCATATAGGAGTTAATGGATGACTTCCTGTTCCCAGCGTCTAATGTGTACCTTCAATATATGAAGAGTGGAGAATTCCCCACTGAGCAGGCCATACCTGTGTGTTGCACCCCAGCCACAATCAATGCCGGCTTTGAACTCCTGGTGGCATTAGCTGTCGGATGTGTGCGAAATCTCAAGCAGATTGTGGACACACTAACTGATATGTACTATTTAGGTGTGTGTGCTAATGTTAGAAGTGTTGCAGATACGGATTCCTAGAAACCGTCTACTCAATCCCATTAGTTTTTATGATATATATATATATATATACATATAATTCCGTAATTTACTTTTTTTTTTTTTTTTAAACAGTTTTTTGTATGTACCTTTTAGGTTGTGAACCACTTACAGAATGGGAATATTTGCCGCCAGTTGGCCCAAGGCCCACTAAGGGGTTTGTGGGTCTGAAAAATGCAGGTGCGACTTGCTACATGAACTCAGTGATCCAGCAGCTCTACATGATTCCTCCCATCAGGAATGGTATCCTGGCCATTGAAGGCACGGGCAGTGATGTGGAAGATGATATGTCTGGAGACGAGAAGCAAGATAATGAGGTACTGCCTAACATGGTTTATTTCCCGCAGTCTCAGACGGTGTTGTGTTCAAGAGAATTTTACCCTATATGTGAATGTTTCAAATAAGCTTGGATTATAAAGCAAAACAAATATATCTAGAGGAGGTCAGGGTATGATCCTCTTAAATTGAGCAGTGTGAACGCAAAGTGCTCAAAGTTTACATAATTAGTTTAATTCGGGGTATTCCATAGTTTTTCCATTAGGTTTCAATTCAATTTCAACAAACCGTGTGAAGGCAATTTACTCACTTTTTGGTCCATATAAGATGTTGAATATTGAAAGTCAGGGCCACAAATAGATTTTCCAAAAGGCTTTGACTTTATTGAATAAACATGAGCACTGCATGTTTCAAAATTGAAACCCGATGCAGGTGTTTTTATATCACTGTATTTCTGAAGAAAACCGACTGTCTTCAGAAAATTTTGGATGTAATTTCTTCTTGCATGTAATGTCTGATAAAGCCGAGCGGCAACCTCCCGCTCTCGTGAAGCCAACAAGGAAGTGACTAAAACTGCAATTCATTGACTGACCGCTTGAGGCTGGCTGCAAAAGGGAGTCAATCCCATAGACTCCCCATGTTAATATGCCCAACTTTACAGCAGAAAAAAACATGTTTACAGCCTGGTGCAAAAAATGAGTTTGGTCTATATATAGCTAATTTTACCCTTCATGACATGGGGGGGGGGGGGGGGGGGGGCTCTCTCGCCTTGGGCACCAAATAACCTAGAGCCGGCCCTGAGTGACAGCCCTAATCAATAGTAGTGTTGGGTGATATGGTAATTTTTCAAATCGTCATATCGTCAGCCCGTGAGATCGACGATACACGATATTATCTTGCATGGGTGAAGCAAGAGAGAGAATCTTTGTTCTTGTCATAGCAGAACTATTTGGTGTTTTAAACTGTGCAAGTGCGCGAGAGAGAGCCTATGGAATCACCAATAATCGAAAAAATATACTTTAAAACATACTGATAAACTAACTTTAAATATAAAAATACTGTATTTAAAACAGCTAGTTAATACATAGTCAGACGCAACTGTCATATTGTGCATCCTGTGACAAATTTACCGCATCTGCGCACGGAAGTTATCAGTCTAATTGTTCTGCAAAATCAGTCAAAGGTGCAAAATCAATAGTAGATTTCATTTAAAGTCCAGCAGTTTAACACTATATTTAACGCATTTAGTTTATGCCCAATATTAAAATATTTAAAACAGGTTGAGTTCAAATATTTGGAGTAAAGTTGAATTGAACTGATGCATCAGTCAGCGCTCCCGACCGCACACCTCATGACGAGCTCGACGCACCGCCACAGAAACAAGAATGAGATGCATTCTAACATAACTGTGGCATTAAACTCCGTTAGTGAGGGCTCTTTAAAATATTACACACATAAACTGTTCAGATTACTTGTTAAAGTGCAATGAAATTCCTTATATATGCAGACAATGTACGTCTGTTTCTGGATGGAATTTTGCATGCATCACATTATATTGCGGAGTGCATGAAAATAATGAGGCAGAGCAAACTTATCATCCATAGTGGTTCTCTTGTAGTCCTTTTACGTCATCACCACACAGTGTGCGTTATAAATTAAGTGATTAGTCTTTAAGAGAAGGACTAAGAACCATCTATGGATAAGTTTGATCTGCCGTCTTGTTATTATTTTATCTTTACTTTAACTCTTTCTTGGCGTTAAAAATAAATCTCATGTTTGAGAAGAGTGCGTTGTCGTGTACCAGCCATGAAATGTGTGGGACACCAGCTCCTCGTTTTCTATAACTTTCACTTCATGGATTTAACGATTTTATCCGAGTCAAAGCGGACCACTTCAGCGACTACAGGCTCTATTTCTCCTGCGCTCGCACGCCCGGTGTGTGTGAAATGCGGTGCTGAAGTGAAATAGCTGGGCAGTTTGATAGCCGAATTATAATAAGCCGGCAAATAAAAATAATAGTAATTATTATAATCTAATACATTAATAGGAAAATGAGCCTAATATTGTCTTGATTATCGACAGAGAAATCTGCTTATGTCGATACATGATACTATCGTCTAACGGCCATCCCTAATCAATAGTTATTGCAATAGTGTTCATCGTCTGTTTCATTACCACTTTAATTGATTTTTCCATACATTTCTGCCATATGTACATACACTGACAGTCACCACTGGTAAGCGACTTCTAAATATTGTAGAAACTTAATTTTCTGTAAAGTTGCTTTGGAAAGATTAGTATTATGCGCTATACAAATAAACTTGAACTGAATTGTGTTCTTAATGACAGCTTTCCTAACAAAATGTCCTATTCCTAAATTAAAAATATCGCCTTGCTAACAGTATCGCAATGTATCGCCACATATCGTATCACAACCCCTGTATCGTGATGTGTATCATATCGCCAGATTTTTGCAAATACACAGCCCTAGTTAGTATCATTTAAATTTAAATTATGTTGTACATGCCTGATGATGACTGTCATCCTTTCTCAGTACCAAGTGACTGACAAATTTAGCTATCTCTGGAGTGTATATGCCATGTTGGTACTTCCTGGAGCTGAGGGCATTTTAAAAAAAGTTTAATTTTAAACTTTAATTTTGCAGAGTAATGTGGATCCACGGGATGAGGTGTTTGGCTATCAGCACCAGTTTGAAGACAAACCTCTCAGTAAGACGGAAGACAGGAAGGAATACAACATTGGGGTTCTCCGGCAGTTGCAGGTCATTTTTGGACACTTGGCTGCCTCCAGGTTGCAATATTACGTGCCTAGGGGATTCTGGAAGCAATTTCGGTGAATTCGTCTTCTCTATTTTATGTAATCCTCCTTTCTTTTAAGACTACCGAGCAAGGCGTAATTCTCTAAACTTTATTCTTTCTGCAGGTTGTGGGGTGAACCAGTCAATCTAAGGGAACAGCATGATGCCCTGGAGTTCTTTAACTCACTGGTAGACAGTTTAGATGAGGCTTTGAAAGCTTTGGGTCACCCTGCCATGCTGAGCAAAGTACTGGGTGGCTCTTTTGCTGACCAGAAAATATGTCAGGGCTGTCCTCACAGGTACATTGGAAAGCTAATATTGTTGTTGTTGTTGTTGTTTTTTGCTTGTGTTCAAGAGTAACAAGCTCCATATTGTCTTTTTCAGATATGAATGTGAGGAATCATTTACGACGTTGAATGTAGATATCAGAAACCATCAAAATCTAATTGATTCTATGGAGCAGTATGTGAAAGGGGACTTGCTCGAGGGTGCAAATGCCTATCATTGTGAAAAATGCAACAAGAAGGTGTGTTTTATTTACCTTTAGGATGTATTTTGTTGTTAATTAAGAGAACACTATTAAGCTCAAGCTGGTGTGTCTACATGACAGGTGGACACAGTGAAGCGTTTACTCATTAAGAAGTTTCCTCCGGTGTTGGCCATCCAGCTGAAACGCTTTGATTATGACTGGGAACGAGAGTGTGCCATCAAGTTCAATGATTACTTTGAGTTCCCACGGGAGTTAGACATGGAGCCCTATACAGTAGCTGGAGTAGCTAAACTGGAGGGGTCTGATGTGCACCCAGACAACCAGGTATTACACTTACTTTGGTGTTAAATTGGTCTAATTCATATAAATGTCATATTTTTATATCTGAAATTTTGAAACTATCCTTAGCAGCAGGTGATTCAGCAGAATGAGCCGTCGGAGCCGGAACCACCCTGCAGCTCTCGCTATCGTTTGGTGGGAGTTCTGGTCCACTCAGGCCAGGCTAGTGGAGGTCATTATTACTCCTACATCATTCAGAGGAACGGCAGTGGTTGCGAGGGAGAAAGGAACCGTTGGTACAAGTTTGACGATGGTGACGTCACTGAATGCAAGATGGACGATGACGAGGAGATGAAGAACCAGTGCTTTGGTGGAGAATACATGGGCGAGGTCTTCGACCACATGATGAAACGCATGTCCTACAGGCGACAGAAGCGCTGGTGGAACGCATACATTCTCTTTTATGAGCGAATGGACACATTAGACAAGGATAGTGAGCTAGTTAAATACATCACTGAGCTGACAGTGACCAGCAAACCTCACCAGGTGAAGATGCCCTCTGCTATTGAACGCAGCGTGCGCAAACAAAATGTGCAGTTTATGCACAACCGTATGCAGTACAGCCTGGAGTACTTCCAGTTTATCAGGAAATTGCTGACATGTAACAGTGTCTACTTGAACTCACCACCAGGTAAATCCAGTCATTGACCTTGCTCTGTTCTCCTCCATCGTAGATGGGATTAGGGCTGCAATGTGATTCATTTTAAATCATTTCATTAATCTTTTTCTTTGATAAATGTATAAAAAAAACAGAATTTTACTTTCTTTTATCTTGAGGAAAAAGTTTCTCCACGTCTTAATATTCACCTGATATTTAAAATTAATTGTATTAATACCTTAAGATTAAATGAAAATATCAATTTATATTTGGTTATTTCAAAAAATTTGAGCAATGTAGTTAGTTATATTCACGTCAAAGGTTTGGGGTCGGTTGTTGTTCACCACCAAGCGTGCGTTTATCTGATTCTATTTAAGGAATATTGTAAAATATTACAATTTAAAGACTTTTCTATGTTAACATTTTTTTTAATTATAATTTAATTTCTGTAATGTCACAGCTGATATTTCAACAGCCATTTCTCCAGTCCTTTAGATCCTTCAGAAAACATTCTTTAAGCTTCATCAGTGTTGCTGTTGATGTCTAACTGTGTGTGTTTGGGAAATGGATTTCCTTTTTCCTCATTACACACCAGGCTCCTGTTGTTGCTGTTGCTGTTGCAAAATCTATTCTAGGAGATGGAGAAAACTTTTGTAGCATTAACACTTATTTTACAATTATTTGTGGCTTTTAGGTCAAGACCACCTTTTGCCTGAAGCAGAAGAAATGGCTATGATTAGTATACAGCTCTCTGCTAGATTTCTCTTTAGCACTGGGTTCCACACAAAAAAAATCGTCCGTGGCCCTGCTAGTGATTGGTAAGCATGTGATTTGTTTTTCAGGCACATGTTTGCCTTCAACAGTTAGTTGATCCTTGTTTATCAATGTTTCTTTTATTTCAGGTATGATGCTTTGTGCATCTTGCTGCGACACAGTAAGAATGTGCGTTACTGGTTTGCACAAAACGTCCTCTTTGCATATCCAAACCGCTTCTCTGAGTACCTGCTTGAGTGTCCCAGTGCAGAGGTTCGAGGGGCCTTCTCCAAACTCATTGTATTTATTGCACATTTCTCCCTGCAAGATGGACCCTGCCCTTCACCGATTGCCTCACCTGGACCTTCAAGTCAGGTACGTCTCTTCAATCTAGCCTTCCCTCATTCATGGGAAATCGTGGAATCTCTGAAATTTGGAACTCCATAGGTTGTTGTACTTTTTACATTATTTGTCCTTTTGTCTCAGAGCTGTGATAATTTGAGTTTGAGTGAGCACTTGTTCCGTGCCATACTCAATCTGCTGAGAAGGGAAGTGTCTGAGCATGGCCGTCACCTGCAGCAGTACTTCAGCCTTTTCGTCATGTATGCCAACCTTGGTAAGAACCACTCGACACTCTTAAGGTCTGCATCTGTACAGGCTTGCATGCATTAGTTCTGTCCTGTCTCACTCCATTTCTTTCTCTCAGGCTTGGCAGAGAAGACGCAGCTGTTGAAGCTTGGGGTACCAGCTACCTTCATGCTTGTGGCTTTGGATGAGGGCCCCGGTCCTCCTATTAAGTACCAGTATGCTGAGCTTGGAAAGCTCTATACTGTCGTCTCACAGCTGGTTCGCTGCTGTGATGTGACATCACGTATGCAGTCCTCAATCAATGGTGAGCGTTTTTATACCTTACTGCTAAATGTGCGTATTCTGATGGTCTGTAGGATTTCGCATGTAGTTTTGGTCCACATTGCCCAATGAAGATGCTCATCCTTGCTCAGGACTTCCTGAATGACACAAAGCCATCTCCAGGCATCTGCCAGGTTGGCATTGCTTGGAGCTGAGGGCATTTACAGAAACAAGATGCACTTTCTCTCTCTCTTTTTTTAATTTTAAATTTTTATTTTTTTTAAGCCAAATACAACCTTCAATTACGAAGTGTTTCAACATAATCCATTATGCTTTACATTTGATCTTTTGATACTAATGTTTTGTATGCAAAAGAACATTTTCTTCCACTTTTTTCCCAGTCCACAAGCAAGGATATGAGCTGACATTTCCACGTTCACATTTTTTTTAGGAAACCCTCCCCTGCCAAACCCATATGGTGACCCCAACATCACTGCACCCATCATGCCTCTGCAGCAGGTGGTGGTGGACATCCTTTTTGTACGTACCAGTTATGTGAAGAAGATTATTGAGGACTGCAGTAACTCAGAGGACACTATCAAATTGCTGAGATTCTGCTGCTGGGAAAACCCTCAGTTTTCCTCCACTGTGCTGAGTGAACTACTGTGGCAGGTGAGAAGGATTACCAGCATTTGTCTTTCAAAACCTTTTCAGTTTAAGTAATATTTGTGAATATTGCAGTTACATTTTGTAATAATGCACAATTTATTTGGGCATTCAGTATTTTTCTGCTATCTCCCTTTCTTGCAAATTGTGAGAATGAGAAGTTAGAAAACTATTTTAATAGCATCCGATTTAATCTGGAGTAGTATAATGCTATTAGAGTTTGAAAGGTCTGTGAATCAGTGCAAACGGTCTGTTCATGAATTCAGAACTCTTAAGTTTACCTACATGGCCGATGTTAAATATATAAAATATTACATTTTTGCTGTATCATCTAGCCATGTTTCTAAGTATTTATTTTATCTGATTGTCTAAAGATGGTTCTGAATGTTGGTGTTTTTTTTTGTAGGTGGCATATTCATACACGTATGAGTTAAGGCCTTACCTGGACTTGCTCCTTCAGATCTTGTTTATTGAGGACTCATGGCAGACTCACAGGTCAGTCTATCTTTTCACTTCATATTTAGTAAATGCCTTTTATGGAAAAAACCCTGGAACAACCCGAAACACTTAAGAGCACAATTGTAATTGAGTACTGCAATTTAGTTCCTGGAGTGAAGTCCTTAATCTTTAGGGTTCTTGACCTCTCTTTTAAGATTAATTATATTCCCGATTGCATAATGTCCTGGTGTGCTCTCTTTTTTTATGGTTTGTTAGGATTCACAATGTGCTGAAGGGAATCCCTGATGACCGTGATGGGCTTTTTGACACCATTCAGCGCTCCAAAAATCACTACCAAAAGAGAGCTTATCAGTGTATCAAATGCATGGTGGCTCTGTTCAGCAACTGCTCAGTGGCCTATCAGATTCTCCAGGTGAGAATGTCAGCTTAAGAATGAAAGGCTTTGCATGCGAATGGGGTTGTTGTTGTTTTAATATACAAAAACATATTGATTTACGTTTTCCAGAGTAATGGCGATTTAAAGAGAAAGTGGACCTGGGCAGTGGAGTGGCTCGGTGACGAGCTGGAACGTAGACCATACACTGGCAATACCCAGTACACGTATAATAACTGGTCCCCTCCTGTCCAGAGCAATGAGACTTCTAATGGATACTTCCTGGAGCGCTCCCACAGTGCACGTATGACTCTAGCCAAGGCCTGTGAGCTGTGCCCAGAAGAGGTATGTGATGATATGCCACCCCTTATTGTCTGCAACAGTAGTGCCTGTATGTTTCGTTTAAAAAGTCTAATCCTGTATGTGTGCTTCTGCCCACTATTAAGTTATTTAAATGTTTGCATGGTTGCTATTTATAGAACCCCTTCAGTAAATACTGAACATGTTGGTTTAATGTTGAGAAACACTTTATTCAAAAATGTGCACTGAAATCTCACACCATGACTGTATGGTGGGCAGGCACACACATAAAACGTTTAACTTTTGGAAAGCGATTTTGAAGAATGTAGAAGTGTTTAGTATGCTTAATAGCCACGTTTATCTATAGATAGGGCTTTGAGTTTTCGACTTTTATTTCCAGATTTTCATGTTCATGACGCAAAGCAATTATAAATACTGTTGATATTTGCACAAATTTAAGTTTAATTAGATTTAAGCTTGATTTCATGCCATTTGTTTTTATTTATTTATATATTTCTATTAATTTGCAGGAACAAATCGCTTGCTTTAATCAATAGCAGATTTCCACAAATGTTAAATGTATTCAGCCATAGATGCATAATTTGTTGAAACAGTATGCAATATTAACTGCTGTTTCAAAATAGTGTCACTTAACGAAGCACGAGGTGGCATCTGAAGAGGACGCTGGCCGGAATCCGTCCTCGACACAGCAACTTTTGCCAGGGGAAGTGACAGGCCAACAACAGCACACCGTAAGACTTGTATAGCCCGGCCACACTGTTGCCATCTGCGTTACTTTTTGTTGGTGTTCACAGGGTGTGATGTAGGCAGAACCATCTTCCACCTCCCTTAAAACAACTCTAAATCAACTGTTATTTCGTCTTCATCTCAGTGTGTCCAAACTGTTTCTTTCTACGCAATTTTAAGTCTTAATGTGGTAACTAAGTGATCGAAAACTCTAAGCCTTGGCTATAGTGTACAGATGAGTCGGAGGTAATGTTGTGTCTTTTTTTTTTTTTTTTTGGAGTTTTTATTTTGGGAATGTGAATTGTTCTGGTCATCTGATCTGAAAACATTCTGCGCTTCTGAGAAGTGTTTGTTTGACTGCAAATTTGGAAGTGGTGTTAGTTTTATATTCCATCCGGATGATTAACTTTCTGAGGAGGAATTTGTAATTTGTTCAGGAGGATGTGTTTAGCATTATGGTCACGACACTGTCTAATCAATTCATCCATGGGCATTTTCCTGTCTGTCATCAGAAGCTTCCTTTTAGTTTGGAAAAGTTTGTCAAATTGAAGTATAGGAGTGTGTGTGTCCATTTATGGTGTTCCCTCATCCGTCTTAAAATCCCCCAAGTTATATACCTTGTTCGTCTAAATCAAGCCTATAAAGCCCTGAGCTTTCCTGTTGTGATGACTTTGTATGTTTAATGGGTTTTATAATGAAAGGGACTCTTTCTAGAGGATATTGTTCACACATCCATGGTTTAGATAGTATTACACGAACAGATTTATATTGTATGCAGATATATTGTGTATCTAGCACTAAACATTATTTTTGATGGTGGTTTTAGGAGCCTGATGAGCAGGAGGCCCTTGATGAGCAGGACACTTCTCCTCCAGAGGACACTGCTCTGTACCCTCACTCTCCAGGCACAAAGTTTCAACAGGTACTGAGCTTCAGTCACACAAGCCTCATGCTACTCAACCTCTCTTTAACCATATAATGTATTTGTGAATTAGAAGTACCATTCTGAAGAGTTTCATAAGCTTTCTTCACTGCAAAATAAGAAAAACAAAACCGCTAATAGGTGGCAGTAAATGTCTTTGTCATGACAATATTGTGTCTAAAATAGAACACCATATTAAGTTCTCATTGAATTGTTGTATAAAATCATCACATTTGCACTGGACCTATATGGGACAAAAACAGCACTTGTGTGATATGGTTCTCGTTGCTTGTGATATTGCTTAACTATATCATATGATAAAACTTAGAAAATCTCATATGGGGGCATTTCCCCCCAATCTCTTCCATTTTAGGGGCATATATAGTGGGTATAGAAAATAATCACCTCATTTAAAATAATGAAATTGTTACTTTGCAGCCTGAAATGAAGATGGACACAGTTTTTGTTTTATCCAGCTGTATTTACTCATTTCAACTTATAACATCCAAGTGAAAGATATAACACCAACATGTTAAAAAAAAAGGCCATCCTCTTGTGTCAGTATTTTGTTGAATCACCCTTTGGTTTAATTACCGCCTTTAGTGTGTTGGGATATGTCTCTGTCTTTACTAACTTTGTACATCTAGACTTTGCTATATTTGCCCACTCTTCTTTGCAGAACTGTTCAAGTTCACTTAGATTTGTTCAGTAAATGGTAAAACAGTTTGCACTACAATCCAGTGTGTTTGTATTTAAGCTTATGCATTTAAATTAACACGCAAGACACACTAGTTTGCAATATCAAGCAGTAAAATGAGCCGTTTGGTACAGCTAAAAATAGCTGGAAGCGTATGACACTGGAAGCCTTGCAAATTAAATTACAAATGCCCGCACCCGCTCTCACAAGAAAAATAAAGTGGATGGGTGTGTTTGACTTGAAGTGATGCTGCACAGACCAAAGTACAGCGAGAACAGACGTCTCTGCATGTTTATGAAATGTAAAATAATGTATGTTGGGTGGGTATGTTAATTACATTAATTTTAACATGTTATTTTGTTTTCCATTAATTATATTAACATGTTAAATTGACAGCCCTGATTTATGTAAAAAAAAAAACAGGTTTGATATTATTTAATGCGTCCTTGCCTAAAAAACAATCCTTAAAAAAACAAAAAAAAAACAATTATTTAATTGTTTATTTGGATGAGTATTTGTGTCCTATTTTACCAGTTTTTTGCTGAATAATTGCTTTCATGATTACTCCATTTGGGAGTATTTGCCCTGGGTTTTTTTTTTTTTTTTGGTTGTGTAAGTGAACAACTTTTTTTCCCCCTAACTTTAAATGCTCTGAATCGGTTACACAAGTCTGCTTTTAAATAAGTGCCAGTTGTTATATATTGGCATCTACAAATCAGAGTAAAGCATATGTGTTTTCTGGTTGTGATGTAATCATTTGATTTGTTGTTGTCTTTTAAGCAGAATAACCTCCCGCAAACGCAGCCGTACACTGGCCCCGCAGCACAGCACGTCAACAACCCTCAGCGTCCAGGCCCACGAGCACAAGAGAACTGGGAGCCCCCTGAGGAGGTGCCGCCCAGTCAGACTAAAGACTAACAACATGTTGTCACACTGTCCTCCATCGGAGTTCTCCAGAAGAGATACTCGAATCCAGAGCAAGGCCAGGCCCCACCATGCTGATCTACTCCACAGCCCGTGTAACCAGAACATTAAGCTTCCCTCAGTTTCTAACCCTGGAGTGGAGAGTCTCTTCACCGTCTGCTCGACAGTATTAACTGTCAAATGTGTAACTTGCAGTGGACAGTGTATATTGTTTGTAATAATAAAATGGGCCTGTCGCACTTGTCTCATGACAGAGGTGTACATACTATGTTAATGTTTTGACTGTTCAAAAGCAACAGCGTGTGTGATTGCTGTTGGGAGACTGCAGATTTATCAAAATGGAAAAACCACAAAAAAAGATGCAAATACAACGGTGAAAGACAAAAAAAAATCCCTGTTTTACCCTATGCTCAGTAGTAAGGTTTGGGCCTTTTGGGTCATTCTGCTTTTGATCATACATTATATTCATGTCGAAGTTTAACTGGCTATGGCACCTCGTGAGCAAGAGTTAGCCATAGTTTGTAAACGATGGGATGGTTTGGTGATGATCTTGATGTTTAGTTGATGTGAATGGGGTGATGCAACTTTATTCTGGAAATTCCTATTGCCTTTTTTTCTTTTTCTGGTAATAATTCAATAATTCGAAAGCTCCAACTGACACGCTGTGACATTTTAGCATGGCTTCACATCAAACTAGTATAGCCGAAGGGCAATTCTGCAGTTTCTTTCTCCACAGCGATTCAGAAGAGCCCTCTTTTTGGTCTCCTACTACATATGCTCTTCTAGATTTGATGTTTTTGAAGAAATGTAAGAAGTGGCTTTACAATTGCACACATTTCCTCTGATAAATATTTGGCTGTCGCGGTTTTTTTTTTTTTGATGAGATAAATGCTTCGGTTTTGATGATAGGAATTTTAGAAAGAGAAAAGAGATGCAGCAGTTCATGCCAGGATGTCTGGAACATTAGTGGACAATGCGTTTTGCTTATTTGTCTTGACCTATGTGTCAGACAAATGACCTCCTGGCTTCATGATCCCGGTTCACATTAGTGTACTTGAAGCTCTGTTTGGGGATTCTTCATTTAAGGAGAGCGAACGTAAAAGCAGGGTTGTACCATAAAGTAACTGCTGGTTAGTCATGTTGCAACTTCAGTTAAAAGTCTCTTGGATTAAAGGAGTAAACATCAGTAGATACTGTATGTATTTAATTGGTAACTTGAATGCTTTTTTTTCTCTTTTGAATTTTGTTGGACAGATACCAAATACTCCTGCAAGTGAAAATATTCAGCCCATCATATATTTAAATATTTTGCTGTTTTATTTTATAGAATTTATTTTGTTGTATTTCACTAAAAGGAAAACTAGGATTTGATTTAAGAGGAACATTTTTGTCCTTGTGTTATTTTTAAAGATTATTGACTGTACAGAGTTCTTCGCCCTGTTTTTTGCCGACTTTTGTTTTGGCCATGATGTGACGTTGAATTCTGAAGCCAGTCACAATGTTGACTTTAACTTTGTGAGGTTTTTGTGCACAGAACTATTAGAGAAAAGCATTGCGCCCTTCAAGAATAAAGAAATCTGGAAAATGTCTGTCTGTTGTGAAGATACTGTAGAGTGCAAAGCTCTAGCCACAAAAATGAAAAAAATAATAATAATAATTGCACCCATGTGTGTGGGTGTGTCAGGTATTAAGATTTTAAAATGCTTTATAATAATCCATAGGATTTTGCTGAAATAAGGTAACACTTGAATTTCAGGTCGTGAAGTAAATGGGAGAATTTCTATGAAATGGCTATATGCTTATATATGCTTCTTTTTTTTTTTTTTTTTTTAAACCAGTTTAGACTGCTATTCCAAAACAATCCACTAAGTTTTTTTTTTTTAGTCTCTGTTCAGAGAAGAGACTCTTCAACTTCAGTCTATTAAACCCATCTGGTCAAGGCAAAGCAAATACTTCAACAGATTCCTGTGAACACATGATTGTTCTTCCTGATGGATAGGTTGAATAGTTCACCTGCCATTCTTAACCAGCCTGTCATCTACGAGACCAGTGGGCGATTCTGTCATTTTCTAAACCCTAGATTTAATTAACGTTCCAACATATTTTTGTCACTCATGATTACAAGTGAGAATGATTTTAAAATATTTAGAATTGTTTTTATAAAAAAATATTTCTAGTTGATCTGAATACAACAACAATAATTAGATATTTATAACATTCATTACATATTTTAAATGACCTGTATACAACTATAAAGTTACAATATATTTAGGTCTTTCCTGACAGTAGGAATCTTTATTCATGGAACCCCTGGAGCTAATCAAAACAATCACACCTTCATATTAATTAACCATGTTGGAACTGTAGAAATTAAATAATCATCACTTCCACCTTAACAAGAAAAAGTCTCCCTTATAACAAGGGTTTAACGTGTAACAAAAGTAACAACTGCAATCCTATATGCCTTTCTAATATGATTTTTTTGTGTGTAATTTGACTGAACTAACATATTTGTGCTTGTGATGTTGGATAGTGTTAGTATAGAAACAGCAAAAGCTGATAAAGACGTCAAGAGGCAAATGAGTTCGTTTGGATGATTTTATTATGGATATAAAGGTTAGTTTTCCTTGTCCTGGACTGTCTTTGTTCCACGCAGTCTGCCAGTACGACGGGCAGCAATGAGACCGACCTTGCGTCCAGCGGGCGCATCCCTCCTGATTGTTGAGGGCTTGCCAATATGCTGATGGTTACCACCACCGAAGGGATGCTCAACAGGCTGGAGAAGCAAACACAACAGGTCAGATTTAAAACCAGCATTTAGGCAACTATTCAGAATCTGAAATAAAATGTAATCACAAAGAAAAGTTTGCTTACGTTCATAGCCACACCACGGACACGAGGCCAGCAGTTCCTCTTGGCCTTGTACTTGTGGTACGCACGTCCTGCCTTCAGGATGGGTTTGTCAATACGACCACCACCAGCAACAACACCTTTAATAAGACAACAGACTTCAGTTCACAATTACCCCTTAAGCATTTGCTACAGCACAGACTCCCAACCTTTTGTCAGTCAAGCCTCTTTGATTTATAGTACATATTTTAAAAATATAACCATCGTTTAAAATTTTTAATCTGTAGTTTTTTGTGACTATTAACTCAAGTTACAAACTCATTTGAGTTTGAGAAACACTGCACTATGAAATACATACTCAAAACTACAAATTCCCAAGGTCACACAACATACATCAATGGAGAGATTCAGTGGTAAGCACCACAAAGAAAAATGTTCTGTTATGACATAAGGAAAAACAAACGCCCAAAGATTTTACAAAGTTAAAATCAATCAGAAAGCTAATGTATAACCATGCAATGCAAGAAAACTCAACAGGTTATTGACCAAAACCTCTTGGTATTAACAAAAACCATGTTTGCTTACCAACAACAGCTCTGTTTGCAGAAGAGATTACTTTTTTGGATCCAGATGGAAGCTTGACTCTGGATTTCTTGGTGTCTGGGTTATGGGAGATGACTGTGGCATAGTTTCCGGATGCACGAGCGAGTTTGCCTCTATCTCCGGGCTTCTCCTCCAGACAGCAGACAATGGTGCCCTCAGGCATAGTGCCAACGGGGAGCACATTGCCAATATTCAGCTGGGCTGTAACAGTCCAATCACTTTAATCAGCATGTGCACTTAAGACTGGATGTTTGTTTGACCAGTTCTCAACATGAAATGCATTACCTTTCTTGCCACAGTAGATGAACTGGCCAGTGTGGATGCCTTCAGCTGCAATGAACAGTTCGGTCCTCTTCTTGAAGCGGTAAGGGTCACGAAACATCACCTTAGCCAAAGGAGCTCCTCGGCCAGGGTCGTGAATTATGTCCTAGAGAAAAAAAAAGCAGGATTTTTTTTTTTTGCAATTTCCCACTTTAGATGACAATTGAGCATTCCAAGACGCCATTTAATCCACACTTTACCTTCACAATCCCTTTGATGTAGCCATGGCGTTCAGCAAAGTCAATGTGACGGAGTTTAGCAGCACCTTTTCTGTGCTTGACATGGGCTTTGAAGACGGAGCCCGCACCTTTTCTCTGTCCCCTGATCACACGTCCCATTGTGGCCTGTAGACACAAACCATTACAAGTGTAATATTAACATAGAATCGTTATTTCATTCTGCATTACATCTCATATGATTACCATTTACATTTTAAAGGTTGCAATGAAAATGCATACGTTCATCCGTCAGTCTGTTTAACATCATAAATAGCCAGTAGTTAAAAGTAACCCACACTGACGAAACCCACAATTAAAACCAATGCATAATAATTCGTTGGCTTACAATTTATTAAACTCGTTTAATTGAAATGAGCTCCGCCGACTCTTTAGTTTCACCGGCGCTTGAGGCCACAACATGACCACGAATACACCATCGCATCAACTATAAATATCACATTCAGTTTCAACACTGACAGACCCGAAAGGGTAAAGATGTGTCCTTAAGTGATATGCTGACATTATGCGTCTTGTTGTGTATATGGATGGTGTATTTGAGCGGTGATTGTAATCAGATTGAGTAGAGCAATTGGAGATTGTTTCTCATACCTAAACTCCGTTGACGGAAAGAGGAAGTAAAAGGGAGCGTGCGGATTTTCTTCCGGAGAAATGGGCTGCGTAAGAGGGTGCTCAGGTACCCGGATGTGTGTTCAGTCAGCGTTGTGCCCCCTAGAGGCTGAGCTGGGAACCGTTTGAAGTTAAAGCAACGAGCGTCTTATCTTACAGGTAGAATAAAGAGACACCATGAGGAGGCAGCATCGGGTCAATCACTTGTGCTGCATTGGACAACAATGGATACAATTGTAGACGGCTCTCACACTCTCACTGGCTTGTTTAATTTGTCCACTAACAATTTCCAACGATGAATGTGCAACAGTCACAGAATCCTTAGGCCTATCAGTGTCATTTTCATCGCCTCTTTAATTTAATATCGTGTTTCATGGTATTTTGTGGTTGAAATTTCAGAGTCACCTTAATTCATTAAATCGTTTTATGTATCATAAATACACACAAGTAGTGTTCTATACATTTTACATAATTTGAAGAAAAAACCTGTTCAACCTGATATGTTTGCGAATTATATTTACATTTATCGATACAGAATCCATTTGAAATGTAGCAGTAATTAATGCATAATAATTTTATAATAAAAAAAACTGTTTCTACCATTTTACATAATTTGAAAATGACCTGATCACGAGTTATATCTACATTGATTCGTATATAAAATGCATTTGAAAAGCAGCAAAAATTACCGATAAACAAATGATGCATAAGTTAATAAAAATCCACTGGTACATAAAAAATGTCCGCCAGGAGTAGAAGAAACTTCCATAGAATTATTTATTATTTAGAACAAAGTATACAAAGTGAAAGTTTATCCAAGCTCAGAACTTAAGCTTTCCATCACATACAAGTACAAGGCAACAAAAAGTACAAGGCAATATTGTACGGTTTAAAGCATGTAAAACAATAACAACAACAAAACATAAAATGAACATAAACAGATAAAAAAGTAATATTATATAATATATATAATATCGTGGCAGTTTCATAAATTTGAATAGCTTTAGAATTTTTATTGAAAAAAAAAAACAACAACAACAAAAAAGTGCCGACTACATCTCGCGATATTCCGGTCGCTGTGACGTCTTTCCTCTGTTTGCCGATCCAATGGCATTTAGCCTGGAGCCAACAAGCACAGCACACACTGGGCTACTCTCAGCATAGCGGCCAGAATACACACACATCGTGAAAGAAATTTCACATTTTCAATATTTTTTGCCAGTATAAGGCCCCAGGAAGGATAATTTACACTTAAACGTGTAATTGTTTTTTGTCACAAAAATTGTATTGGCACAAAAAGCCCTTGAAGAAGGACAGGACTACAAAAGACCAAGTGACGTCGTTATAAAAGGAGACTTGGCTGAAATCCTTCAGACAACAAAGAAACAGCTTCTCGGCGATAAAGGAATAATCCTCACATATTCTCTTTAGTTATGAGTCATGTGGTCGTCGATGGTTCACACAGTCTAGAGCAGCAGGTAGGCTGTGAATATGTGTTTAAATGTGCTAGCTCTGTAATCGCTCTGATCGGTTGGCTTTGACACGCAGGCTGCGTCCTAAAACCTAGTGAGCTGCCTTTGTAGACAACATTCCTAACATTGCGTTGACCCAAAGATGCTGTCAAGAAAGGCACCTCAGTAGGTGTTGAAACGCAGCCGCAGTTCCTCGTGTTATAATCTCTTTCTTCATTGAAGATATAAAATTCAGGAGATATATAGCTAGTCATTTATTTCATGTCCACATTTAGAGTTTGAAGTGTTTTTTTTTTTAGACACAGCCGACGCATTTGTCTGTTTATCGCTGTTGTTTATGTTCAGCATTTGCAGCAGGCTTACCAGAATCAACATCAGCATTGAACGGTTTTCCGTCATCTTAACAGTAAACATAGTTCCTATCAGTTATGTAAAACCTTGAAAATAGTTCGTCTTGTTAGAAATACAGTTTAAAAACGCATGACGTCGAAATCTGTCGGAGATTTCAGTCTGCGGCCTGTTGTTCAATGCAACCTTTTTAATTGGATATGAGTGAACATTTGTACATATATCAGACTGATGATGATGGTTTATATTTGTTTTAATTATTAAGCAATTTTTTTTAGACAATTCAACATAAGACCATGTCGAAGTGTCTCTTGGTACAATGATCATAGGCTTTAGGCTTGACTAGGGCCATGAAGGCTTGCCAAACATTTGTGGCAGGCGCTGTTGAAATTCGATTCGCCAAATTACTGCCAGCGGCCAAATCTGTGACCAAATGTTAGTTTAAAGATTTTAAGGAGTTGATGTATTTTATACAGTTGTCAAGTATAAATGATCGTACAGACTGTCTTAATTGCGTTTTTTACATAGCCGATGTAAACAGTCACGTGACCAGAGCGGTTTAATTATACTTTAGCCCTCTGAAAGATGATGTTCGTGAAAACGAGTTTAAAACTTCTATCAAATTTGGTACATCGGAAACTTAGGTGTTTTTTTTTTTTAAGATTTGTCAGTGGGCTCCACTGTAATTTATGCAATCCCATGTTGTTCTAACCTTTTTCGACTTTCTTCAGAGGAACACAAAAGATAACTTTAGGCAGATGTTTTAATTTCCTTGCATGGAAAAGTAAGATGTGGACTAAATATTAAAGGTGATCGAGGCTAAAAATCACCTCATGCAGATGTGGAATAACCTTTCTTTTATAATCATAATTTTTAATAATTTTTCTTTTTATGCTGTAATGCCGCTCTAAGTTGTTTAATGTAGACCATTTGAAACCTCTTTCTCAGATCTTCATAGGATAAACTTGCCCAGTGTTGTGTTCGGTTTACACTGTGGTGTGTGTGTGTGTATATATATATATATATATATATATATATATATATATATATATATATATAATGTATATGTATATATATATATATATATATATAAATATAATGTATATGTATGTAGCTGGTAGTGGACTAAGTGGCCCACTTTGCTCTTTCTATCTTTCAGCTTGCTGTTTTAGACTTGAACTCAGCTGATGGACAGGGTCCTGGCTCTGGTCGTAAGTGATTTATCTCATTTAAAGCTTTCACCTAATTCAGATTTAATGCTTGAAAAGCCTAAACAGCTGTCTCATAGTTTTTTGTATTTGCCCAATTTTTTTTTTTTAATATTTTTGAATTTTAAAGTGCACATTTTAAATGCAAATTAATAAAAAAAAAAAAGATTTTTTATTTTCTTTCAGGGCGTTACATTCCTCCTCACTTGAGAAACAAAGACGCCTCAAAAAATGGTATGTTAACCTGATTTACTTTTTAAAAGGTGGGTCAGATGCATGCAAATTTGGCAAATATTTACAATTTGGATATTGAGTTTTGGCCTTTTGAGTTGCTGTAAATTTTATTGGATATCTTTAGCGATTTCCTTGGATGTGTACAATTCAAAATAACTGTCATGTGAAAATACTTGATACAAAAAAATTATTTGTTTCTGGGCTTGTTTGTATCATAAAAAACCTGGACTATTGCAAAAAACAAACTTTTTTTTTTCAATAAATCATTTCCCATTTTTATTGATGTGAGCCACTCCATCTCATCACTTAAGAATGATCTCTAGATCTGTCTTAGAATTAATGCTTTATGATCAACTGTTGAGTTTTTTTCTGCACTTTGACTTCATGTTTTCTCACAGCAGGAAATGCTTATTCCTCTGGTAGACAGAGCGGTTATTCAGTGGCACCAGTACAGAGCTGTAAGTCTTGGTCAGGTTCTTCTGAAGGTGCTTTGCTTCCAAGATGCATGAAAATTTAAATTCCCTGCCTTCAGAGCCAGTACTTTGGGGCTAGGCATTTTTAAGTCAGTTCCCAGAGTGTTGAGTGAACCTCACACTTTATGAAACTGAAGGAGCCATTTCTGAGTCCACAATGCTTTAGTGGCTTTGTCCAACTGCTCCATGTGATTATCCTGCAGCTGTGGTTGCTTGCATTTCTCTCCTTTCTTCTCTTTTCTAACTGACTCTCTAAATGTGAACAAATAGGAAAGAAGCTTGAATGCAATAGCGTAAACACACACTCCTTTGAGTACTTTTAAATATTACCCCATCTTCTGACATTGTGAAACTGTCCATCAAGTTTCTCCCAAACAGTATCCTCAGAGTTGGCACCCTGAGGGAAACCAAAGACACAGGCATAACTATCCGACTGGATGGAATGACTTTAGGACCGGTAACTATTCAAAACGGCTTGATTTGCTTTTACACTCCTCCGATGTGAAGGAATGGTTGTCTTTTAAGTGTCCTGTGCCTCTGCTTAGGTTCCCAGAGAAATCCATCCCAGGAGCTCTCGTTTTATCACACGTACACTAGTGGCTGGCCAGACCGATGTGGTATATCTTTATGCATGGGATTTCTGCATCATCCCTCTGTTCTCCTTGTCTGTCCTCTGTGACCTCACTACATTTTAACTAGACCTTGAAGTTTGTGGACGTTGCTCCTGACATGTTCTAATGCTACATGTCATTAGCATGCTTAATTGTGTCTGTGTTCTTTTTAAATACTAAGCGATGCACATGTTAACATTTCTAACTACACCACAACATAATTTGTTCTCTCCAATTAGCCCAAGATTGAGTGATCTGAGCTTTAACGTATCACTGCTGCCACGTCAGTTGTTTGGTTTCATACTTGCCAAGAGACACCAACTCTGTTTTTTTTTTTCTCAAGTTCACTTTTGTTGCAAATATTTATTTTACTTAAGGGATTGTTTGCCATTTACTTTGACTTCTTTAGCATTTACTGCTTGCTACAGATGGTATTTTTGATGATTCTTCATTATATTTTTGACAGTATGCCTTGGCTTTCTGATTAGCAAGTAGGTCAGCAGTGATTGTGCTCTTTTCAATTAAGTTTGGAAAGCTAATGTTTGGTTGTGTGGTTTAACCACATCTGAGGAAGTCAGATATGCAAGTTGTTTGTGTTTTTTAGCCCGTTTTTGTATGCTGGAGTAATGAAGCGTGGGTATGCATATGCATGGGAGCAGTCCTGGTTAATTTCTCTGTGTGTGTCACTTGCAGCCTCTCCTGCGCGTACTGACAGCAGCGTAGCCACTGACGGAAGCGAGGATGTAGCCAGTGTTATCAGCTGGGCTGATCGCTGTGGTAAATTTGAGCATCAGACTGTGGCATGGCTTGGCCTGCTTTTGGCGGATTTTGGACAGAAAATGATCACCCATTTATGTGGTGATTCATCTGTATATGCTCCAGTGCTTGGAAGATTTTTCTTTTTTTGTGTGATCACAACCTCATTTGATAAAGTACATTGCTCTATAAATTTTGGAGTGTGTGTGCTTTTTGTTCCTGAAACTGGATTTTTATCAGAAAGGAATAGTTGGGCAAGTCACTGGGATGACCGAACAGGTTGTTTTTTCTTCATATGGTTTTGTAAGCACTAGGAGTGCCTGTTTTGGCCAAATAATCCCCATAGTTCTTTCTGTGCGCCTGATCTGCATTTTTTATAAAAAAAAAAATTAAGCAGTCCCATGAATAGGGATGGGTACCGAAACCCGGTATTAAACTGGCCCCGGGGCTAAATTATGAAAGACCGTAGTATCAGTAAGATCTGACGCTATCGGTTCTGCTTTCGCTACTGGAGGGAAAAAATTAATGTATGTATTTTTCCTTAATAATGTTATCGTGCACATTTTATCTCACCAAACATTTCTAATGTGCGATCATACAACCCGAATTCCGGAAAAGTTGGGACGTTTTTTAAATTTTAATAAAATGAAAACTAAAAGACTTTCAGATCACATGAGCCAATATTTTATTCACAATAGAACATAGATAACATAGCAAATGTTTAAACTGAGAAAGTTTACAATTTTATGCACAAAATGAGCTCATTTCAATTTTGATTTCTGCTACAGGTCTCAAAATAGTTGGGACGGGGCATGTTTACCATGGTGTAGCATCTCCTTTTCTTTTCAAAACAGTTTGAAGACGTCTGGGCATTGAGGCTATGAGTTGCTGGAGTTTTACTGTTGGAATTTGGTCCCATTCTTGCCTTATATAGATTTCCAGCTGCTGAAGAGTTTGTGGTCGTCTTTGACGTATTTTTCGTTTAATGATGCGCCAAATGTTCTCTATAGGTGAAAGATCTGGACTGCAGGCAGGCCAGGTTAGCACCCGGACTCTTCTACGACGAAGCCATGCTGTTGTTATAGCTGCAGTATGTGGTTTTGCATTGTCCTGCTGAAATAAACAAGGCCTTCCCTGAAATAGACGTTGTTTGGAGGGAAGCATATGTTGCTCTAAAACCTTTATATACCTTTCAGCATTCACAGAGCCTTCCAAAACATGCAAGCTGCCCATACCGTATGCACTTATGCACCCCCATACCATCAGAGACGCTGGCTTTTGAACTGAACGCTGATAACATGCTGGAAGGTCTCCCTCCTCTTTAGCCCGGAGGACACGGCGTCCGTGATTTCCAACAAGAATGTCAAATTTGGACTCGTCTGACCATAAAACACTATTCCACTTTGAAATAGTCCATTTTAAATGAGCCTTGGCCCACAGGACACGACGGCGCTTCTGGACCATGTTCACATATGGCTTCCTTTTTGCATGATAGAGCTTTAGTTGGCATCTGCTGATGGCACGGCGGATTGTGTTTACCGACAGTGGTTTCTGAAAGTATTCCTGGGCCCATTTAGTAATGTCATTGACACAATCATGCCGATGAGTGATGCAGTGTCGTCTGAGAGCCTGAAGACCACGGGCATCCAATAAAGGTCTCCGGCCTTGTCCCTTACGCACAGAGATTTCTCCAGTTTCTCTGAATCTTTTGATGATGTTATGCACTGTAGATGATGAGATTTGCAAAGCCTTTGCAATTTGACGTTGAGGAACATTGTTTTGAAAGTTTTCCACAATTTTTTTACGCAGTCTTTCACAGATTGGAGAGCCTCTGCCCATCTTTACTTCTGAGAGACTCTGCTTCTCTAAGACAAAGCTTTTATAGCTAATCATGTTACAGACCTGATATCAATTAACTTAATTAATCACTAGATGTTCTCCCAGCTGAATCTTTTCAAAACTGCTTGCTTTTTTAGCCATTTGTTGCCCCCGTGCCAACTTTTTTGAGACCTGTAGCAGGCATTACATTTTAAATGTTAATTAAGTGGATAAAAGTGTAAAATTTCTCAGTTTAAACATTTGCTACGTTATCTATGTTCTATTGTGAATAAAATATTGGCTCATGTGATTTGAAATTCCTTTAGTTTTCATTTTATTAAAATTTAAAAAACGTCCCAACTTTTCCGGAATTCGGGTTGTATTACGACGTTTGTCTGTGAGATCTGCGAGATCTCTCATGCGCGCAGCGGAGGCTGTCTGTCAGTCGCGCACACACACGAATAACAGTACGAAAACTCCCGCTTAATAATAAAAAGTGACGATGGTGGAGAGGGCAAAACGTTCCAAAGTCTGGTTATACTTCACTAGAGTTCGGGTGACCAGATGAGATTGGCTGAAATTCGGGGTGGGGGGTGGGGGGCTTGATATCAGACTGCGTAGCCTATAATAAAAGATAATGCATTTCAAACCTTAACTAAACACATTTTTATTCAAAGATCAACCGCCTGTCATTACTCTTTGGTCTGCCATAAGAAACAAAAACATTAAAATCATGAACTCCAATGTCATTGTAAAAAGAAAAAAAGACAGTTTTGTAACAGTGTGTAAATCAGACCTTTCTGTAAGGCTAATAAGCTTAAACTTATTTTTTGTACACAGTGCCGCGAACTGTCAATCACTCCTGTACGCGTGCATCACTGTCCTCCTCGCAGCTGCAGCAACTTGCGCTCTCTTCATCAAGCTTTAAAACAAAAAGGGGACAAAAGGGTCGTATTGTATTTTTTTAGAACTTAGAAATAAATGCTGCAGCCAATGAGCAGCTGGCGGGGGATGGTTGCAGGACGACTCAACCTCCGCAGACAGTTTTATAGACAATAACTACTCAAGATTTTGCTTAAGTATAATTTTCGGGACAATTAGGGCCAGATTCGGGACAACAGTTTAGATTTCGGGACTGGCCCGAATTTTTCTGGACGTCTGGTCACCCTAACTAGAGCTCGTTGTCATAAGTGCAACACAATTTTTGCTTGTAAGGGTGGAAACACAAGCAATCTGTCAAAGCATCTTTCAAAAGTGCATTATGTGCCGACAGAGAAATGCGAAGTTTTCGACTGCCTAGCTAGCTCGTCTCTGGTTGTTGCCCCATCTACGTCAGGTAAGTATGCTAAAATCATGTTGAATCAACGTTGTTTACGTCATTTAAAATAAATGTAAAATCTCCCTGGTTTGCTAACCTTACATAGAAATTCTGTTGATTTCTTTTGGGAGAAATGAGAGAACGAAATCAACATATTTTCTACTTGTTTTTAAAATTCCAAATAAAGAAAAATCAGTATGTATCTTTCTTCAAAAGAATGGCTAAAGAGTCCTTTTGCAGCCTACCTACATGCCCCACCCGTGTTGCTTTGTACCACTGTATCTTCTTTAGCAGAAACATAGTTTATTTCATTTGTTTTATGTTCATTTGTTTTTGCATAATAGCTATTTGTTCAAACATGGCTGTTTCTTGCACTACAAATAATTGTTTTATTAATTTTACATAAAAAAAATAAAGAAATGTTAATTCTGTTCTCAAGTCGTTCTTAAAAAAAAAACACACACAACACAAAGTACCGATAAGAATACTGTTAAAGTACCGGACCGTTGAGCAGTATCGGTAAGAGTAGTAATACCCTTAAAACCTTAACGATACCCATCCCTACCCATGAACCTGTTTGTCTGGTTCACTCAACTTACTTGTATTGTTCTATTTGTTGCCGTAGAAGCAAACTGCTTTACTGGCTTTTTCACATCTGCCGCTCACTTACCCATCACTGATATCAGTCTTGGCTTTGAGCTAAGTTATAAATTAGAGCCGTTCCCTCAATATCCTCACATTCTCTACCTGTCTGTCCCTTTTTGAAAGATTCTCCAGGGTGGGACGGCGGTCGTAGCAATGGTTTTGTCAATGGGTACCATGATGGTCGTGTGAATGGGACTGCAAACTTTGGCCGTGGACCTCCTCGTAATGACAGAGGTGGACGTGGTGGCTTTCGTGGAAACAGGAATGGTGGTCCCTTCAACCAGCCAATGCATAATGCAGGTGAGAGTTTTACAGAATTTTAAAATGATAGTCATTGTTTTGCAAGATGTACATGTTTCTAATGCTCTAACATAATGAAATTGCAGGTTATGTCAGTTATGAGAACAAAGATGGAGGCTGGAACTCTTTGGTGAACAGAGACGCCTACACTAGCTTTGGTGGGTGTTCTGACAGAGGGAAGTCTGCGTTCTTCAATGATAGAGGAGCTGGCTCAAGAGGAAGGTGAGGAAGAGTGCAGTAACACTATATTTTAGATACCATTGCAATTTCACCAGTTTTCAACAATTGTTTTAATAAAACGGCAAAATCTAATACTAGCCTTGTAATTAAAAAGTTCTCAACCTCCCAACTGTTTACGTTCACTTAAGGCATAAAGGACTGTGTTTACATGTGTAGACTGAGTCTACACGTCATCATGGGCATTTTGACATTTGATTTGGCAAGATTTCTAGATTAAGTAAAAGTTGAGTGTTTATGGTGGTGTGTTACAGTGTTTTTATAAAAATAATAATTGTTTCCTAGCAGGTATGAACGTGGAGGCTTTGGAGGAGGAACAGGAGGGAACAGTCGTTGGGTTGAAGAATCCAGAGATGAAGAGGACTGGTCAAAGCCACTGCCCCCCAACGAACGTCTGGAACAGTAAGTGGTCCCCTGCTAATTGCACTGTGTGTCCTGTCTCCTGAGTCCATCTGTCTGTGTGATTTAAGATCTTGTGTCTCCTCTGTCTCCCCCTCCAAACGACAGGGAGCTGTTCTCTGCGAGCAACACTGGGATTAACTTTGAGAAGTATGATGACATTCCTGTGGAGGCCACTGGATCAAACAGTCCTGGGCATATTGAGAGTGTAAGCCTAATAATCATAGTGCCTTGTTGAATCAAGTATTAAAACAAATAAAGTGGAGGGCTGCTACAGCAAATGGATGATGTTTTCTATATGTTTTTTTTTTTTTTTCAGTTCCATGATGTGGATATGGGCGAGATCATTATGGGCAACATCACCTTGAGCCGCTACACACGGCCTACTCCTGTTCAAAAGTATGCGATCCCCATTATCAAGGCCAAGAGGGATCTGATGGCCTGTGCTCAAACAGGTGGGAGAAAAATGGTTTAAATTTCCATCCCACTTTAACTATAATGCAAAGTATATTTGTAATCATGGGATGATAAAACTTAGAAAGTAGGATACTAGGCCTTTTTTATTTATATAAATTTTATTTTATTTTTACAGTGCCAGTAGCTTTAGCTGGACTTACCTGAAACTGCAAAGACTGCTGATGCTGCGTTATGTGTTATGGGTCATGTACATAAACATCGACCCTCTGATTAAGTTAATGCTTTTTTTTTTTTTTTTTGGTTGACTTGAGTAAAATGAGTAATTGTGTGAGCCCAAGTTCATGCCATTGAATAATTGAATGAATGTTTTTCAAGAGTTCATTGACCGATCCTTGAACACAAAGTAAAATGTAAAAAAAAGTCAAATGCCATTACTCTACAGTAACTTTATTAGGAAAATAAATGTAATAAATGGTATCATTCTAAAATGGTAAGTATGATAAACTGATGTTTTTCTGTAGACATTTCTATTGCTTTGATTTTGAATCACTCACATCTGTCAACTTGCATATCTTCTAGAACATTTACCTTAGAACATTTTCTATCTAGGATTGTGACCCCTTGTGAGTTAGATGACCTCTTCCTATCTCAGTAGGTAGGGCATGGTCAGTATAAACCGCAATGTTTACCAGGTTGAATGAGCAAACTCTGGCTTTGGATGTCTAATGTGGATGATAAGTAGAGAGTAATTTGAGAGTGTGCTTCATCATGTGTGTATGCTCTATTCTCTCAGGCTCAGGGAAGACTGCAGCCTTCTTACTTCCTGTGCTTAGTCAGATCTACACTGATGGACCTGGAGAGGCACTGCAGGCCACCAAAGCCAGCACCCAGGTTACTATACATCTCTTAATTGGCCGAAACCTGTACAAAGAGTCTTGTGAGGGAAAGCATTTCTGCTTCTGTCATGAAAATATTTTGTTTTGGTCTTTAAGCAGGAGAATGGGAAGTACGTCCGTCGTAAGCAATTTCCTATCTCTCTGGTACTGGCTCCAACAAGAGAACTTGCTCTTCAGATTTATGACGAGGCCAGAAAGGTATATCTTTCTGGTAAACCAGTTATAGGTTAGCAAAATTTGGTCCAATTTAAAGCTCATCTTCACTAATTGTTTTGCCATCTTCTGCAGTTCTCTTACCGCTCCAGAGTGCGCCCGTGTGTGGTGTATGGAGGTGCAGATATAGGCCAGCAGATCCGTGATTTGGAAAGAGGCTGTCACCTGTTAGTGGCCACACCAGGCCGTCTGGTAGACATGATGGAGCGGGGCAAGATTGGCCTAGACTACTGCAAGTAAGTGAAGCTAATATGATTCTAAGCTAGAATAATTTAAGTTTTCTTAGACTTCAAATACATCTTGGTTCAGAAAAATGACTTTATACATTCTTTGTAGATACCTGGTGTTGGATGAGGCTGACAGAATGCTCGATATGGGTTTCGAACCCCAGATCAGACGTATCGTGGAGCAGGACACCATGCCTCCAAAAGGGTCTCGCCAGACCATGATGTTCAGTGCCACCTTCCCGAAAGAGATCCAGGTATATGAGGCTAACCAGTGGGTCTCATTATGGACTTGAATAAAAGTTAGGATTTTAATAAAGAACTCATTGTTTTTTATTTGAAGATTCTGGCCCGTGACTTTCTGGAGGAGTATATATTCCTGGCTGTGGGCCGAGTGGGCTCCACCTCAGAGAACATCACTCAGAAGGTGGTTTGGGTGGAAGAGAATGACAAGCGCTCCTTCCTCCTTGACCTGCTCAATGCTACAGGTAAAAATGTCTTTACTCGTCGACTGTTTCTCAATGTCATGGGATCCTCGATGACTTGTTGCTGGAATAACAAATTCTTGGTCAAGCTCAGTGTGAGGGTATATGTGGGTGTATAGATTTTATTGTTGTAGCACTAGTTTTTAAAAATAGTACTGCAAATAGTGATATGGGAAGAGTTAGAAGCTGAGTTATTACCATTTATTTTTTTAACATACTCCTTTTCTTTGCAAATATAAATAAAATTACTTAAATCTGAGTGGTTTTAAAGTTAAAGAGTGTTCTTTAGCTATTGCTGTTGTGTTGTAAACATGTAGAAACAGTGATTGGCTTCTTGGGGAAGCTCTCATGTATATCCATAGCAACAGAGACGCCCGTGCTTTTAGATAAGTCTCATGTGATAAGTGCTGCCATGCCAACATGATCTAAGCAAAGACTGTAGCAGAAGGCTTAAACGGAGGGAATGAAGTCACGTAGTGGGACATTTTAATGGAAGGGCGTTCTACAGTTTCATCCTTGTGTGTTGATTGACATCATGGCAAAACCTGACTACAGTAAAGAAGCAAGCTGTGGCTAATATGGCATTCAGTGCAGATAATTAAGATTACAAAAGCACAAATGTATTTCTTCATTTGCAAGATGTTTATCCAGAGTGACTTACCTTTGTCTTTGTAGGCAAGGATTCTCTCACACTGGTGTTTGTGGAGACGAAGAAGGGTGCTGATGCTCTTGAGGACTTCCTCTATCGCGAGGGCTATGCATGCACCAGTATCCATGGGGACCGCTCTCAGCGTGATCGTGAGGAAGCGCTCCACCAGTTCCGTTCTGGGCGCTGCCCTATCATGGTTGCCACCGCTGTGAGTAGAGTCTGCTCGTTCACTGGAAGCCTGTGGTTTTCCTCCTGATTGCTTAACTGGTTGTGTTTTTGTCTTGATAGGTGGCTGCACGTGGCCTTGATATCTCCAACGTGAAACACGTAATCAATTTTGACTTGCCTAGTGACATTGAGGAGTACGTCCACCGCATCGGTCGTACAGGCCGTGTGGGAAACCTTGGTGAATTTTGCTATAGTTTTCAAAAATATCTTGAAGTTTTTGCCAGAACATCTGTTTGAATTCTTGATTTATCTTCAGGTCTGGCCACATCCTTCTACAATGATAAGAACAGCAACATCACAAAAGATCTGCTGGACATCTTGGTGGAGGCCAAACAGGAGGTGCCTTCCTGGCTTGAAAACCTAGCCTACGAGCACCAGCACAAGAGCACCAACCGTGGACGCCCCAAAAGGTACGGAAGCATCCGAGCTCTTCAGATCTCCCCAATGGGTTTGTGTATCTTCCAGATTCATGATGTTATTCTTGTCCTGCAGGTTCTCTGGTGGCTTTGGGGCTAGGGATTACCGCCAGGTTGCTGGGGGCGGCAGTGCTTTCACCAACCGTGGCGCTCGAAACACTGGTGGCCATGGAGGGAACAGAGGTTTTGGAGGCAATAAGGGTTAGTTTAACTTCAAACCACATCTTATGATTTGATTTTATATATAATACGCATGCATATGTGTGTGTATAAATGTTAACATGTAGCCTAGATTAATAAACTTAACAATAAACAATCAAAAGTCAGTGGAAATTGTTGAAAGCAGTCCTGAATTTATTGTCCATTTTAGGTGGCTTTGGGAGTTTCGGTGGTGACAGCTATGGGGGCAACTATGGAGGAAACTATGCCCAGGTGGACTGGTGGGGCAACTAAATGTACGTTTGCCAAACTAGCTGAGCGGAAACCACATGTTATCATAGCCAGACTCTTTCCCCCCGTGTAGCTTTATGAACTCGGTACATTACACGCAGTGATTCTCGGCCCACATTCTAAAGGGAGCTGATCTGTGGAAGAACTGGAGCAGAATAACAAACACTTGTGTATTTGATCTATTACAGCACCTTCATTTCTGACCTTTTCTTTGTTTAAAAAAAAAAAGAGGATCATTTTCTATGTGAATGTACTGTGCCTTTTTGAATATAGACAGGAATTTAGTTTTGTTAATTTCATTGAGTGAACTTGGCCAGGAGCAATGTATTTTTTGTTTTTTTGCTGTAAAGGTATTTGAAAGCTTGTACTCAATCAAACCTTGGCAAATACTGGGATAACATGACTCAGCGAGTCGCTGTTCCATTTGAACTTCAAATTATCACCGATATCATGAAGCCAACAATACAAGTCACAAAGTAAAACGCATCTCAGGCGCTTTGCTAGAACCGTTCTCTGAAGCATCTGTGTCACAAGGGACAAATCGGTCTGACTGACTTTTTGTTTTGCTCACTCTATCCTGCAGAGACACCTCTTTAGGGATATGGTTGTCTTGAAAAGGCCATTCCAGTTGTGATATTCATAATGAAATATTGGAAACACTCCGTGTTTGAAAATTCAAAATGCTGGAACTTCTTACTCCACTTGTTTTAATTGACAGTGTTACGGCAGCTAGTAAGAACCACATGCTAGCCACTCGAAGTGGGCAGCTTTTTTTGTTAACTACTACTTTTCTTCCTCTAAACAACATTTTAGAGAAGCAGATGTGATTTTATTGAAAAACTCCGAGGTTTTTTGATCAAACGTTCTTCACAAATGTCAGCAAAACAAAAAATGGCTGCCATCCTGAAAGCAAAGTTCAAATGGCTACAAACGGACCACAGAACCAAAGCGGCCGTGCCTTTGCTACATGACCGCTTTGGTCAAATACGCATGCTAGTGTTTTGTTTTTTGGTCAAGGAGAGAAGACAAATGAACTGTTGCAGGCTTTCTTTTAATACAAACGTCCTCTCTTTTCAAGCTGCGCAGCAAGCATTGCTCCCTTTTTCATGGTAGAGGCAGCATGGGAGTTCATTTTGAGGCACTGGTGGATCAAAACCAGGAGTTTGTTTGCATTGGACCTGACGCGAGTGCAGTTAGACAGGCCACCATTTTAGCTTGTGTATGGAGTCCCGCTGTTGTGTGCGAGGCTGGACACCAGGTATACCAATGCTGTCAGCTCCTGAAATTCATCTGGTTAGATGTGAACTAAACCACTGGCTGAGGAGCCAGTTTACAGCTTCTTTTCTTGAAAAGGACAGAAGCGCTCGAGTGGAGGAGAAATAAGGCATTTATCGCAAGTGCAATAGATTTTCTTCTCAAGTGAGGATGTGCCTTGACTTTCTTTTATTTTTTTTTATTTTTGATGAATTCAAGCAGATGCACTGACAGTATTAAGAACTTCAAGTTGAATGGTGCTACTTTAGTTAGGTCTAGGCCCGTGTACGTTGTGCCCATCAAGTTTTACAAAGTTATTTTATTGCACATTTCGAGTTTTATATATAAACGTGTCTTGAGTGCATGTCCTCAAGCTTCCAAATGTTGTGTCAGGATACGCAGCTTGTTTACAAAAGGGGAAGGGTTCTCACTACCAGGATTTATTTGGGACCAGGGCAATCAGCAGTGGGGAATTTAGCTATTTGCACACAGATTTCTAGATTCTACTTTTGCTGCTAGTTTTGTGTAAGTTATTAAGCATTTTTTGAGAAATATTTATTTTTATAAGCCTCAAAGTGAATCTTTGAAAGTTTCAAGTAACTTGACCAAAAGACAATACCTGAACACTGGCACTTGAATGTTGAATGTCACCTGTATGCGTGGAAAATTTCTGTATTTCGGGGTAGCGTGAGCTTTTTTTAATGTTTCAGACGTAATGAACTTGATCAGTTTCCACAGCTGTTAAAGGCCTAATGGCATCACGTCGCTATGGAATTACCAATTGGCTCTCAGAATTGGAAACCGAAAAAAAAGAAGGAAAAAAAAACATGCCAAGGTTTGGATTAAAAAACAAAAAGTTAAATAAATATCAGTGCAAAAAGTGTCCAGATTCTCCAAATGTGTGCTTTTTTCTGTCCTACAGATTGGCATTGGTTCTGTTGAAGTTTTGTTTCTGTCAGTGTCTGGCACATGGCAACCTTGAACATGTGGTTGATCTGTTGTATTTACACATACAGCGACTCTGGTATTAGTCCACTCAGGAGAAGCTGCAAGTATCCACGCTAGCAATAAGTCTTAAAGTGTATTGGAAACACTGAAATCACATCCCCTGCCCTCCACCCAGATGGAAAAAGGAGAATAGTTGGCTTCCTGAGAGGACACCAGAGCTTCTTTAGATTTAGTATTTGCTTTATGTCGTAGCTTCTAGGCTCTGCACTGCATGAGATGACTCAGCTGTGCATTTATTGTATGATTTTACCAAAATAAAAGTTTCTGATGCAAATTCCTTACAATCGAGCATGATTTCTTAAGCGTTTCATGTTGCAGAAATTTGGACAAGCATCTGCTCTTCATGTGCTGGTGATTGGGAACTCTGTTAATCAAATTACAAAATTTTTTTTTGATCGCCACAGATCATATTTTCACTGTTAAAGTGCTAACAGACTAGTAGTTAAGGACTAGACTGACTGAAAATATGTATAAATATGATACATATTGATAAACTGCCATTGTATAATACAATGTAAGATTCTGACCTGGTCGAAAACTTGAACGTTTTGAAATGTTTAATTTTTTTGCTTCATCTGATGGGTATGAAACTTGGTGACTTTTGTTGTATTACCTATATGAACACACAAAAAAATCAAGGAGATGATTCTGATATGTTAAAGGGTCGTAAAAAAAAAGTCACACTTAGCTTCCTCCCGCCCGAAAACGGGCGACATAGGAAATGAATGGGAAATACGAAAAAATAGGAAAACTCAGAGAAACTTTTGGTGGTACAAGCTACAGATCAGCAACTGTGCTGAAAAAAAGTGTACAGCAATGAAGGGGTGACACTCTAGAACATCAAGAGTGCAAATAAGACCCCCCCCCACACACACACACACACACACCCACGCACACAAACACATACACAGATAAACTGGCGACTGCAACAGCAAATTTGTAGAATATTCCGCATAAAATCAATAAATGAAAAAAAAAACTTGCTCAAATGCACACACACACACACACACACAGAGAGAGAGAGAGACTGGTAAGACTGCAACAGCAAATTTTGAGAATATGCAAAAATAAATAAATAAAAAATACAAAAAGAGACTCTCGCTCAAATGCAACACACACACACACATTCACTCACACATACACACACACACACACATTGTGTTCCCTTTCTAACCAAATGCTATAGTTTGATTGTAATCATAATGCAAAACCTGATACTTATCTAAACATTTTTGTTAAGAAAATAAAGTAATCATCTTTTAGAATATCTAAATGTATATCTAAATAAAAAAACGAATAAGATAGAGAAATCATGTCTAAAACAACAAAAGGAATCAAATAGCCTTTCTACATAGGATATATAGGAAGCTATAGACAGCCTACAGGCTGGTACAGGACATTACACAAAAGTGGCTATTTTTTAAAGCCACTAGATGAAGTTCTTCTCCTTGAACATTTTTTTTTTAGGCTGGCACTCTATTTTGATGTGAAATGCTGCATTTATTGAATTTTCTTTTAAAAATAAATATAAAATAAAAAATGATATATTAATTCTAATGGAAAAAATACCTCATAAAAATTATATAATTAATGCAAAGTATCATAAAAAAATCTAAAAATTCTAAATAATAATCAGAAAACATTATAGAACAAAAATATATTTGATTGGGTATCCTGGGAAAAAGTAAAGTACAATTTTAAGGCTTCGCCCGTTTTCGGGCGGGAGGAAGCTAAGTGTGACCCATTTACGAAGAAGCCCAGAGGGTTAAGAAAATTTTAATAATCTATAGAAAAATAAGATTTTGGGAATGGACATTGATTTTATATTTGTGCTTTATAAACACATTCGAATTTTTGATAAATCCTTGTGTTTAGCAATAATTCATTTTAAACATGACACTGCTGAAGCCTGATGAGTCCTAAAAACGGAAAGAGAATGAAAAATTCTGTTATTTCTCAATGCCAACTGAAAAGTGCCCCCTAATATGAAATCCAGGTGGTAGAGGGGTCTCTAATGACAAGGTGTTAACATACTTGCAGATGTTTCCTGAAACGTTGACATTATGGTGCAGTATCTCATGACCACTGGTTTATATAAGGAGATTGCAGCCTGTAATCTTTGTGTACTATTGAGGCCCAGTGGGTCATTTCTGCTCGCTTTGATTTCAGAGTACTGCTTTAAACGCTTATAATCCCAGGATTTTTCTGCCATTAAGTGATGGCTTTTTGAAGGGGGGTGCTGATGATAGTGGATGTGTGCACATACAAACATTCATATTCTCTAGGAGAGAAGCAGTAGAGACAGTCATGGTGGATGAACTTTTATTAGTTGTCTGTGCACGAGAATCTTTACCGAACATGCTCGACAGGTAAGCAGTTTGCAGCCATTGCTGACATTTAACACTTTGGGATTTTTTTATTTAATTTGGTCAAATAAAATGTTCTGTCCTCTCTTGCTGATTATCAGTTCAACAACAAGATCTCCTAATTGTTTAGTTTTAGAGGAAATGCTTAAGTTAATTTATCTTAACAAAATCCACAGTTGAGCAGAGCCAGTGATGCGTTTCATCCTAATTGCTGGTAAGTCTAAGATTTTTGCTGTTTTGTGTTTGTGAATTTCTTCAATATGAGCAGGTGTAATTAAGCTACTGTGCTAAAAACAATCTATTGAATTCAACTGATCTCAATGTTTTTGAGAACATTATATTAAAGCGTGGTTACAGTATGTTCCTGAAATGCAGTATCTCTGATAGAAATTTAAGGGAACAAACAGGACCTAGTTTGTTTTTGTAATCTCTAATCTGTCCTTTCTTAATCACCATATTTTCAGTGTGTGGAGCAGATACAGGACAGAGGGGAGGCCACACATTAAATTATTCCTCCAGTGTTTGGTTGTGCTCTCTGTAATCTTCCCCTAAATGCTGGGAGAACCAGCACAGTTCATTTGCAAAGTAACTGCTAATGCTGCATGACTAGCGTTTTGTTTCAGTATAATTAAAATAAGAGTCCTGGAAGTTCTATCTGAAAGTTCATTAAAGGCTTTTTGTGTTGAATCAATATTTATCTGCAATATAGACCATGTAGTTCTAGTATAAACCTGTGGTGTGGGGCATTCAATAAACATTCATCAATAGGACTGTTTACAGTTCAATGTGATGATAAATTCACTCTTAAAATTATGAAAATATTGACTTTCCATTTTTTTCCAAATACTCAAAATTATATATATTTTTTAACTGGCCAAGTAGGTTTGGTGAACCTCTTTTATGCCATTTAATATATATAAATAATCTAAAAAGAATGCTTGTCCACTGATTAAATTTCTTTTGTCATTAGCCTTGAAAATGTTTAAAATTGGTATTTTGAAAAAACAAAAATTGTAAAAGTACCTCCTAGGCAGCTAATCAGATGTGAACATGGTAATTTTCACACCATGTTAAAAAGGTTATTAATTGACATTTACATTTAATTGTTATTTTTTTTAATATGGTTCATTTAAATCTCATCGGTGTTACATTAAATAATGTTTGCGTGAAAGACGGAATGTCGACATTTTGGTAGAATGACCTACATGCAATGTGCGACTGATATTTAGTTTGAATATTTCAAAACAAAACCTTAATAAACATTGACAAGATGACAGTTTGTCTAGTTAAATGGTACCCTAACCCTAAATCTCTTTCTTTTTCGCCAGTGTACTTCCTCCTTGTCCTCCCCCGTCATGCCCTGGCCCTATGGGCCTGCACGCGCTCTTGTCCTCCCAGTTGCACGTGCACTCACGAGAAGAGTTGCAGCGTCCTGTGTGACCACGTCAACATGATGGACCTGCCCAAAGAGTTCCCCTGCGAGGCATCCTCCATCAACCTGGACAAGAACAGCATCAAGTTTCTGTCCGAGCGGGCCTTTGGCACCCTGCCTTCACTCGAGACACTCTCGCTGAACCACAACAACATCTCCTTCATCACACCGGGAGCGTTTAAAGGGCTGCCCAACTTGCTGGAACTCAAGTTGTCCCACAACGAGCACATCCGCTACCTGCACACTCGCTCCTTCACGGCACTCAAGCGCTTGGTGCGTCTGGACCTCTCCGACTGTAACCTGTTCAGCATGCCAGACCGCATCTTCCTGGAGCAAATCTCCCTGAAGGAACTGCTGTGTTTCCAAAACAACTTTCGACATGTTCCCGGGTCCATAAGGGGGATGGAAAACCTCACACATGTTTACTTGGAGCGCAACAAGATTGAAGCGGTGGCCTACAGCACTTTGTTGGGCCTAACCAACCTCAAGTACCTCAACTTACAGGAGAATCGCATAAACGTGATACACGATGAGGCCTTCAAAGATCTAGTGCGTCTGGAGAACTTCTACCTGAACGATAACCTGTTGGTCGACTTGCCCCAGCATGCTTTCAAGGGCCTAAGCAACTTAAAAATGCTGAATCTCGGTGGGAACGTGTTGAGCAATGTGTCCAAAACATGGTTCAGTGACCTGGTGGAGCTGGAGGTGCTGTACCTGGATCGGAACCGGCTGTCCTACATCGAGGAGGGCGCCTTTGAGAACTTGACGAGCCTCATCACGCTGCACCTCAACAGCAACAATCTGACGTCTCTGTCCTTCTCCGTCTTCAAGCCCATCTATTTCATCGGCCGCCTGTATCTCTTTCGAAACCCCTGGGAGTGTACCTGCGACCTGGAGTGGTTGAGGGAGTGGATGGAGAGTTATAAGTTGGTGAGAGACATTCCATGTGCATCTCCATCCTCCGTGGGGGGCTTGGACCTGAGTGAAGTTGTCTACGCTCACCTGAACGGCACCTGTCTGGATCCCCCGGAGCTCAACCTGACCACATCTCCTCCTGAGTATTCCACCATGGAGAACAAGTTCAATAGCCTCATCTCCAGACTTCTACAGCAGGAACTGAGGGACGAGATGGTCAACGTCACGGATGGTCTGAGGAACGGCACCCAGCAGGACCTCGCTGAGAGTCAGGTTTCTTCTGGACGTGGACTGTTCGGAGCTCCGCAGACTGTGTCTCTTCTTGTGATTCTTTTTCAACTCCAGATTAACGGCATTAATGCCTCTTGAGTCTGGTGAATACCAAAAGGGATTGAAGTGCATCCAAGAGTGGAAGTAATTTTCCAGTATGGGAAACGTTTGGATTTAAGGCCGTGATGAAATGTTTGATCTATCTTGCCATGAGCGGTGGGTTTTCTCATGTTGAATATGGAATTCTGGAAGATATAAGGGAGTTGGAGATGATCATCTCTTTAAATGAATGGAAACTGGTCTTGAAGGGAAAGGAGCACGTTTTAAGCAAATAAGACTGTAAAGTGTAACTGAGGGCCATTTTCTGAGAACTGCAACTAGTGGCACGAATGTTTTTATAGCATTATTTTTTTTATCTAGATTTGATTTAAAACATCTTAACGTATCTATAGTGCAAATACATTTGTACCTGTTCTGTTTCATAACTTTGTAACATTTGTTGTTTAGGAGGTTCATCTGATAAAGTGTCTCTCTATCATTTCACCAGAAGGCATAACACGCTGTCCTCTTTGTTTGGATCATTGAATTGGCTAAGTTTCCAGTTCTGGAAAATGCATTAGTCCTCCTATTCTCTAAAGCTTAAGTGCACTCAGTAACATAAGCTTCTTCATATTGTAACCAAATGGATTGGCTTTATCATGGTGTTTCTCTGTTACGATCATAAATCTTCACTATACAGAGCACAACGTGCACAGAATGATTTTGTCATATTCTGACATGAGCTTCTGAGCTACTAAATATAAAGTATTTGTGGAAGAGACCCAATTGTTGTGCTTTAATACAGATTTTTGTTCACTTGTGATTGAGATACTTTGAATAAAGAAAAATCATTGCATTATTAGTGAAATGACTTCGGTGCAAAGTTTTGAAAGTGTACTGATGAAGGTTAAACGTTGCAGTGCAAGTCTGGTAGCATTATGGCCTTTCACATTGAGCATAGTGCTTAAAATTAAATCTAAATTTCAGGTTAACCTTGTCCTAGTCTTAGAAAATGCATTCATAAAGTTTAGCTCCTGTATTTTATGCAACGTGAAAGGTTTGAGATGTTCTCATGGTACTGCAGCAGTTAATAATGCAGCCTTGTATATGCATGTGTGTGTGTGTGTGTGTGTATATATATATACCGGTATTCCCCCAGATTGTGTAATTTTATGTTTGTGGTGAGACTACAGTTGACTATTTAGTCTTTTTCCCCCAAAAAAGACAGCTGAACCGCTTTTATTCCTCTGTATGTCAAGTGTGGTTCAGCAGATGTCATTCATGTGTATTTGATCAATTGGAAGTCAGCATTAATCATTAAATTAATTTCAAATGATGTTCATAATGTTGATAATCATCAAAGAATCCTGGAAAAATGTATCTTGGTTTCCACAAAATTGATAATAATAATAATGTTTCTTGATCACATGATATCAGCATATTAGAATAATATCCTAAGGTTCAAACACTGAAAACTGAAGTAAAGTTTACAGGAATAATTTAAGTTTTTAAATAGAGTAAAATAGAAAACACAATATTACCATTTTACTCTATTTGTAATTAAATAAATGCAGCCTTGAAGAACAGACTTCTTTAAAATAACACTTTACACACTCGCTCTTTGTTTCTAATGCATACAGAAATATGAAAGAGTACCGTTAGTCCAGCAAACACACTCTGCGTCACACTCAGACACATATGTCAAGCGGGCAGGACGTGACCTACCAACAGTTTTCCACTGGCCCCGTCTCTGCCAACTCACACAGAGACAATGAGCAACACAGAGCAGAAGACAGAGGAGATCTTCACCACATAAAAGGAAATATATATATTTTTTAAAAACACTCATATCGAAGAGCTGCTCCATCATCGGCAGAGCCATTTACACAGAGTAAACAGTTTGAGTTAACAGTTTGTCATGTACAGAACAGACATTGTCCTTCGCTTTGCACAGACGCACCTCTTCCTCAAACAACTCCACAGAAACCACACATTTCTGAAACGACAGAACAGTTCAGTGAACTCATTTTCATCCTGAACCCCTTAATCTTACAACAAATAAAAATTTAGACCATTTACAAACACGTTTTACTACATGATTGGTAAAAATAAACTGTTTACAAATTTGCCAAAATGCAAGGGATGTGCATAGGTCTTCTTTTTTTCCTCATCGTCACCGGCCCCTCTTGTTTGAATGTGTTCATCCAGACGAATGCAATGTTTTCTGCTGTGGTTGACAGTCTGAACACAGCTAACACTGACAGCATGGAAGCTTGTGAATGTTCACATGCATGAGATCTCATTCATATCTCTAAAACATTTATGTACATCTTTAGAGACAGTATCCATCGAGTAGAAGATGAAAAACAAAACAAAAAAAGGCAAATGGGAAGGTTGTGCTAAAGCAGCTGGGCTCTGCCACATGTATAATGTGAGGATTATGTATGATGGCTGAGTTAATGGCCAGATGAAAGCTGTGAGGATTCTGCTGTAGAGACACTGCACTTCTGCTCTGGTAATAACAGAAAAATGAGAAGAAAAACGAAAAAATAAAAATAAATAAAAAAATATTGCAGGAAAATGCATCATGTAGGATATTGTCTCTTTAAATCAGTCTACAAAATGCTGCCTCCTAGCTATATAGACATGACAATATTTAGTATTTCTTTAATTTTTTTTCATAAATACAACACTACATCTAGGTAGTGTGTGAGGGGCCAAGGCTAGGCTCACTTAAGGTACATGGATGTTGTTGGTGGGCTTCTGTTTGAATCATTTTTTTTTTTTCTTGCAGAAATGCACTACACAGTGTGAGGTTATGAAGGGTGTAAGGTTACAGGCTGATGGGTTCGCTGTTTTAGTAGACCCAGGATACTGGAACCCACTGGCCAGTGGTGCAAACCAGGTCTATGGCTTCCTCCAAGAGTCGAATAGTCTCGTCAATCTCATTATTGATAATGGTTTGGTCAAAATAGTGTGCATATGTCTTCTGGAGGATCTCGGACTCCTTCTGCAGCCTCTGTAATGACTCGTCCTGCAGAATGAAAGAAAAGATTAAGTAACAGAGTAAAGGGCCTTTTAAAAAGGATAATTGATGCATTCTGACAACATGCCCATTTAAGAAAATTTGATTTATGATCCTTAAGGAATAAACAGAGGACGGGAGAGTTGGGAAGGATGGTACTAGTGTAGATACACAGTACACTATGATTCAAACATTTGAGGCCAGTAAGATTTTTTGCTGAGTCTCTTATGCTCACAAAGGCTGCATTTATTTTTATATATATTTATAAAAAAAAATTAAAAGCAATAATATTATAAAATATTATTACAAATTAGAATAACTTTTTTCTATTTTCAGCAGCTATTACTCCAGTCTTCAGTGTCACATGATCCTTTGGAAATCATTTTAATATGCTGATGTTGAAACTGTTGGAACTGTTGTGCTGCTTAATATTTCTGTGGAAACATTATATTTATAGTATATATTTTTGTACAATTATATTTATTTTTTATCGTCACTTTTTTTATCAATTTAATGCATCCTTGCTGAATAAAAGTATTTATTTCTTTAAACAAACAAACAAACAAAAAAATCTTACTGATCCTAACCTTTAAAATGGTACGAAGTACTAAGATGTGGATCAGGGTTTTCTTAAAAACAGCCATCTGTCTAATTGACCTTAGTTATAAAGTTCATATACGCAGTGAAACTTGTTTGGGTAGAGTTTGTAGGCACTAGGATCTAGTTGACATCTTGGCATACTCACAGGCAGCTTCCTGCACCATCTGGGAAGCTGAGCGTGATGTGAGGAAAGGTAGAAGAAATTAAATAAACATGCCAAAAAAGGTGCATGCAAAAAGAAAGAAAGACCGGCTATATAAAGATTTAGCTAAATGAAAGGAGGAGGAGAAGTCAGGTGGAGTTATTCTGCCAGTGAGGTGACATGCTACGACATGGGAGCATGCCCAATAGGTCAATGGCAAAGGCCGTGCTTATAATCGCACATCATTTAAATATGCTTCAGCTAAATGCAGGCCCAGTTCTACAGGGGTAAAACAGATTTGTTTGCAAAACAGATCTGACAAACGCTCCAGTATGTATTTGTGTTTGCGCTTTGAACGCGTAAAAGGTTTCTATTTACAACATGTTTTTACAGCATTCAGCAGTGTAGCCAACCACAGTCATATATGTTAATTTCATGAACGCAATGGCCAATCAGAGGCATTTATGCAGCCGAGTTTTGTTCATTATACACTGACCAGTATAGAGATTCAGTGATTATAACAGAACTTTGTAAAATCATGATGAACTGAGTGACAACATTTTAGTGATGAAAAAGGGAGCGCTCTTTGCACATTTCTAGGCTATATAAAATCCATTTACAATGCATAATCCATACCTCACTGACCGCATTGTTTGGTTAAGCTTATTTATGTGAATCAGCCTTTTCCCACATGAAGATTTTTTAATTAAAACACCGGTCTGCCATGACTGATGACAAACTGGAGCCTTGTTTGAGTTAAGCTACCAGAGCTACTGCCCAGATTACGCAAAATGGTCTGATTCCATTCAGTGCAAGTATCATCACAATAAGGTAAAGACCCGGCTATCGGAATCTATTGTGTGGGTGTTTTAAATGTAATGTTCAAATTTTACAATATTAAAAAATCGAACATTGTTATTTTAAAATTAACTGGTAACACTTTAGTATAGGGTCAAATTCTCACTAATAACTAGTTGCTTATTAGCATGCCTATTATTAACATATTGGCTGTTTATTAGTGCTTACAAAGTACATATAATCCATGACATCCATAATCCTGACAAATACCCTAAACTTAACAACTACCTTATAAACTATTAATAAGCAGCAAATTAGGGGTTAATTGAGGCAAAAGTCATAGTTAATGATTAGTTAAAAGTGAGAGTTTGACCTTAAAATAAAGTGTGACCAATTAACTATTAGATTAATTCAATATAAATATACATACGTGGATCCCAAAAAGCTTTTTCTTAATGTTGCTTTTTTTTCAGTTGGTAGATTTAATTGAATTTGTCATTTGAAAAGCAGATCCTCACACAGAAGGGTGTGGGCACTCTTTTGCTATGGCATACTGAGAACTCCATGTTTTGGATCCTGATCTCACCTCATTCATGCCGGGAGTGATAGTTGGCGCAGCAATGAAAACCACATAGGGAGCAAATTCAGCTGTCCGTAAAACCTTCAGAGCCTGAGAATATTTGAACACAACAAGATTAAGTTATTGCAGTTCATTTTTATGCCCCCATCATACAGTGAGTAAAGAAAAAAGAATTACCCCCCTTTAAAATAAATCACATTTTGTTGCTTTGCAGCCTGATATTAAGACAGACAGTTTTTGTTTTATCCAGCTGTATTTACAGAGTGCAACATATAACATCCAAGTGAAAGATATAACACCAACATGTCAGAAAAGAAAAAAAAAATTCTGAATCACTGAGTTGGAAAAATGACCACCCCCTTCCTTAGAATGACTCAATCAGGTGTAGCCAATCATCTTCTCAATGACACACAAAGCAATCTGACTGTCATTTCAGCTGTGATCAGCTGTGGTCATTTTGATTAACTCAGGATGAAAAGAGCTTTCCTGGAGCATTTCAGTCCTCGTTTGTGTAACTGAAGCAAACAATCAGCTATGGTTGTGGTAAGGCAGAGTCAAAAGATCTCCGGCATAAAGTTGTGGACATGCACAAGTCAGGATATGGATAAAAAAAAAAAAATTAAAAGGCTTTATCAATGCCTAGAAGCACTGTGAAGTATTTAGTGCAAGGTATTTGGTACAACACAGATCTCCCTGGATCAGGACTCATTCTAAACTGGATGAAAGAGCAACAAGGAAACTAAATGGAGAGACGACCAAGAGGCCTACAGCAACTCTGAAGCAGCTGCAGGAATTTATGACAAAGAGTGGTTATTGTGTGCATGTGACAACAAGATCACAAATTCTCCACAGATGTGGCTTGTATGGAAGGGTTGCAAGAAAATGGTCACTTCTCAATTCCACATGCATCCAAGACTGAGCTTTCCCAAAACACACTTTGAAGTTTTAAATTTGATTAATTTGAATTATTTGGCCTCAACTCCAAACGATATGTCTGGTGAAAATCCAGTACACCTCACCATCCAAATGACCGCATTCCTCCAGTAAAGCGTGGAGGTGGTCATATCCTGTTCTGGGGGTGTTTCTCTGCAGCAGGGACTGGAGCACTTGTCAGGATAGAAGGAAAAGTGGATGGAGTATAATACTGTCAAATTCTTGAGGAAAATCTGCTGCCCTCTGCCAGAAAGTTGTAAGTGGAAGAAAGTTTACCTTACAACATTACAATGACCGAAACACACAGTAAAACTGAGCACACATTGATTGACGGAGAAAAAGGTGAATGTCTTTGCATGGCCTAGTTAAAGAATTAACCCCATGAAAATCTGTGGAATAACTTGAAGACTGTAGTCCACAAACGGTCACATCACATCTAACTGAACTTTAGCAGATCTGTAAAGAAGAGTGGGAAAATATAGCAAAGTCTAGATGTGCAAAGTTAGTAGAGACAGAGACATATCCCAACAGACTAAAAGCTGTAGTTAAAGCAAAAGATGGTTCAACAAAATACTGACACAATGGGATGGTCTTTTTCCCAACTCAGTGATTCTGGGTTGTATTTTTTTTTCTTTTCTGATATGTTGGTGTTATATCTTTCACTTTGATGTTGTAAGTTGCACTGAGTAAATACAGCTGGATAAAAGAAAAACTGTGTCCATCTTCATTTCAGGCTGCAAAGCAACAAAATGTGTCTTTTCTATACCCACTGTATGCGTCTTAATATATTTGAGATATGATATTTAACTTATAAAATTAAGATTAAGATGCAATCAAATTTGTCAATTTTCTTTAAGCACAATCTTACAATTTTGAATAATTACACTATTTGGATCTGAGTGACTAAATATTCAAGGTTTTAATATCACTCTCCTTTTGTCTTTTGTAATGTTCCTATAAATAACAGCCAGTTCTCTACAGAAATCATCCTAAAGGGAAATTACATCATAAATCCAACACAAACATACTATAATTCCGTTCATAAAGTTTTGTGGTATTAGATGGTTTATATCAATCCAAAATATTCCATCTTGTTTGATAATATTCAATATAACTGTAAATATCTAAACCAATTTCAAGTTAACACTGTTATGTAAGATTCCTCACTAAGTAATGGCTAACTGACCATAGGTCTTTATTTCAATCTTATTAAGTCTCATATTAATAATTTTCTTTGTGTAAATAATAAAGTTCCTGAACTAAACCAGAGCATATTTCTGAAAGTCTGCAATACCATTGCTGCATAACAGGAATGACCTATAAGGTTAATGTTCAACCATCTTCTCTCATTATTAGATGCAGAGGGCAGTTAAACGGTCACCTGTGGCTCTACGTCCAGTATGGCTACGAGTCCCTGCTCATGGATCTTGCGTATTGTCTCCAACCGCGTGCCGTACATTGCATCCTCATGGCTGCCGTACTCCAGGTAATCATTGTTGGAGATGTCCTGCATCATTTGATCATGGGATACAAAGAAATAATTCTTGCCGTTCTCTTCATCTTTCTTTGGAAGTCTGGTTGTGTCTGTCGGGGCAGAGAGTTGGTGGTTATCAGTTCAGCAGTAACCAATCACGTGGCCTGTTAGTGATTTGGGAATGTTTCTTACGTGGAATGGGATAAGCAAATCTGTCTGGGTGTTTGGTGATTAGTGTGTTCTTGATGTGTCTTCGGCCAACACCGTGAGCACCTGCCACGATAGGATAACACAAATGTAAGAGAAATGCCTCATGCCAACTAACAAAGGTAAGATGTGGAATAAAACCAAAACCTACATACACACCTAATAAAACTAATGTTTTCCTCTTGAATGCTGGCAACCTCACTACTTCCTCATATGTGACCAGATCTAGTTGATCAAACACTAAAAAAACACACACAAGATTGTTATTTAATGGGAGGGAGGGACTGATCTTAAATAAAAAAAATGCCTGTTGTTGTCATTAGACTCCAACAAACCAGCTGTTTTAAAATAAAAAACAAATGGGGAATCTTACAAAGGAAAAGGAGGATGTTTTTGGGTAATGCTAATGGTGTTTGTTCTCTGTTTTCAATTGGACTATGAGGACTCTGCATGTGTTTTGGCTGCTTATGTAATGCTACAGACCTGATAGGGGGATTTGATGCGGTCTCTCACTGACATTCAATCTCCAATGCAGCGGAGTAGCTTCATGTATCAGTGTCTTCAAATGCAGCACAGAGCCCGAGCTGAGAGAACTTCCCAGCCATTAACGCTTGGCATTTCTGCATATTCAAACCTTTCACTGATGTCAAACTTGGAGAACATTTTGCATGTTTATTTCCTCTTATTTTTACATTAAGATTACCATTGCATTTCATTATAATGTAACTATGCTTAAATTAGTTAACTTTTTTTGGTATATATATATATATATATATATATATATATATATATATTATGTTTTAGAAAGAAGTTTTATGTTCACCAAGGCTGCATTTATTTGTATACAGATACAGTAACCACACAAACATTGTGGAATATTATAACAATTGAACATGATTGCATCAGACAAAAATGCAACAGACACCTGTTAAATTTCATAGTTAGATGCTGTCTTTAGTAATGCTACCATTAAAAAAAAGAGAAAAAGGCTGATGGGCTAAACATGATGATTCCTCTAAAATTTGACTGCACTGGAGGACAAAGTATGATTGCTATTGTGAACTTCCACAAAGGTATATCACTAAGCCTTTTCTAATACAGTGCTATGGTTGCATAATGAGTAAAACTGGCTGCAGTGTGCAAGCGGGGGTGTGTTGAGGGAGATAGCATTTGTGTTTGCAGGAGACTAAGAGTTGGCTTGGCTGTGGGAAACGTGAGACATCTGTGTAATTTCCACGTGAAATTTGATTCCAGTACTCATCTCCCTCTCTGAATAGATGCCTTAAATGATTCATATACACCTCTTTCACATGACCTTGTGTATGCAGCTCTATATATGTAGGATGTTTAATGGATTTGCACACAGAGAAGCCTCAAGTCGTGCTGTGGATCAGTGGATATAGGTGCACAGTGTTCAGCGAACACAGACTTAAAAATAAACTAAAAACAAAAAAAGTACAACACAACAAAATACAGCATGAATACCACACAAACATTCAAACACACACTGCAAAAGATCTTTGTTCTGTTGATTTAGAAAGAAAAATGGAGGTTGCTAATAGGCAGTGTTGGTAAGGTTACTTTGGAAATGTAATAGGTTACAGATTACAATTTAACCTATTTAAAATGTAGTAAGTAGTGTAACTATTTCAATTACTTTATTAAAGTAATGTAACAGATTACATTTGAACTGTTAATCATTTGGAAACATTTAAACCAAGCAGGGTTGACCTTACAGTAGTACTCAACACTGATTAATGTCAGACTTCCAGAATCCTTCATCACTTATTATTCAATTTTAAAGCACAGCCTCCTTAAAATCCGATTTTAGCAGCCCTTTTTTCTTAGAGGTCATTCTAAGGTTTAAATACTGATTTAAAATCATAAGATAGAGTTTAATAGCTATGCTACTGTTTTTAAAATTAAATCTTTGCATGGCGACAGGAACATATTTATTTTATCAAAAAATAAAGTGTATGGATAAACCCAAATAGGAAATAAAACAGTTATCAAATAAGCATGTGACGTCCTAAACTCCTGAAATAGTGGTCTCATATTTTATAGCAGTCAATGTAATTTGGGAAAGAAATGTAACGCCCTTTGTAATTGTTAACATTTTCATAAGTAACTGTAGTTTAATTAAACAGATTACAGTTTCATATATTTTGTACTTAAATAGTAGTTAAATTTAATGTGCTTAAATAACTAGCTACTCCCCAACACTGCTAATAGGCAAAGATGGTTTCAGGGCTTAATAAAATCAACACAACAAAGGCATTGAGTGAGAAAGAGAGAATTAAGCAAAGAGGCTGTATGCCACAGCAACAGTTACTTACATGCACAGAGGCCATTGGTAGATAGACAGCATGTAAAATGAACAGGGGAGGGGGTCATTGAGTTATGGCTCAGTTAACAGAACATCAGTAAACAAATACAACAACAAGCAAGCCCAAAGTTGTGATGCTCAAAGCACAGAGACACGATGGCCATCCGTGAGCTCGGGCTGCTCTGGATGGGGTGCTTTCAGAGCGTGAGAGACATCGCTGCTCTGAACAATGAAACATGCCTCTGACAATCACAGCAATGCACTAGCATATCAAGGCAGGAATCTGAAATCTGCAATTAAAGCTGGAATTAAGAGGTTTTTCTGATAATCTGCTAAGTATTATAATTTTCGGTCACAGTGTGAGTGTTGTAATTACAGTAATGTTCTTTTACAGTAACACTATACATCATGACGTATGTGGACATATGTGAGATAAATAATATTATTATATTATTATTCAATCACATAAACCAAAAGAACGAATTATTCTTAACAAATGTTAGTGACAGTCATGTCTACCACAATATAAACTAAGCAAAATCTCTAGTGTCTGCCACATTCCTACCATTGCACTGTACCATTAGGTCTCCCCTTGCAATACGGCTGCTAGAATGTTGTTAGGTGTTTCTCTTAAAGTGACAATTCAAGGGTCAACCATCAAACCCACATCCTTTATTATTTCTGTGTATATACACTAGCATTCCAAAATTCGGGGTATCTAACATACTTTTATGTTTTTGAAAAAGTTTTTTATGCTCACCAAGTCTACATTTATGTATCAAAAATGCAGAAAAAAAACTATTCTGAAATATTACAGTTTAAACAAACTGCTTGCTCCTTTATTTTAAAATAGAACTAATTTCTGTGACAGCAAAGCTGAATTTTCAGCAATCATTACTCCAGTCTTCAGTGCCACATGATCCTTTAGAAATCATTTTATTATACCAATTTGGTGCTCAAGAAACAAGCATAGTACCTCTTTTTTTAAATGTATAATATATAATAATATAATATATTTCTCTAAATAAAGAGGAATTTTGTTGTAATTTTCTGTACCAAACTTAGTTTTCCCTTAGTGGATATCATGTACAATAATATTTTGACATATACGTTAAGATTTTGGGCCCTATCATACACCCGGCGCAATGCGACGCAAGGCTCAGCGCAAGTGTGTTTGCTAGTTTCAGTCTGGCACCATTCGCATTCGCATCCAGTGCCACGTCGTTTAATTAGCAAATGCATTTGCGCCCATTCGTGCGCCCATGGGCGTGCTGGTCTAAAAAAGAGGTGTGTTCAGGCGCATTGCTATTTTAAGGAACTGAAAACAGACTGCGCCATAGATCAACTCAAACCTAGTCTAAAGTCTGGCGCAATGTTTTTTCTTTGTTATTTAAAGAGCGTGTTAGTATAGGCAGGTCCACAACGTGTGTACACGCTGCTTATCAAACACAGGGACACACAGCAGCACACAAACATGCCAAATATTAAAAATTAAAGGATTGCAATGCATTATAATTTTTTGTAGGCTAATTATATATATATATATATATATATATATATATATATATATATATATATATATATATATATATATATATATATATATATATATATATAAAAATGCCTACATGTCATAATGGATAGTCATCGCATGTATCAGAATTAGGCTATCTATTTTCATCTCGGAGACGCGTTCTGTCTTTGCGCTTGCCAAATTCCACTGTGTAAATAGCAAATCCGTCATGGCACGAGTGCAACTGGCTCTTACACCGTGCACTTTACACTTGCGTTTAGATCGTTAAAATAGGGCCCTTTGTCACAAAGGTATGGGTTGAATTTTAAAGGGTTATTGATTTAAAGTACTCTTGATGAATAAAAACATTAATTTCTTTAAAAAAATAAATCCCTACTGATCCCAAACTTTTGAAAGAGTATGTTCTGTTTTGTTTTTTAAACGGTTTAATTTTTATGAATACATAAACAGGTTTTTAATGATACAATGAAAAGTGGATTTAGATCACGTGTGTCAATGCTGAAATGACTAGGATGAAACAGAGTAAAAGGTGGGGCTATTAGGACATCAAAATTGTACACACACTGAGCTAAGCCACCAATGACCCCCTTCTGCTTTCACAAATAACTGAGAGAAGAACTCCCTGACCTGTAGATACACAAGTCTTTAAATAGAGGTCTATTTTCCTAATAAACCTGTTGCTGTAACGTTTTTGTTGTTGTTTTTTTGTCCCCAGTCTCCCAAAGATGAAATTCTCCCTGTGAAGGACAAGTCCTTAACAACTGCTTCCTATTGAAAAATCCCCAACCATATGCTTCCTATTTCCCTTCCTAACCTGATCTGAACCTGTGCATTATAGCTGGAAATGCTCAAAGCAAAACTCTAACAAAGCCCCATGCCTTAGACAAACCCTACATAATCAGAACGCTTTACAGAATTAAACAATAAGTTCTGAAAAAGGCCGTAATACCCTGAAGAATCCCATTTCCTGCCTCTCTGGCTGAGTGAGCTCAAATCAGACTCACTAAAGTGGGGCACAGGGCTCAGGAGGGATTATGTCTGATCTGCGCTCCCTGCCGCGGATGGCTGAGGGGGCTATGCTCAACACAGCCTATTTGATCACCTAAATGATTGGGTGCTCAGAGAACACTGTGATTCCAGCAGCCCAGATCTGATCAGATCTACGGTCGGGCCTACTTAGGCCAGAAACACTATGCAAGCAGGAAAACGCAGATTGAAATGTTGGGGCCAATACTTTTTTGACACACTGTTGGCAGTTTTGACAACTTTCTCAGCGCGACTGTGTTCAAAACAGCCGCCATGACACTAGTTAACCTGAAAGACACAGAAGACAACAGCGGAATCTATGCCACAAAGAATTAAGGCAAAAGTGGGGTTCAACTATAATAATAATAATAATAATTCCTTACATTTATATAGCACTTTCTAAGCACTCAAAGCGCTTTACAAAGTCAGGGGGTATCTCCTCATCTACCCCCAGTGTGCACCTGGATGATGCGACGGCAGCCATATTGCGCCAGAACACCCACCACACACCAGCTTACTGGTGGAGAGGAGACAGAGTGATGAAGCCAATCAGCAGATATTGGGATTGTTAGGAGGCCATGATGGTCAGAGGTCAATGGTCGAATTTGGCCAGGATGCCGAGGTCACACCTCTACTCTTTTCAAAAGACATCCTGGGATTTTTACTGACCACAGAGAGTCAGGACCTCGGTTTAACGTCTCATCCGAAGGACGGTGCTTGTTGACTGTATAGTGTCCCCATCGCCATACACTGGGGCGCTAGGACCCACACAGACCACAGGGTTAAGCACCCCCTGCTGGCCTGACTAGCACCTCTTCCAGCAGCAACCTAGTTTTCCCAGGTGGTCTTGCGTCCAGGTACTGACTAGGCTCAGTCCTGCTTAGCTTCAGTGGGAAACCGGTCTTGGGCTCCAGGGTGATATGGCTGCCGGCATGAACTAGCAAGGTGTACCTAATAACGTGGCCAGTGAGTGTAGTTTTGTGGGGGAAAAATATCAAAATTTATATATATATATATATATATATATATATATATATATATATATATATATATATATATATATATTCATTTTTTTATCATTTATTTTGCCATTAGTACACTGATAAATCAAAGTTTATAATTATATTTTGCCAAAGTACAGAGTAAAGCCCTGAATTCTAAGAATGCACCAAAAGTTAAGGGTCAGTAAGGTTTGTAAATGTTTTCCAAAGATGTCTCATATGCTCACCAAGGCTGCATTTGATCAAAAATACAGTAAAAACAAAAATACTGTGAAATATTATAATAATTTAAAACAACTGTTTTCTGTTTTAATATATTCTAAAATATAATTTATTCCTGTAATGGCAAACCTGATTTTTCAGCAGCCATTACTCCAGTCTACAGTGTCACATGATCCTTCAAAAATCATTCTAATATCCTGTTTTGGTGCTAAAGAAACATTTCTTATTATTATCAATGTTGAAAACACTTGTGCTGCATAATTTTGTGGAAACTGTAATAGGATTCATTTATAAATAGAAAGTTAAAAAGAACAGCATTTATTTGCAATAGAAATCTATGTTATAAAGGTTTTACTGTCACTTTTGATTAATACAATGACTCTTTCTGAATCAAATTTTTTGTAAAAAAAATAAAATAATAATAATAAATTAAAATTTGAATTTGAATGGTAGTGTTCTTGGATCATAAATTGTGTTCAGAAACACTGCATAATGCAACAATGTGAAAATTGATGGCATTGTTTAATTTCCTGTATGTTCGGAGGAAGTAGCCTGACCCTGTGTTAGCTAATATTATAGACCTAAATGACTTGCTTATATAAGATGTTATATGCGGTGGGCTTCACCATACTTTCAAATTAATGAGATCATATAATGGCCGCCTTTCATAATGTCAGGATCGATTTATATAGAGGTTGTCAAATTTGCGTAGAGTCACAGTATATCTAAGAGCAGCAAGAGTACAACTTCACAGGAGTGCATCTTCAGTGGAGGTCTGTGTGTTGGTTTGGAACTAAAGCCATGATGAAGTCATGAACTTCATCCATTCACATAAAGTGACATATGAGTTCCTCACAGCAAAGACACACTCTTTTTCTCTCCCCGGGCTTTTACCAGAAACCACAAACTCTTACGGAAAACATGGGCATCTCACTTACGGCCTTTGCATTTCCCGTGAGAACACATACATAAACACACTTGTTGCATAATGGTATACATATGCAGGTGTGCTCATTAGCGATAATGACCCAGGTTTCCCCTGTAGCTGGCTTTAATGAGCCCCTTTGGTACTTGAAGCTAAATGAAAGACTCTGGTGCACTCTTAATAGACTGTTTGGTCAGAGAGAGCAAGCAGAATCAGACACATAGCTACTTGGCTATGTATTGGCACAAGTCACCCTGCTATTTGTGGAAATGCTGCAGTCAGGACCTTGGGTTATTTGAGCTAGACAGCACAGGACCCTGTTACCTGCCCATAACTACCACTACACAAGCAAGGACTCCCTACAACCTCTCAACTACAGTCTGAAACATTCAGTGAAGTTGTTTCTTGCAACAACTGCCGACAACCTTCCCATGAGACTGCTTTCACTGAAAACCAGGAACTAATATAAACATAATATTAATTATAGACTGTCACTGATATAAAAAGACATATATGCATTCTTCCTGACAGTGTTCCTCCTGGACTGAGTTAGCAATGGCCATCACAACATATTGTTCTCTTGTGCTTCTTATCATATAGTTTCTGAATATCTGACAACGGTAATGATGTAGAAAAATATAAATCAGAAAATGTTGTATTTGATCATCAACAAAAGCCCTATTTGGACAGTAGCTGTTTCTACTGTGGATGTCTGTAAAAAATAAATTTACATGCCACCTCAGCATTAAAACTCTTTGCATAAGGTAAACATAAAGCTGCTAGGTTTATATTTTATGCATTTAACTGTATATAATACATATTTTAACATTGTATTGCATACCTGCATTGCATATGGATTTGGATGGCAATAAAATCACATACTAACCCCAGTAAATGTTAAAAAGAGTCTCCATGAGAAACAATTACTTTTTTGTCACTTTAAAACAATTTAATGCATCCTTTCTGAATAAAAGTATTTGTTTATTAGTCTTTCTAACTCCAAACTTTAGAATATACTTTGTAAATACTGTAAATCTCAAGTTAAATACAATTTAATATTTTATTTTGATATAATATTAAACAATATATAAATACACTGTATAATTATTATGATTTTTTCTTTACTTAAGATGGCACAATGTAACATTTATCTGATAGAATGATTAAAATCTTACAAAATGTACTTTGCTAGAAACTAGAAAATGCAGCTTGTGGGGCACATAAAGATTACTAATCGGATCACTAATAAGAAAGAGCTGATTGACCAGTATATTTAGCCGTTGCCTGTATGAACAGAGAGGAAAGGTGCAAAAAACCCATCGGAAACTCTACCTGCGTTGTGCTTTGCAAGGTATTTGTCTTTGTACTGCTTTTTTTTCTTGCCAAACCAAGTACAGCTTGCCTGCTGTTCTTGCTTGGTTTTCTCCATGGCTATACAGGCCACCCTCCTAGAACAAAACAAACAAAAGATCAATTATTTAATGAACATGTGGTTAGCGTGCAGCATATCTATTAGCCTTGATGATAGTACATCTTCGAGTACTTTAGAGTACTGTATCTTCTTTCTCTCTACCCTCAGCAGCTGCCAATCGCAATCTTCTGGTTTCCATCATACAAATAAAAGTGGTCATTCTGCTCTAGGAAAGAACTAAACTCACCACTCCTGAAGTTCAGGTGAGGGAATCAGTCCCGCTGTGCCATTCTTGGTGTTTTCCAGCTTGCCTTGCCACCAGTTATGATCATCTTTGTTGATAATCTGGATTATGTCACCCACCCTGAAACGAATCCCTGCCTCTTTACAGGGGATGAGGTCATCCTTCACCGGATCATACTCAAACTGTGCCCGTACAAAGATCTGAGAAGAGACATGGTCAGTGGAAGTCAGAAAAGCCCTACACAGACAGACATCACAAAAGGAAAGGACTGACTAAAAGAGGAGGTCAGGGTACAAAAGGAGGTCAAGGTCAGGGTGCTAGTGTACAGGGTACAAGTTTTGGTTGCAATGAGAAGCATGCTTGGCTGAAGCAGCACGCTATGAAAACTGAGCATGGCGGCAAACAGATGATGCATGTAAGCATGTAGGAGAGTGAGTTATGTGACGCAGTCCTCGGTGGACATTTAGTGCAGTAGAGTACTGAACGGCAGCCTGAGGGTATAGTGGTGTGTGACTCCCGGATTAAAAATAAATGACGTAGAATTGATTAAAATGGGCTTTTAAGTACAAACACTGTAAACTAAGGCCTAACATTATATTTTTAAAGAACCACACAGAAGATGTAATTGTTTTTGAGTACTTGCTACATTTAGACTTAAATGGTTTTATTTGTGGGGCATTCGTGGCCTTCTGGATAGAGAGTTGGATTTATAACCCAAAGGTCGTGGGATTGTTGGTGGGGGGAGTGAATATCCAGTGCTCTCTCCACCTTCAATACCACGACAGAGGTGAGACCCTTGAGCAAGGCACCGAACCCCCAACTGCTCCCCGGGCACTGCAACATTGGCTGCCCACTGCTCCAGGTGTGTGTTCACTGTTGTGTGTGTGCACTTGGATGGGTTAAATGCGGAGCACAAATTCTGAGTATGAGACACCATACTTGGCCACATGTTTTTCAGTGCAGTTGGTTGGGCTCATTCTTCAAAATCTTACCTTGATGGAATATGTATCCTTGATTGGAGGTCTGGCGATCTAGGGCATGAGAGTATTAAAAACATCATGCAATATCACGGCACTGCGGCGGCATTAGTACAGCAGTGTGAGAGGGGTTGGTGAGATGAAGAATGCATCTATAAAGGCTAATATCTGGAAAGTTATGGGTTGATAAAAAGGAACAAAGCAGGGTGGTGAAGTCAGTCACATCACTGTGTTATCATCACTTGTAACATTAGATCATTTCCAACACTCAGTGACGTACTTCAGCCAACACAGATAGACCGTGCTGGCAGATGGTCCCCTTTGCTGATTGCCTGTCTCCCTTTCTACTGTTCATCCTATCAAGACACAATGCTTCAAGGCGAGGAGTAGAGATTATTAAAACAAATTGTGATTTGATCCCTCATGTTGTCAGCTTTGTTGATTTGCAGGGTAATTTAGGTGGGATGTTAAAGGAAACACACACCACTCTGTAGCCCAGGGCCAGTAGAAAAGCATGAGACTGCATGGGGTAAGGATAAGAAAGAGTCACCAATCTGGAATACCTGGTCCATTCTTTAATGAAGCTAAAAGTCTAACAGTGTGCCAATAATAGTTATGACAAAATAAAAAAGTCTTAAGAGTTGACATACTGTCTAAAAAGTTGGTTCAAATGGGTATTTTTGAGAGAACTGTCTTTTCTGTATCTTCATGTCTTAGCTGTTATAGTCTTTAGTGTTATCTACTGTCTGTGAATCACAATTAATAATAATAATAATAATCATTAATAAATATATATAAAATAATAATTCAATTGATAAAATAACTTATTTGATAAACTTGTTTATTTTAAAATGGAATAGAGGTAAAATGCTACTAGTTACATTCAATTCAAAAATTTAAGCTTGTATTTGATATTTTCTCAACTGGTTCAACGCATAGAAAAACTCATCTGTAATTTAAAAAATCAATGTGAAAATGATAATGCCCTTGAAATTTATTTAAACTTTTTTAGTAATTACAAAAAGGCATTAATAACCAGTCCTTTGCATTTCGAGTCTTCTTGTTGTGTAACACAATAACACTACACCCTACAGTCAGCCTGCCTGTAGAGCAGATAAACACTATCGCTAATGTAAAAATCACAATGTCAGATGGTGAATAGTGTTAATGCAAGAACTGACTGAGAAAGCGGGATGTTAATAGCGGTGAATCACTAACTTGTTCATTCAATCTCAAGCACAAAAGCAGTATGGAAAAGCTCTAGTCAATAGAGGGTGGTAAGACTGATGGATGCTCTATTCACCTGACGTCCTTTTGGCTGGATGGTTGACGGCAAGTCCTGTAAAGCAAAACCCAGCAATGAAGGAGAGATTGACCATTTACAAAGGAAAGGCAGACTTTGACTCATGAAACAACTAAATATCAATTAAAAGTAATATACATTAAAAAAAAACATTTAAAAAATTCAGTTTAAAACCACTGGGGGCAATGCTATCTCCATAAGGGAGGACCACAAATGTTACTTCATTGTATGTGTATGCATGCGTTAAAAGAAAAGAAGGACTGCTGAGGATAAATTTCTGAACAGCAACACACAGGAAAGCAAGGAGCAAGTAAGCAGCTTCAACACCACCCTCCATTCAAGCATGTTCATGAGATGGAGACTAACCCTCATCTTAGAGGGTCCCACTGCGTCCATATCAGGGGTGAGCGATATTAGCAAATGTTATTATTTCGAATTTTGGCCAGTGACAATATATTTCCTGAATTTATTCAAATATTACTGAAAACAAACAAACACACAAAAAAAGAATTACAGAATATAAAGACTTAAAAACAGGAAAAAGCAGTAAAAGCAGCTTATCTTACATTTAAATAACTGTTTTTTTGCAAGAACATTTCAATAAAATAATTTATTGAGCAAATATTTATTAATTATTATTATGTATTACAGTACTTTGTTGATATATAATAGGAATATTTTAATAAATATATAAAATATATCATATTTAATTCATTTTAAAAAAATTAAAATTAAATTAAAAATTTTTAATTTAAACATTAAAAAATCTGCTTAGAACATTTTGAAAGAATATATATATATATATATATATATATATATATATATATATATATATATATATATATATATATTAAATTATGTATAGAATTATTTTAGTTTTTTCCCAAATTTGATGCATTCTTTTCTCCTTGTTTACCAGCAGTGGAATAAGTACTAGTAGGAAAGTTGTACTAAAAATTGACAGGGCTAAGCAGAGTCCCATTCTTGGCCATGCAGTAGCCAATGCAAAGCACAAAACTCAAAATTTATATTATTTGACAAATTCCCATTGATTTATCAAGTCAACTTCTGTATCGCCCACCCCAAATTCATATGCAGCACTAATGTTGATCTCACTGCATTTTGTTAGAAGTATGCATGCTTTTATTTAAGCCGAGAATCCTATGGATGCCTCCATTGAGTTTCATTGTGCTCACTGTCAGCCACAATACATAACTTTTACTAAAAAAGAGCAATATTTAATTACAAAGTACAACAGTAGATCCCACATCCACTGTACAGTGTGCCTGGGACCACACACTGTAATCACACGGGCAGTCAGAGTGAGTAAGATACAGCAGCACAGAGCACACCAATTTGTGACCTGAGATAACGGAAACTTGGAAACTCTTTGTTCAGTCTTTGCATTTATGTTATTTGTGTATTGAGATTTAAACATTCTAGTGTAATATATATAAAAACAAATTGGACAAACAAAACAACATGTAATAACATATGGTGCAAATTAAGAGGGTATGATTGCAAGTACGGGGGTGAAATAATCACAAACAACATTATGAGACTGTTGGGTGGTGGGAGGGGGTCGTTATTTGAGGTTGCCTGGGATCCTTACCAAGATAGAACTGTTAATGCTGCAATTGCCATTAGCAGGGGACTGTCTGGAAGTGGGGGGGGATTCTTTCTGTAATAAGATACAGAGGTCAGCGAAACAGCAGAGCAATTGGACACTAGCCAACAAAAAAATTGGGGACATCTTTTAAGGGAAACTTAAAGATTTGCTTGAGATTAAAGTTATTAAAATGACATTTTTATAGTATGGTAACGTTACTGTTGTGAAAGGGAACATTTTGATCATCAGACAGCATTGCAGCTTCCCACCAAAAGAGGGAGCCAAAACAACTGTCTACATCTAAACATCTTCCTTCGAAGATTTACTGTGTGAAGGAACTCCAAGTATAAACTAGTCACTTTAATGCCAACATCCTCTTAAGTAGTGTGATGTGGAAGGTGAGTGTTATGAAAAATTTATTTCTGTAATCAACATGGTACAGATTCATTGTTAAATTGCAATTAATGCTGCAACACCGTTTATGAACAGCCTGTAAAACATTCCAACACTGTACATCTAAACTTCCCTCAACACTGGAAATACGTAAGCAAGGGTTCCGGTATCTTGGTTGTGAAATTGGTGTGCGGTAATATCTGAGCCAGGCCTTTTGGTCCAGCAGAATGAAGGCTTTTGGGGAGAAAAGCGTTAGCACACAGCCATCAGGCAGGCAGTTAGTCACACAGGAATCCACAGCAATCAAACCCCACCACAAAAGGCCAGGATAGGCCAGGGACACAAACCACAGCACTGCAGAGAGAGGAGACTGGCAGAGACAGAGCACAGGACAGTGCAAAGGCCACAGAGACCATTACCTCACAGGATGACTGCTGTATGCGGTAGCTTGGCACAATCTTAAAGGTGATGCTGCCTCTCATTTCCCGCTGTCAAAAGAAAAAGAAAATGCTAATTATAAAAAAAAATGAATTTTTACTGGGTTATGTCTGCATAATGGTAGTAAAGTTTAATGCCTGAAATTTTGTCATCTACTTATGTTCGTTCTTTCAAGGAATACAAATGGAAAAAGTAGACAATAAAAATATTCTCTCTGTGTTATTCTGCATTAATCAGAGTGATAAATATCCGTGGTAATTTTTTATATGAAAATTAACATTATTTTTTTTTTTAGATGTGTCTTTTGTCTTATTTAACTGTTATGATGATAGCTGCATTGTAACAGTCATGTCTCACACACTCTACACTTTACAGCTGTTGGAATGCCCTGCGAAGTCCACTTTGCAGGGCACTAATGTTTAAATGGAACACAACTTGTAGACACCTGCTACAAGTTGTGGTCTGTGAGTACGGACATTTTGCTAGGTATGTCCACGAAAGAATAAAAATCATAATTCACACAGCATGAGGATGATTTAATGGCAACTAAATTTACATTTTTGGGTAAACTATTTTAGGCACAGCTGGAAATACGCTAAGTTCTTACTCACAAGCATCTTCTGAAGCTGCTCCACCGTTTGATTTGCTACACTTATGCCATTGATCTCCCGGATCTCGTCTCCAACATGCAAAGTTCCTGATTTGTTACAAAGCAACATGTTAAATGTGTCAATAAATGTCACTAGTCTTACAACCTTCATAAATTGAAAACTTAACTACATTAACTGCATGAGATCTTAATTAATATAAGCTTGTCCCGCAAGCAGGATGCAAGTAGGAGATACTTGATGATGGCATGTGTGTATGGGATGTGGGTGGCTTGTACGTCAGTGTCACACTGCTCCAAATCATGGGTTGAGAAGTGTTTATGGAGATTCGGAAGGATAGTGGATCTCAGTATAGCAGTGCTGGGTGAAAATAATGGATTTTGAAGAAAAAAATGATCTGGTGCATGTACCTTGTTTGTGGATCATTCCTCCATGCATTATTCTTGCCACGATGCAATGGTTCAAGTCATTCATTTTCAATGTGATGCCCTGAAACAGTGACAACAAACTTATTAAAAGCCACAGTGATGAGAACGAAGCTTTCAGGAAGTTTGACTAACATGTGAAAATAGATTTTAACCGCTACGAGTTCTTAAATCAACAACACCATCATATAAAGGTGACAAGATGTGTGCCAAGTCTCACAACACAGGATATATGATTTGCAGCGCTAGCATTTGCACACTTTGAAAAAGTGGGGTATCATAACCACTTGAAACTAATGTCATGTTCCTGCTATGCATTTAAGTCTTTAGGTTTATATACGTGTGTGTAAATGTTCAGTAAAGTTGTAACTCATACCATTGGTTCATCCGTGTTCTTCTGGAACTGAACTAGGCGCACTCGTGTAACATTCTCTATGTCCATGTCTCCGTTCATGCTCACAGGTGAGTCTCCGTTGAGATATGGTGATGTGGGGGGTGGGGTGACCCTCAGTGCCTCGTCACTGTACACCTCATACGCCACAACATCATGAGTCTGAAGTAAGGCCTGAAAGAAAGTGATATAGAGTGAGATCACACACAATAATAATATCAAGTTATAGACCTGAGCGAGTAACACTAACATAAATCAACTCGCATCACATTAACAATCACAGATCTCACACCCTCAAGTTTCCTTGAGGAAATGAACACTATTATGGAAAAGTTAGGCTGCGATAAGATTTTTCATTTTTTTGAAAAAGTCTCTTATTCTTACCAAGGCTGCATTTATTTGATAAAAAAAATACAGTAAAATCTTAAAATTTGATTACAATCAATTACAATTAAAATAACAATTTTCTATTTAAATATTTTTTAAAATGTAATTTATTCCTGTGATGGCAAAGGTGAATTTTCAGCAGCCATTTACTCAAGTCTTCAGTGGCACATGACCCTTCAGAAATCATTCTAATATGCTGCTTTGTTGCTAAATAAACGTTATTATCAGTGTGAAACGCCAGAGGACTCCCATAAGAAAACAATTGTAATATGGCTTAGTGTGATGATTAAACTTCAAAAGGCTATGATTTCATTGAATAAATAGAAGAGCTGCAGGTTTGAAAGTCATGTGCTGCAGTGCTTTGTGTAGCTCTGTTACCGAGGAAACTATACATTTCTGCCATTCCGTAAGCACCTCCTGCTGGCAGGGAGTGAATCTGCATTTTCAATAAGCCCTTCTGCTATTTTTGTTCAGACCAATTTGAAAATCAACCCATGTTTTTATGTAGCAAACACATAGCATTGTAAATGTGAACTAGTGGATCTACAAGCAGATAATTCACTATAAAAATTTGAACAATTAAGACAGTATAATAAATATTTAAATGTAAATTAAAAAGCTATAATAATTTATGAGAATTGGAGAATTGTTTAAATTAATCTAATAATTGATACTTTTGCCTCAATTTTCTTAAAAAAATTGTTTAAAGGCTGAAATGTGAAGTTAATCATTAAAAAAAGCTTTGACTTTGTGAAAACTTCTAACTGAACTTTAAATCATGCTTTTTACAGTCATTTAAATTTTGTTTGTGCAGGTCTTAAAAAAGTCTTAAATGTGAGCATAAATGTCCTGCAGATATGTCTGGTAAAAATTAATGTTTTTAGGCAGGCCTATATAATAGTCCACACCGTGGCTGGTGAGTAGGGTTCATTACTGGACTTCAAGCATGTTTAGTTGAGGACCCCCGCTCTAGATGAACCTTATTGACAAACAGTCAGTGTGGAGCGAAGGGCAAACTCTTTGCTTCATCTATCATGAGGTTATTTGTCCAACTGATAAGAACACAGAAATAATGCTCTGAACGCAGATGACTAACAAACAGCTCATTGATTATAGAAGAGGATTAGAGAAAAGGAATGCAAAATCTGAGATGGTGAAACGCTCCTGACAACATTTCGATTAAACAGCTCCAACTCATGAAGACTAAGTACAAGTGCTCTAGTTAAGCTCTCAAAGATAGTTTCGCTGACAGAAATTTAATCAAGCTTGAAGACTCCACTTTTGTTGTTTCACTGTACTTCCTGATGTTAGCAGTGCTGTCATACACTGAAGTGATAATGAGAATCACTTTGAGAACCTTAAATTCGATTTGAATTGCCTCTAACAAACCATTTACTTCTGTTAAACAGCTGAAAGAGTTAAAAACAGCTGTGCTGCTTAATGCTTTTGTGGAAACCATGATACATCAGGATGCCTTGATGAACAGAAACTTCAAAAGAACAGCATTTATAAAAATAAAAAAAATATATATATAAATGTCATTACTTTCATTTTAAGTCAGTTTATTATGTCGCAGATGAATAAAATTAATAAAAATAAATCAAATTAATAAAACAATGTTTAATGAAGTGTATTTCCAACAGCATACTAAAAGTTATGGTGGGAATTGATGACTAAAGATATTTGGCTATTGGCTACTATTTTATGCAAAAGCCAATGCAAGTGACACCAACATAAAGATGTTTAAGAGGAAAAACAAGGTGTAACATTTTGATAAAATTTTACAAAGAATAACATGCACAAATTAATTATTCACAACAAGACAAGGAAGTGCATTAAGAAAGCAAACACAGTTTATTTTGATTTCATGTTGATTTTAAGGTGTATTGTAAAAAGACTAACAAAAGAATCAGCACTGTGTGACTCACCATGAAATGGGGCTGGGATAAAATCCGTCTCAGTTCTTTAACGTCTGCATTCTCCGGGTAGCATGAAATCTCCTCAAGTGCCTACAGACAGACAGAGTCTTCAGGCTTTTCCTCAAGCTGTCATCTCCACAATATATATTTCTTGATGCAAGTTAAGATGTTGCTTCTTAATCTTGTACACTGCAATACAACTTTGAGCTGGACTGCTGAGACCCCACACACATCATATATCAGAAGAGACACACACACGCAAACATTTCTGGCATGACCCTTAGACCCCATGTGACCAATCAGCACTGCTGTCTGGTCTCATTTGGTCCTTTTACTTTGGCGGGGTGGGACGGTTCAGGTGGGAGGGGGTGATTTGGCAGAGTACTGCAGATATGTCATAACTCCCTGCTGAATGCTGCTGAGCGCCGGATCCAGAACGTCTTTTGAACCACACTAATCATCTCTAATGAGCTCTAATCAATGTTCAAATCCACCTGGCCAGCTCCTCACTGCCAGTCAACATAGTTTGTGTGACTTGTGACTGAGACAGACTTGTTTTAGAGGGGTCAGGACCAAGAGGACCACTGAGTAAGTTTGAGACCAAAAGCAACCATCAAGACTAGCTTGAATCTAATTATTTTTTATCTTAAGAGTATGCAGATGGTTTGAACTATTCAAAATGACATTACTTTTGTTTCTCTGGGAACTTTTGTTTGATCAAGCTTATCTGAAGCACCAAGTTAGGATTTGTTTACATATATTCAAAATACTCTGAATGCTTCTGTTGACGCAACTCTGCTATATGATAATCCATTATCAGTTTTGATTCACTAACTTTAAGCAACAACTTCAGAAAAAGTTGTACTATATGGGGGACTTGTGGAGGAAAACTTGTTCAATAGATTGCGCCTATATCTTCATTTAGTGCGTTATGGACAAAACAGAACCATTGCCATATTCTATTCACCGTTTGTGTTCTTAGTGATGATTTTAACTGGTTTCTGTGCAAATGAAGAGAGCAAAACGCTTCAGCCAACATTGAGGCAAGCACACAGACAGTCACCAAACTAAATGCATTTTCACTCTCAAATTTACTTTCATGTAATTTGAGAAGTGTCATGTCAGTCTACTCTCATCAACCTTCCACACTTGTGTATGAACGGCGATAAAAGCTGCTTTGTCAAACACCACACAATCATTATTTTGTTATTTTATATTTTTTCTAATCTACTCTTTTGGTAAAAGCAAGCAAATACATTAATTTGTTAATGTGGATTTATAACTGCAGCTGGTTCAAATGTATTATAATTCACCAGGAAGAAAACAGCTATGTTTTTACACCAGCAATAGACCTCTGTTTGAGGTTTTCTGTTAAACTATATAAAATCATGAACTTCTGTTTTTAAGAAAAGAAAAATAGATATGAACAGACACGATATCGTGATGATAAAACCATATGATTTGCTATCTGAAAAGCAAAAATTTTTGAGACCATCATTTGTAAGATACTTTTTTTGTTAACAAAGAAATCGTCTTTTTGTTGCATTTAATTAGCTTTTAGTTATGACAATTTAGCGAACTTCCTGTTTTATAGATTACTAATTCTTAAAATGATTGTTTGCACTAAACTACAGTCAGAGCAGAAGTGAAAAAAAACAAGACAGAAATATGCAGTGAGGAAATTCTGAGTGAGTAGGTCATGCAGTGAGTCTTTTCTGAACGTCCTGATGAGCTGTATTAAAATTAAAACACAGACTAGACAGAATATTAAAGGGGTCATATAATGCAATTTCAAGTTTTCCTTTCCAAAGATGCCACACCCCCTAAAACAACTCATTCAAACACTCCCCCACATATCTACATCACTATGTGGAAATATTTGTGTAATGCTGCCCAAATGTTCACGCAAAGAAAGAAGGTGTGGTTTCAGTAACCGCAGTTAGTGTTGAAGCAGCCATGTCAGGGACATGCTGTGTGTATTTAGGTGAAAGCAAAAGCACTTTATTTGGTCTTCCGAAAGTTGATGCATTTAGGAATCTTTTTACTTACAACAGAACAGCAATGCATTTTATGGATGACCGTTTCATGAACCTAGGAGAGAAGGGTAATTCTGACTTTGCTATGACAATCTGGTGCTTCTGAATCTGCTTCTATAAATATGTGTGGGAGAAAGACGGTCACACAGTGGAGTCAGCTGTCTTAACCGTCAGTGGCTTGTGTACCATCTAAACATTGTTCCATTCAATTCTGAGTCACAAACTTTCTTGTTGAAGATATTGAAAAGAGACATTACATTTCAAAATTAGAGACTGTTTAGACCAGTAGAAAAAAGAAATAGTCTGGTAGAGGTTATTCTTTTAAATCAATGATTAAGTTGAACACTATGATGAAGTTCAATTAAACTTGTGCTAGGAACTTAATAGGCCCTAATAATTGTACAATTACAAAGGCATCTTTCTATAACTGAAGCCTGCACTCACCTCTTTGGCTCTCTGAACTGCGTCACTTGTAGGATTCCTAATTTGTTGTGAAGACTTGGTGTTTATCTTGTCATACAGCTGAAAAAAATGGATAGAATGGATAAATGGACAATCACAAGATTTATTGCAGCATGAAAGGACAGATCAGGATCCTTTAAAATTCATGCTTGCTCAAAACAATATTGAATATAATCATCAATGTTTAATAACAAAACATGTTGGGTAATATGTTATATTACTGAGGAGAATAAATAAGAAGTGAACCCTTTCTCATCTACACACAGTGCTCTTTATATTAACAGATGTTTCCATGTATCCAGTGTTCTGTAGGCGCTTTCTTCTGCACATCAGTCAGCTTCAGCATGTTGTGAGTTACTTAAAAATAAATGTTCTTGCAAACCACATCTGTTAATACGTGGCTCTTCAGAGACTTAGCTTAAGTATTTTAGTATTTAAAAAAAATACCACACACATCTATAACACATGCATGGTATGCTATTTATAAGTGATGTACACAGGGTATCAGTTGTTTATACATCTTAATCTGCATTTCACAACATAACACACAGAACATAAGTCTCAGGGTGAGAAATTGCTATATCTCCAGCAACAAGGCATATGCTTACTAAAGAAAGTGTTTGGTTAAGAAAATACACCAGGTTACTCACCACATCAAAAGAAGAACCAACCAAAACGTCTCTAGGTTACGTATGTAACCCTAGTTCCTCGAGGGAACGAGACGCTGCGTTGAAACGCTTTGGGTAATGCGTTTAGTGTGAGCGACTCTGAATATCAAATCTAATCTGTCTTATAGAAGAGGGTGACGTCACGGGCGGGACCAGGAAGCTATAAAGGCACGAGCCGCGCAGCTGGCTTCAACTTCGAGTACCAGCAAGCGCCGGCAGGGGTGCCGGGGGTATGGCCTCGAGATGCAGCGTCTCGTTCCCTCGAGGAGCTAGGGTTACATACGTAACCTAGAGACGTTCCTCTTCAGGAACTTGAGCTGCGTCGAAACGCTTTGGGGAACGAGTACCAATGCTGCCAGACTACCAAACCCCTGCCTAGTGTGTATCCGAAGAGCACAGCTTAGGACGAGAGGACTGAAGTGCCTGGAGTGACTGGCATGTCTAAGTAATAGAATTTTGCAAAAGTAGAAGGCGTGGACCACCCCGCAGCATTGCAGATGTCCAGCATGGACGCACCTGCTAGAAAGGCCTTGGAGGCCGCCCTACACCGTGTAGAGTGAGCCT